>NW_022681470.1:95159142-95478430 GCF_009764315.1 Trachypithecus francoisi | reverse complement strand
CTCACTGTGAGGATTAAATGAGATAATGCACCTGAAGATATAGCAATACGTGGGCAGTAAAAGCAGATAAACAGGAGCAAGGATTGCATTTGTATTATTATGATGTTAATCAGAGTTCAGCCTATGGCTTGGGTTTGTGCTTGTCAATAAGAGAAAGCTCCTTGCGGGTAAGGGTCTCAATCAACACACCCTGCCCATCTCCCATGGGCCTTCAGACAGGAGAATGGGCATAGCACATGTCCCTAAAATCAATCCTGGGGAAACTGGTCTGAGCCATGCAGGTAATTCTAACCCGTTCTCCACACACGCTTCCCCATTACTTCGGTAAAACAACGCACACAGGAGAGGACTTTGTGGTTTTGAAGTGTCTGAATATATTTCCACATTTTTTTTTTTTTTTTTTTTTGCCAATCGTGTGTGTAGACACAGCTCATGAGAAAAAGATAACATTTCCAACTCCCTGCCTATCCCAGGGGATTGCCCAGAGTTGGCGTGAGAAGAAGCTATTGCCACTTGCTGCTATTAGAGGTGGCCCTCTGGTCAGCCCAGAGGGATTTCTTAGAGGGGGCTCTGGGATTTGAGGAGGCAGAGGGGCAGTGCAGAGGGGATGGCTGTTTCTGTTCAGAGCTGGTCCCACCACGATGGCTGGTATTGGTGCTCTCTGATGTAAAATGGGATATTCCTTTGCAGGTGATTCCTCCTGGAACAAAACACAAGCTAAACAGGTATCAGAGGGGCTTCAGAATCCATTTGAGAACATCCCCCAGCTCACTGAAAAAGGTAAACTGGATCTGGATAGTAAGGGGGTTTGGGGACCAGCTGGGGTTTTTCATGTGATTGGAAGTGTTTCTGAGGTCTGCAGAGCCACATGCGACTGGGAGGGGGCAAATGGGGTTGAGGTGCAGAGAGCAGTACCAGTAAACCACCTGCATTAATTGCCCTAGGTCCTTGGAATGGAAGGCTGGTGCTGGAGGGCTAGAAAACCAGGAAGGGGGGAAACAGTCTCTTCAGACAGGGAGCCCCTGTGGAGGGAGACCCAAACCTTGCCCTCAGGGAGTCCTCAGACTGAGGGGACAACACAGTCCCTGCTGGAGGCAGAAGATGCAGTCCCATCAGGGAACACTCACAGCCACAGTGGAAATGATCAGAGAGCACATACTGAATGCTGAGGTGACACCAAGCCAGGCTGTTCAGGGCTTTCCCCAGGGATAAGCAGGTGATGCTTCCTGAAGTGCAGGGCCTGGAACACAGCAGGGCAGGAGCTGAGTAGGGGACATTCGGGGATGGGGAAACAAAGCATTAGGCTCCCTGGCCAGGTGCAGAGTCTGTGTTGGGGGTGAGTGTTGGAGAGGTGGGGTTGCAGAGGTAAGCAGGGCAGGTGTACCTGCCTGTTGAAGGCTTCCTTCTCAAGCTCTTCCACTACCATGAGGCCGACACAGCCCATGCCTGCATGTTTAGCTTGGCCTGCTAATGTGGTAGTGATGGTGCAGGTGCGCTGAGTGACGTCCCCAAGGCCTCCCCACAGATGTCTCCACCCCGGTCTCTCGCAAGGCATGGGGGGCAGAAGCTGTTGGCTGCAGTATTCAGCTGACCACGCCAGTGAATGTCCTTGTTATACACCATGTCCCTGGACTGGAGTGTCACGACCAGAGAGTCTGCAGCCAGAGACTGCGGGAACTGCAGGCCCATCATATCCACAACAACAGCGGGTGTGACGTGGCCTACAAGTAAGAGGCTGGATCTGGGTCCTAAGGCAAATGGTCAGTGTTGCTTCCCTGGGATGCTTCTCCTGTCCTTTCTCATCCCTTTTCCTCATTTTCTGGGTTGTGGTCCTATATGTTTTATAAAGAATAAAATATTTAAAACCCTCATGAAACTCCCAATCCTTTGGATTTTTCTGTGAGGTACCTGTCTCTGAGTGCTCCCAGAAGGAAGCAAGGAAGGTTAAGTAATAACTATATTCTCTACCCTCCCCCAACCCTGGCTTACACAGCACACCACAGATTACATACATGAGGGCTTTAGCTCCCCCGACTGGTAGGCAGGTGTCACCATCTCTTTGCCCTGGGAGAGGGGCCCAAGGGAGGGAGGCTGATTAATTTGAGGTCACACATCTGTGGACTCATGGAGCCTAAACTGGCTCTCTTCATCCCTGGTGTGTTCCTCCACACCACACGCATAGGCTCCGGTCTCAGTGAGGCAACTGTCCATCAGTTGCTGTAATGATCTCTCTAGTAGTTCCTACTGGTGTCCATACCACATGCTTCTGGCTCACCTCTGACTTTGACTAGCTGTGGACAGTTCCTGAGTGTGGTGATGGCTTCCTGCCTCAAGTGTCCAACACATCTCTCTGCTTTCCTGCTTCAGACCTTCCCCCAGCCCCTGATGACAAAAGGGAGTAAATACCTTCGTGGGGGACGGTGATTGGTGTGTAGCTTCCTCAACCCTAGCCATTCTGAGAGGCAGTTCTAAAGCGCATGTACACAGCTCCTGGGAAGGCCAAAGGGTGGGGTGGAGCTGTGGGTGGCTCCTGTGAGTCAGCCCAATTTCACACACTTTGCTGGCTTTCTTCCTTCTGTCTCACTCTCCTCACCCTGGCTTCTGGGATCCTTCAAGAATTGAAGACAGAGGAAAAAAACATGAAAGGTGGCTTGACAGTCGAGGGCAGGTTTATTTCAGAGAAAACAAAACTGAGAGAGGCTTCTGGCCAAGTTAGGTCAGAGTCCACTCTCTTACTGACTAAGAGTTTTTAAGGATTCAGGGTGGGAGAGTTTATTAGAGGCTTGGACTGCTTCTGTGTCTTTGTTGTGCTTATCTGGGAGGGAGAGTTGTGTGTCTGTTCCCATACATCCTTCTTCAGCTGCAGGCATACTCCCACCACCCCCCAGTCTGCTTTTAGCTTCCATATCTTAGTGCACCTGCAGGGAAAGGAACGTGCTCATTAAGGCCCACTGTTTTACTGGGGCCAGTTGTATGGGGGTGAAGTTTGGCAGTTACCCAAGAGACTTTCCCCCCCTCCCTCTGTGCCTGAGCTGTCTTATCTGTGTTTTACTGTCTGCTCTTTCTGGCTGCTTGTTGTTAGAAGACAAGTGATTTCCTTGAAATACATGAGGCTAGAAAGGGAGCTGGAACTTAAAGTGGTGGTGTTTGTCCGAGATGATGGTGCTCCTGCTCTGTCAGGTCCCTTTGCAAATAAAGTGCCTGCATCCTCGTCCTTGTCTCAGGAGCTACTTCTTGGTAAGTCTATGTAGGACAGTTACTTGACGGGGAGAAATCGAATGAACAGCTCTGCATGGATCACACAGACAGCACACACTTTGGAGGAGGTAGGAGAGCCATGTTTAAAGAAGTGTGGAAGACAGAAGACCCTTCCATTGTGTGGTCAGGTCAGTGTTAGTTACGGTGGAACCTCTAGGACCTCTTCTCCTGAGCATGTAGAATGATTTATGGTAAAACTGCAGCCTCTGAAAAGGGAAGGAGGTAGGGAGTGTGAGAGTGGTTCCTTCTGAATTCTAAGGACTAGTATAAATGACTTGTTCTTTCCAGCGTCTGGGAAGAGTTCGTGCAAATTCCTTTTAGTGAACATGGCTTCAGCCCTTCTCCATTTTGAGACTGGGTAAGTGGTTTCCCCTCTGAGGAATGTCCATGAAACCAGTATTATCTTGCTCCATAGCTTCCTGGTTGGGGATGATGGCAGGGTGTATGAAGGTGTTGGCTGGAACGTCCAAGGAGTGCACACCCAAGGCTACAACAACATCTCCCTGGGCTTTGCCTTCTTCGGCACTAAGAAAGGTAACAGTTATCACAGCTGACCTTCTCCAAAGAATTCTCTAATCCTTTGTCTCAGGAGCCACTTCATGGGAAGTAGTTGTCTGCTACTCTGCTATCTTCTTATCCTTCTCACACTTCTCTGAAGACCCACTCTCTCTTGGAATTCTCTTCTTCCTCGATTTCCAGGAAATGATGTTGTGAAGGGTCTCTTCCTACTAGCCTGGTGTCTTTCTCAACCCCTGTAAACAGGCTTCTCTTCCTCTAGCCATCTCGATGGCTAACCAGTCGTCTCTCTGCAAGCTTATCTGGGCTTCAGTTCTCTCCTCTACGTCAATGACTATCACATCCTCTTGAGCTCTGACCATTCTGTGACTGTGGGCCATGCTTTCCAAGTTCCTGCCAGGCACCTCTTCCTTTCATCTCTTACTACTAGATTTTCTATGTATTTCTGAAAAAAAAAAAACAACAACAACTCTGAGTCCCCTAATCTCTGACTCTCTTTCACTTCTTTCTGGGCTATTGCTCCAAGGCCCCTTGCCACATGCATCCTAACATACGTACTCCAGGACCATTCCTTTGAATTTGTGCACCCTTTCCTGTTAACAGAGGTCTCTGCATACCTAGTTTCTCATTTTCCTCTCCCAGTACCCTTTGAGATAGTCCAGGTAGATTTAATAACCCCTGTTGTGCAGAGGTGCAGCCTGGGATTCAGAGAGGTCGATGACTCCAAGTGGCACAGCTAGAAGGAGAGGAATCAGAACATGGTCCGTATCTTTTATCTCCAGCTCCTGGGTGGTTTCCCCAGCGTTCCAGACGACTCCGTGTTTATCTTGTTTTTGCTTTTGTTTTCATGACTACTCATTTCTATTTGTTGTTAACTTGGGATCTTGAGCATGTTACTTCTTGGAGCCTCAAGTTCCTCTTCACAAATAATGCAGTTAATAATAGCATCTCTCAGAGGTTTGTGCTGAGGATTAAATGAGTTATTGTAGGCAGAGTCTGGCACATACCAGGAGGGGTCCTCTTCTGATGAGAAACCCTGGCCTGGCCTGGCGGGTGCTGCTGAGCTTGGTGCTGCTTCTGAGCTCTTTCATGGAGAGAGGGGGTGAAGTTTGGCAGGTATTTGGGACGGAAAAGGACTTCATTTTGAGTCACTGAGAGATCTTTCCAGGCAGATCCTTACTTCTCAGCCTCTCCAACTGGGGTCATAACCTGTTCCCTTTTCTTCCTCTCCATCAGCTGTGCAGGGGCTGGCAGAACATCTTCTCCTCCCCCAAGAGATCCCCTGAAACTCAGGCGGGGTGGAGGTTTCCCACAGATTTCTCTCTTCCAGGCCACAGTCCCAGCCCTGCTGCCCTGTCAGCCATGGAAAACCTAATCTCCTATGCTGTCCAGAAGGGCCACCTGTCATCCAGCTATGTTCAGCCGCTTCTTGTGAAAGGTGAGAACTGCCTGGCCCCTCGACAGAAGGCGAGCCTGAAGAAAGGTAAGACCTTCAACCCTACTGGGCCTGCCGCTGGGTTCACCCCAACTAACTTGAAAACACCATTGGGAGTGACCTTTTCAGTAGGGCTCATGAGATTCCTTCTGGTAGGCAACCGGCCACCCAACTCTCTGAACTCTTGGGGTTGGCAAATCTTGAGAGGAAACCTGCAGGCCACCTCTTTATCCCCCAGATTCCTCATATGAAAGAGCCATAGCATTATCTCTGGTGTCATATATGCACACTCCTTTCTTCCGTCACTCAACAAGCATTTATTGAACACCTTCTAGACTCTGAAAATATACGAAGGAATGAAAAGCAAAAGTCCCTGGCCTCATGAAGTTTCAGTCTAGAGGGCAGAGACAGACAATAAGCAAATAAATAAGTGACATATTTGGTACGTTACACGGAGAAAAGTGCAAGGGAGGAAACAATGGAAAGGGACTGGATGTATTTATACACATATTTATACATTGATGTGTTTACACATGAACACACACACACTGACACATATTTCTGAATACAAAAACCAAAACAACACTAATAGACTGAAGTGCTGCAGAAAACTTAGACCACCGCTTATACAGACTTTAAAGAAAGAACTCAACATAATTCAGATAATAAAAGGTGGATACTATTTTGGGTTTGACAAGCAGCAACATCAAAAACAGTAAATTTAATAAGCACTTTCAGCCTTTTCTTGAGCTTAATCAAGATTGAAAGAAGATTCATCTCTATTATGTTAAAGCCTTAGTAAATTTGATCTCTGGTGCCATCTGTCAATATAAATGATCACTTACACTGACAGAGAGTTTCATGGATTACAAACGACTCAAAGACATATTCTTAGAATAAAATGTCCATGTCCCACTGTGGGACACTGTCTGCTCTCAAGTCCCACTGTTTGGGTCAGGGTGGGAGACCCAGAAGGGTTTGGGAAGTTGAGGGTCCTGAGCATTATGTCAGCCTACAGTGGAGAAGCGGCTGGCATGGATGGGGAAGATGAACCCTCTGTGGTTTCTCGCCCCACCTCAGCTTGCCCCAGCATTGTCCCACGGTCTGCGTGGGGGGCCAGGGAGACCCACTGTCCCAGGATGACCCTCCCAGCGAAGTATGGCATCATTATCCACACTGCCGGGAGGACCTGCAACATTTCCGATGAGTGCCGCTTGCTGGTCCGGGACATCCAGTCTTTCTACATAGACAGGCTCAAGTCATGCGACATTGGGTATAAGTAAGTGGATCTGGGTACTGTGGGCTTCTCTTCCCTTGGGGGCAGAAACTGAACCTTTGAAAGGAAGAGGAAAGGGAACTAAAATTTACTGGGTAGTCACCATAGGAGAGGCACTGTATGGATAACCAAATGGATTCATCACACGACCCTGCATGGGTCTCACTTAGGAGATAGCCAAGGGGGTAGTCATTTGCCCAAACATGTTCTCAAGACGTGTACCTACTAAAGGTAGTAAACTGGCATGATAGATGCTAAAACTCTGCCAAAAAGTCACCGGAGGAAGCAGTGCGCATGCAAGACTGTGGTACCTGTGGAAAAGATAATTGAAAGATTGTGCTTTGTTTGTGTAACCACCGCCTGCTACTCAGAGGCTGGGGCTCTGCTGCTCACTTTGCCACAACCTGAAGCGGTTCCCCCTCAGGGTAGACTCGTGCTGCTTCTCTGCTTCTAGAAACCACCAACCTCCTTGGGAAGAATATCCTTCCTGTCTGAAGGCGGGGGAGAGACCAGACACTATCTTCTGATTTCTGTAATGCTAAGGTCTGTGATTCTTTAATAAGGAACACACCGACCTAAGTGCAAGAGTAAACATTTCTTTTTTTTCCCCATTAAACATTATCTTAAAGGGTCTCAAAATCCTGTGATACATTTCTGATCAAGATGTTTCCATTAAAAAGTACTGATTTTAAAAACTGCCGCACAAACACAAAAAACAAATAGTCCACAAAACAAATAATCCACAAAACAAGTAGAAATTTCTTGAAGGATGCTTTCAGAGCTTGCAGATAAGACATCCGGGGTTAGACCCCATGTAATGTCCCACCAGGAAAAATCACACTAAATTTTAAATCTCAGGAAAGGCTACTGCTCGCCCATTTGGCATATTCATGCACATTCATAGAAGGAGCCCTTAACTCTAGGGCCATTTATGGCTTAGCGATGAATTTACCATCGCTTGATACATGATTCTGAGCTGACTCTCTTTCCCCTCTTTGGTCTCCCTGTTCTCTGTCTCCATTTTAGTATATTTTCAAGATAGGAGAAAACTTTCCCTTCAACATCTATGACGTATCAGAACCTATCAAGTGCTTTGCTAGGTCCCACCGTACAGGATTACTTGCAGCGTAGCTGTCTTTAATGAGAGTGGATAGTTGAAAATTGACTGTAAATTTGGAAAGCCTAAATTGGAAAGTGGTGGAGGCTGAGGGGAGATCCTTTCCCTTTTTCCATTCAGGTCTCAGAGGGTAGTTGCCTGTCCCTTGACTCGGACCTTGTATTGTATCCTCTTCTATTATAGCATTATGACAGTGTCATTTTCTTTCCTTGAGGTGCTCTGTGGTTGGGATGACACACTCCCTGCCTCATAGATTACAATTCACAGAACATGTAACTGAATGTGTACTCTGCGTGGCACAAGGCTATCATCTGGGGGTGCCATTGGATGTGCCTCATAGATATGGTTCTTGCCTGAATGGAGCCAATGCTTTAGTGAGGAAGAAAAATAATTCAAACAAATAAGTTCTAGTAGGGTAGGTTAAACATTATGATAGGGGACACGTGAAGGGTAGACGGGAGGCTTAGGATGCCAGGAAAATGGGAGTGAAGGAAGCAATCTCTGTGGGAGCATCAGATTAGCTGGGGCCTCACAGGTGAGTGGGAGGAGGAAGCAGGAAGAGTGATTCAGGAAGAGGGAAAGGGCTCCGTGGAAAGGACTGAATTCCAGCCTGAGAAAGGTGCCTTTAGGCAGCTGAGAGAAGTTCATCGGGATAAATATAGATGTCAAAGAGGGGTGTGGGAGAGCTGATGCTGGGGAGGCAGACAGGGCCCATGTCAGAAGGATCTTGTAACTTAAGCTAGGGTGTGTGCTTTCAGTGCTGAGGGACTGAAAACAGGGTTTTGACACAGTAAGATTTGTATTTTAGAAAGACTAGTCTGGCTACCCTTTAGGAATAGATTGGATGGGAAAGGGTGGAATTGGAGGCAGTGAGATCTGAGGACTGTGCAGCAATCCAGGCAGGATTAAGTGGTGACATCCCTGTGATGGTAGCAGAGGTCACAGAGAGAAGAGGAGGAATTTCAGAGGTCAGCGGAGGTTAATGGTTAGTGACCAGGGCTCAGGGCAGATCAGGGAGTGTAGTTGGGAGACATCATTGACAAGCCTGGGTTAATGAGTGGATGAAGTGGGTGGGCTGATGCCTGTATTCCTGGCTGGGGCAAGTGGGTGTGTGACCATGCCTTTCATCAAGATGGGGATCCCAGAAAGGGGAACAGGTGAGGAAGAAGATGGGTCCAGTTGTGACCATGTGGACTTTCATGGATGGCAACTGAAGCCAAGGAAGTGGATGGGTTAGTCCTGTGTCGAGTAAGGGGAGAAGAGGGCTTAGGATAGCATCCTGAGGAACCCCACATTTAAGGAAAGGGTGCAGGAAGATGAGCTGTGGAGGGAGAGCAGCTGGAGAAGAAAGCAAGAGAATGTGGTATGATGGAAGCTAAGGGAAGAGAATGTTTGGAGAAGTCAAGAGGGGTGGCAGAGTCAAACTTACAGAGAGATCAAGTCAGGAAAGATTGGGGAAGTTTACGTTGTACTTAATGGTAAGGAGATCCTGGGTCACCTTGGGGGAAACTACTTTCTTGGTGAGAAGGAGAAAAGGCGTAGGGATTGAAAGCTGTCATTCTCTTTTTTCTTTATTGACTGTGAGCTACCTGGGGGCTGCAGTGGTGTGCTGGAGTTGAGTGGACTTGTGCCAGCTCATGAGAGCTGATTGTTAGAGATTCTGGAATTTTGGGAGCTGGTTGTTGTTAAATTGTTGGTCACCTGAAATCTGCTATAGTGAGAAGTTTACACCACAGAAATCAGTATATGCTGTAAACTGGGATTCCCTCTCCTTACTCTGCCTTCCTCATTCCCCCTGGGCTACTTTACCAGCACTCCACTGGCAAGGACTCTGTCTTGTTTCTGTAACCCAGTGCTTAGAATCCAATAGATAATCAAATTCTGAAGCAGTAAAGACATGAATAAATTAATACATGAAAGAGAGAAACAATTCCAGAGTTTCATGCTGGTCTCCATCTCCCCTTGTGGTCCTCTAGCTTCCTGGTGGGCCAGGATGGCGCCATTTATGAAGGGGTGGGCTGGAATGTCCAAGGCTCCTCCACCCCTGGCTACGAAGACATTGCCCTGGGCATTACCTTCATGGGCACCTTCACAGGTAAGTGGATGCTTTGGGCAGTAGGGTCATTGCATGGTATTTGAAAGAGAGCATCTGACATGGAAGACAAAGTCTCAGTCTCAAGTGTCATTTTAGTGCCTACATATGCTTGATTGACCCAGCTTCCAATCCAACATTTGACTCAGCTGAGTGTGACCAGAGGTGATCCCCAGACATAATGCTTACCCTACATCTACCCTCCTTTGCACCCAGCGAAATGTCTCTTTCTTCCAGTATGTAAGGAACATGCAAAGCAAGGGGAAAAGATCTTTGTGCTTATTTTTAGCTCATCTTGGTCAGCAGATGCATCCTCTCTTGGTTACCATGACAACAATGTAGAGACACTTTGCCTTATATGCCAAAGCCACAGTGAGCCCCAGTCTTTGCAATGAGAGTTCACATTGAGAATTGTCATGGCTCAGAGCTCTATTTCACTTTTTTTTTTTCATTTTTATAGATTTAGGGGCTCCATGGATATATTGTGCTACATGGATCTATTACACAGTGGTGAAGTCTGGGCTTTCAGTGTACCCATCACCTGAGTAGTGTACGTGGTACCCATTAAATAACATCTTGTCCCTAATCCTGCTCTCACCTTCCCACCTTTTGAAGTCTCTGATGTCTATTATTGTACTCTGTGTGCCAATGTGTACCCATTGTTTAGCTTTCACTTATAAGTGAGAATATGTAGTTTTTCATTTTCTGTTTTTGAGTCATTTCACTTAGGAATATGGCCTCTATTTCCGCTTATGTTGCTATAAAACTCATGATTTCATTTTTCTTTTTTTTTGAGATGGAGTCTTGCTCTGTTGCCCAGGCTGGAATGCAATGTGCAGTTTTGGCTCAATGCAACCTCTGCCTCTTGGGTTCAAGTGATTCTTCAGCCTCAGCCTCCCAAGTAGCTAGGACTACAGGCGTATGCCACCACATCTGGCTAATTTTTGTATTTTTAGTAGAGACAGGCTTTCATCATGTTGGCCGGATTGGTCTTGAACTCCTGACCTCGTGATCCATCCATCTCGGCTTCTCAAAGTGAGCCATTGCACCATGATTTCATTTTTTAGTGGCTGAATAGTATTCCACGGTGTACACACACACAAACACACCCCACATTTTCTTTATTCATTCGTCCATTGATGGACATTGAAGTTGATTCAATGCCTTTGCTATTATGAATAGTGTTGAGATAAACATATGAGTGCAAATGTCTTTTTGATATAATAATTTCTTTTTCTTTGGGGTGATACTAACTCTTTGGATTGCTGAATCAAATGGCTATTTTATTTTTAGCTCATTGATAAATCTCCATAGAGGTTGTACTAATCTACATTCTCATCAATAGTGTGTAAGCATTCCCTTTTCTCTGCATCCTCAGCAACATCTGTTATTTTTTGACTGATTTATTTATTTATTTATAGAGACAGAATCTTGCTCTGTTGCCAGGCTGGAGTGCAGTGGCGTGATTTCGGCGGCTCACTGCAACCTCCACCTCCTGGGTTCAAGCAATTCTCCTGCCTCAGCCTCCTGAGTAGCTAGGACTACAGGTGCACGCCACCATGCCCAGCTAATTTTTTTGTATTTTTTAGTGGAGATGGGGTTTCACCGTGTTGGCCAGGATGGCCTCAATCTCTGTCAATTGGACTGGTGTAAGATGGTTTCTCATTGTGATTTTAATTTGCATTTCTCTGATGATTAGTAATGTTGAGTATTTTTCCATGGTTTTTGGCTGCTAGCATGTCTTCTTTTGAAAAATATCTGTCCATGTCCTTTCCTCACTTTTTAATGAGCTGATTTTTTTCCCCTAAGTTGTTTGAGTTCCTTGTAGATTCCGGATATCAGCTCTTTGTCAGATGCATAGATTGCCAACATTTTCTTCCATTCTGTAGGTTGTCTGTTTACTCTGTTGATTATTTCTTTTGCTGTGAAGAAACGTTTCAGTTTAATTAAGTCCCGTTTGTCTTTTTAAAATTTTTGTTGCATTTGCTTTTGAGGACTTAGTCATAAATGTGTTGCCTAGGCCAATTTCCAGAAGAGTTTTTTCCTAGGTTTTCTTCTAAGATTTTTATAGTTTGAGATCTTACATTTAAGTCCTTAATCCTTCTTGAGTTAATGTTTGTATACAGTGAGATATGTGAGTCTAGTTTCATTCTTCTGCATGTGACTATCCAATTTTCTCAGCACCATTTATTCAATAGGGTGTCCTTTCCCTGGTGTATATTTTTGTCAACTTTGTCAAAGATCAGTTGAGTAGCTATTTGGCTTTATTTCTGGGTTCTCTATTCTGTTCCATTGATCTATGTATCTGTTTTTATACCAGTACCATGCTAGTTGGTTACTATAGTCTTGTAGTATAATTTGAAGTCAGGTAATATGATACCTCCAACTTTATTCTTTTTACTTAGAATTGTTTTGGCTATTTGGGTTCTTTCTTAGTTTCATATGAATTATAGAATAGTTTTTCCAAATTCTGTGAAAAATGATGTTTGTAATTTGATAGGAACTGTGCTGAATCTGTAGATTACTTTGGGCAGTATGGTCATTTTAATGACATTGATCCTTCAAATCCATAAGCATGGGATGTCTTTTCATTTGTTTGTGCCATTTACAATTTTTTTTTTTGAGACAGACTCTTACTCTGTTGCCCAGGCTGGAGTGCAGTGGCACAATCTCAGCTCACTGCAAGCTCCGTCTCCAAGGTTTACGCCATTTTCCTGCCTCAGCCTCCTGAGTAGCTGGGACTGCAGGCACCTGCCACCACGCCCAGATAATTTTTTTGTATTTTTTAGTGGAGACGGGGTTTCACCGTGTTAGCCAGGATGGTCTCAATCTCCTGACCTCATGATCCACCCTTCTTGGCCTCCCAAAGTGCTGAGATTACAGGCGTGAGCCACCGCACCCAGCATACAATTTTTTTCATCAGTGTTTTGTAATTCTTCTTGTAGAGCTCTTCCACCTCCTTGGTTAAATGTATTCCTTCTTGTAGAGCTCTTCCACCTCCTTGGTTAAATGTGACACACACACACACACACATATATGTATTCCTACTGTGTGTATGTATATACATATATACACACACTAAGAATACATATATATACTAGGAATACATATATATACATACAAACATATACATATATACAAATATATACACACCTATATATAGCACATATAGGTGTGTATCTCTATAGGTGTATCTATCTATCTATCTATATCTATCTATATGTAGCTATTGTATATGGAATTGAGTTCTTGATTTAGTTCTTAGCTTGATTGTTATTGGTGTATAGAAATGCTACTGATTTTTGTACATTGATTTTGTATCTTGAAACTACTGAAATCATTTATTAAATATAGGAATCTTTTGGAGGAGCCTTGAGGGTATTGTAGGTGTAAGATTATATCATCAGTGAACTGAGATGTTTTGACTTCCTTTTTTCCAATTTGGGTGCCTTTTATTTCTCTCTCTTGCGTGATTGTTTTATTCAATACTATGTTGAATAGGAGTGGTGAAAGCGGGCGTCCTTGTCTTTTTCCAGTTCTTAGGGGGAATGTTTTTAACTTTTTGCCATTCAGTATGATGTTGATTGTGATTTTATCATATATAGATTTATTATTCTGAGGTATGTTCTTTTGATGTCTAGTTTGTTGAGAGTTTTTATCATGAAGTAATGTTGGATTTAATTGAATGCTTTTTCTGCATCAAAACTATTATATATTTTTGTTTTAATTCTGCTTATGTGGTGAATCACATTTCTTTATTTGCATATGTTGAACCATCTCTGCTTCCCAGGAATAAAGCCCACTTGATTGTGGGAATTAACTTTTTGATGTGTTGTTGGATTTAGTTTGCTAGTTTTTTGTTGTGAACTTTTGCATCGATATCCATCAGGGATATTGGCCTGCAGTTTTGGTTGTTATTGTGTCCTTACCTGGCGCTGGTATCAGAGGGGCTTTGTAGATGAGTTGGGGAGGATTCCCTCCTCTTCAATTTTTGGGAACAGTTTTTGTAGGGTTGGTATTCTTCCTTTTACATCTGGTAGAATTCGGCTGTGAATCCATCTGGTCCTGGGCTTTTTGTTGTTGAGAGATTCTTTTTTAAATTACTGATTTAATTGAATTATTTATTTCTTCCTGGTTCAGTCTTAGGATGTTGTATGCTTCTAGGAATTTATCCATTTCCTCTAGGTTTTTTAGTTTGTGTGCATGGAGATGCTCATAGTAATCTCTGACAATCTTTTGCTATTTCTGTGATATCAACTGTAATGTGACCTTTATCATTTCTGATTGTGGATATTCTAATCTTATCTCTTTGTTTCTTGGTTAATCTAGCTAGTGGTCTGTGAGTTCTGTTTATCTTTTCAAATAACCAACTTTTTGTTTCATTGATCCTTTCTATTGCTTTTTTGGTCTCAATACTATTTAGTTCTGCTGTTTTTTGTTATTTGTTTTGCTAGTTTTGGGTTTTGTTTGTTCTTGCTTTTCCAGTTTTTTTGGGATGTGACATTAGGTTGTTAATTTGAGACTTTTCTATCTTTCTGACAGAGGCATTTGATGCTATAACATTCCATCTTATCACTGTTTTTTTTTGTATCCCAGAGGTTTTGGTATGTTGTGTCTCTATTTTCATTCCTTTCAAAAAATCTTTAACTTTGGCCTTAATTTTATCATTTACCCAATGACCATTCAGAAGCAGGTTGTTTAATTTCCATGTATTTGTATAGTTTTGAGAGTTAATTGGTATTGATTTCTAGTTTTCTTCCACTGTAGTCCAACAAGATACTTGATATGATTTTAATTTTTAAAAAATTTATTGAGGCTTGCTTTGTGGCCTAGTATATGGTCTGTTTTTGAGAATGTTCCATGTGCAGAAGAGATGAATATATATTCTGCCATTGTTGACTAGAAAGTTCTGTAAATGTCTGCTAGGTCTGTTTGGCCTAGAGTCCAATTTAAGTCTAGAGTTTCTTTGTTGATTTTCTGCCTTGATGATCTGTCTAGTGCTGTCAGGGGGGTGTTGAAGTTCCCCACTACTGTTATATCGCCATTCATCTCTTTTCTTAGGTCTAGCAGTATTATTTTATGAATGTGGGTGCTCTCGTGTTGGGTGCATATGTATTTAGGATTGTTATATCTTCTTATTGAATTGACCCTTGAATCATTACATAATGAACTTCCTTATTTTTTTTTTTTTTTTTAACTGTTTTGACTTAAAGTCTGTTTTACTTGATATAGTGTAGCAACTCCTGTTCCTTTTTGGTTTCCATTTAAATGGAATATCTTTCTCCACCCTTGATTTTGAGTCTGTAAATGTCTTTACCAGTTAGGGGGTTTCTTGTAAGCAGCATATGGTTGGATTTTGTGTTTTTATTCATTCTGTCAGCCTATATTTTTTAAGTGAAGCATTTAGCTCATTTATGTTTAAGGTTAATATTGATATGTGAGGATTTATTCCTGTCATAATGCTAATGGCTATCCAGTTGCTTTGCAGTCTCGATTGAGTAATTGCTTTATAAGTCCTGTGAGTTTTATACTTTCAAATGTTTTTATGATAGTGTGTATTGTCCTTTAGTTTCCATGCGTAGAACTTCTTTGAGCATTTCTTATAGGATCAGCCTAGTGGTGACAAATTCCCTTAGCATTTTCTTGTTTAGGAAACACTTTATTTCTCCTTAAAAATATGGAATGCTTCACGAATTTGCATGGCATCGTACCTCAGGGGCCACACTAATCTTCTCTATATCATTTCAGTTTTAATGTATGTCCTACCAAAGTGAGAACAACTCAAAGCTTTTAATCAGTTTGTTTAGATTCAAGGATCTTTCACTGAACCTCTGAAAAGATGAGGCCATGTCACTGGGGCTGATTCAGTGACATGGCCCATACTAAAACGGGCATTGGATCAGGGGATGGGGTGAACCAGGACTGTGACTTGATACTGGGCTGAGCATTCAGCTAGACATGAAAGGGTACAGGCAGCATATGTGTGATTAAATCAAGTTTCTCAACCTCAGTACAATTGACATTTTGGCTCAGATAATTCATTGTTGTAGGGGGCTGTCCTGTCCTAGGATGTTTAGCAATATCCTTGGCTTCTACCAACTAGCATTCCCCTGCATCCCAGTTTTCACAACCAAAAATATCTCATGATATTGCCAAATGTCCTCTGGGGGGCTAAATTGCATCCTTATAAAGAACTACCAGGCTAAACTTTTGCAGTGGATAAAAGCTTTGTATATCCCCAGAAGAATATATTATCCCAGGCCTGTCTCTTTTGATTCAGGAAAACTTTGGCACTAAGAAATCTTGACCTTGTTTTTTTGCCTGTCTCTAGGGAGGCTGCCGACAGTGGAATATATTAGCTTTGTGATGAGGGTGGGTTCTGGGAATATGTTCTATCTTGCAGAGTGCCCTGTAATCCTGTGGACAATGGGCTGCTGTGTTTTGCAGGTACACCACCAAATGCTGCAGCACTAGAGGCAGCCCAAGACCTGATCCAGTGTGCCATGGTCAAGGGGTACCTGACTCCCAACTACCTGCTGGTGGGCCACAGTGATGTGGCCCAAACCTTGTCTCCTGGGCAGGCTTTGTACAACATCATCAGCACCTGGCCTCATTTCAAACACTGAGAGAAGCCCCAGGTCCTTCTGAGACTGCTCTCCCTCCCCTGTCAGGTCTCTCTTGTCCTCACCATCCACCTTGGCTCAACACCTTGTGTCCTCCTCCTCTGCCACCCCATCCTGTGCTTCCTTTTTGAGGTTGGGATGATCATGCCCTCTCCTGCCAACATCCTCCAAGGGCCTACAAACCTCATAGCTGGACATTCACAGTCCTCTGAGTCTGAGTCCAGACTTCTTCTCTCCTTACCTTTCTCTCACCTGGAAACCCAACTCCTCAGCCAGGTGAGACAAGGTACCGGTTCGTGTTTCATTTTTCTCTCTCTCTCTCTCTTTCTCTCTCTCTCTCTCTCCATGCCCCTCTGCCAGGTGAGCCTTCCCCTGGTGTCTGCCTGGCAGCCCCCACCTCCCACCTATCACCCCTCACCCATAACTCAGGTCAATGAGACTACTCTTCTTTCTTACACATAAACTTGTATATATTTGGATGCAGCCCTTATTTAAGGGCTGTCATTATTTATAGATATGTCTATCCTTGCCACTTGGTTGTGAGTTTCTTCGGGGGAAGAACTGTGTTTTATTCATCTATATGTCCTCTGTTTCTCAGCAGTGTCTGAAATTTAACAGGTTCTACTGATATTTATTAGATAAGTGGATGAATAAATGAATGAAGAGATCCAAATTCATGTTCACCTTGCCAATTCATTACATTATCCCCTATTTGGAGAATAACTTTCTGGACAGTG
The DNA here is from genome assembly GCF_009764315.1 of Trachypithecus francoisi. Taxonomy (NCBI): domain Eukaryota; kingdom Metazoa; phylum Chordata; class Mammalia; order Primates; family Cercopithecidae; genus Trachypithecus; species Trachypithecus francoisi. The sequence continues at coordinate 95,461,376 of NW_022681470.1, read as the reverse complement.
CCCCCATACCACCAGCATTTTCTGCATTTCTGTTCCCTCCCAGTCCAAGAGCCATAAGATCTATATGGTACCAGCATCTGTGTAAGAGGAAGCAAAGAGAAACAACAGAGTGTCTGGTGGACATGAGAACCTAAAATAACCAAGATAATTTTACCCCAAATTTTTGACAGCTTAGCATCTAAAATCAAGAGGCCTTTTTGCACACCCCAATGGTGTGTAAACACAAAGGATTCTGCAGTAAGATCTACGGGAACTGGAACAGTCTGGGTCTTATGCCTCTCAAAACTAGCCAGATAAAATTCCCTTCTAGAACAAAGTACAGGGGAGAACTACTGGAAACAGAGTCTAATTCAGTCCAGGCATAAGACATAAAAAAAAAAAATAGAAAAGAAGCTCACATGAAAGTGTGGAAAGGCAGTGGAGCAAGAAGCTCTCTGAATATAAGCCATCATAATGTTGAACATTTACTTGAAAAAAATAATAGAAGAAGGTGTTCCAGAGTGATTGAATTAAAAAAGCTATTCAACACCATACATCTTCTTTAAAGTTGAGGAGAGCTAATACATACAATAAACAACAGAAAATACTTGAGGTTCAAACCCACATAAAGTTATTTTAAGATAAAAATAGAATCAGGAGCAGAATCAAGAAAATAAAAGCATTACATAAAGACATGCTTATGGGTGAAAACTATAAACTGCAATTTCAAACTGAGCTAAAATAATTGGGAAAATAATACAAGATATGAAAGAACAATTAATGGAAAGTACAGAAACTCAGAAACAAGGTAATGGGGCTCAGAAGAGAATAAGAAATAAAGGAAATATCCATTTCAGAAATAACCAGTTAAAAAATGTTAAAAGTGGATGCACATAATGGATAATGCCTTTAAAGAAAAATAAGATAAAATGAAGAAAAATTCTAAAATAAAAAATAAATTAAAAAGTAAGATTAAAAGAATTAGAGAGAAAGTGATAAATGTAAAACATAGGCAAAGAAGATACAAGACACATGTAACTGGAGTCCCTAAAGAAGAAAATTGAAGTAAAGGAACAGAACAAATATTCAAAACTACTATGCTAGAAACACCTCCTGAAATAAAACAATTTTGAAATTTTGTTTTTAAAGGGCACACTTCATACCAGAAAAGATGCACTCAAAATGATGAATGCAAACATAAGGTCTAGCTGAACTAATGGATTTTTAAGAACTCAGTCTCTTAAGTGGAAAATATCCTTTGGGCATTCAGGAAGAAAACCAAAACCAAATTACTAATAAGAGAGAAAAATATCATCAGACTTATTGACAACAGCATTTTGGACTAGGAGAAAATATAATAAAATGTTTTAAAAATAAGAAAAAATGTGATCCAAGGATTATGTTCAACTAAATTGACTTTTATGTACAAAGATCACAAATAAACTCTCATAAACATGGAAGAATTCTGTGAATATTATTCTCATGAGACTCTTTGTAAGAACCTACAAGAGAATGTCTTTAAAAATGACCAAAATAACTGGAGAGACACTGGCATTATGACTGGTGGTAAGCATTTAATATATATTTACTTGTAAAATTAAGACCAAATGAAGGTTATTATAATAATAGTATTGTATGTAATGGTTATGAACTCTGACAGTGTAGTATAAGGTAGAACTGTAAAAAACTGGGGAGAGAACAAGGAGAGCATCTGCAAGTTAATTTTTAAAACCATTTAGTAATCATATTGTAGTTCTAATATTAATATTGTTATTAGAAGAAAGTTTAGTATGAGATATTGAATCAAACAAATGAGTAATTATGTGATATCCTAATTCCATCATCCCCAGTGTTTATGAAGTAGGATTCTCAGTGTGGGAAAAGGAGATACAGATGAACAGAGCAGAGGTTAAGTGATACACTGTGTCCCTGGATGTGAATTAAAAAATAACAGAGTGAACTCATTTATGGACATATGAGGTGTTTCATCTTAAATAACTTTACCTTTGCTCACTGAAAGGGCCCAGAAACCTGATCAATATGGTAGCAATAAGTATCCATAGCACCCAAGTTGTGATCTTAAAATACCACTTCCCAGTAAAAGAAATCAACAGTTCTTAGAGAAATGGCTGATTTCAGGTCTGGGATGGGAAACATATAAGTTAAAACATTTTATCATATCAGATAGCAATGAAGCTATTAAATATTTCTCATATTGGGTCGAAAGGACTTGGGAAATTTCAACTGTCTAAAGGGAAAATTCCAGTGTCTAATGGCTAATGACAATATGAGCATCAACAGCAACAATAATTGCAATGTGTCTGAGCTTGTTAAGTTTAAATCAACACATTCGTAATAATAACAAAAAAACCCCAAATTGTCACTTCTAGGACATCCACTGAATCTACTTTTTTACTTTAAAACTTGTAAAAAAAGGGAAAGAGAAAAGCACCTATTCTTCCTTTCCTATGCAAAGAATACAGTTGAATAACTAAATAATAGAGAACTTCTCCTAATAGATGTACTCTAACAAATAAATGAAAAAGTAATGGTAGAAATGGAATATCATCACCTTGCAAGCCCTAATAAAAAATCTAGGCATTAACGACTATTTACATCACACACACACAGCTCCCAGCTGATGAAAGGTCTGTGGACTCAGGAAACACGCTTGTCTTTTCACCACTGTTTATCTAGCTGCTGCATGTAGTAGTTGCGAACTAAACATAGCTAAGTTGGATGAATGTTGAATCCCAAGACTCCAGGGAATATACTCCTTAATATCTGACATTGTTTTAATAGCTGATCCAAAGTGGTATAGGCTTGATGGGATCTGGCCCTCCTACGATCCCACATGTTCATCATGGGAATTGGTGTTGGCTGCAGGGTGGGGAGTTGGGAGTGAGAGGATGGAAGAGTCAAAAGGAAACATATCCAGGATTGAACCCAATTAGAGCAGACCCACAGAGTCAACACGTAGCCTATGTGAGGGGGCCATTTTTACTGAGTCTTTTCTGTGTGCACAGAGTCTATGGGGATTCATGAATCTTCATAACAATTTTGTGGACTGGGTATTGTCATTTCTGCTTGATAGGTGAGGAAACAGTTTCAGAGAGGTTAATAAGTTTGTCTAATGTCATAACTTATGGGTATCAGTTCCAAGATGGGCTTGCATCTAGGTATATCTGACCTCATATCTTTTGGGAATTATACCATGGCGAGCTTTCTTTGGATTTCAAATTCCTTCTTAAATGCTGTGACCAGAAGTGAACACAATACTCCAAGGATTTCCAGACTTAGGCAGAGCTGAGTGGAGCCATTATTTCTCTTATTACAATACACTAATTATATATGGTGATACATATGAAAATGCTTTGTGAATGATATAGTTCTCAAATGATAGTTGTAATAATTATAAGGCCTAAGATAGCATGATCTATTTTGATATCTATATTCTTCTGATCACCTTCATTGATTTGGCAGATGGGAAAAACTATCAGGCTTTCTATGAAGAAGTTATATAAATCCACATTTCAACCAATGTGCCTAATCAGACCCAGTGTTTAAAAGAGTATAGTTTGTCCTGATTTAGTGGCATCATAGTTTTTCAGCCATGAAATATTTCAAAATCTCGATTTTTGTCATCTGCTTTGAGCTCACTGTGCACTCAGCGCTTTTGGGTCATCTGAAAATATGAGCAGCATGTCTTCTCTGCCTTATTGTATCCTTCATCAACATTCTTCCCGTAGGGAACTCAGACCACACTTGTTAGATGACGTGTGCAGGTACTTCCGCATAATTGCCCCATCTAACCATCATAAAACCCCCGTGAAGTAGGTACTATAATGTCTGTTCGCAGATGAAGGCACCAAGAGGTGCCCAAGAATTAACCTGGCAGACAGAGTACAAGCTGGCTTTGAACCAGGCCCCTGACTCTGGGTTCACTGTCAGCTTTCCTTCATCAGAGCTTCTGGTGATTTCATCATAGCTTGTGTGATTTCACCAGTGACCTCCTCCAGGGCCACCCACTTCATGAAGTACATACCTTTCCTTTCATTTATCAGTCACAAACATAATGACAAAATGAGAAGTACTACTATGTAGCCCATTTTGTTTTATAGTGCTATAGAGGGAAGAAATAATGGCTGAAATTTGTGTGTGTGTGTGTGTATACATATTGCCACAATTGTCCAACATTTTCAGTCAGCCCATATGGTTTATTCAATCCTTCTTTTTTCACTTAGGTAAGTGATTCCTTTAACTCTGTCCTTAATTTTTCCTTTATCTGTTTGAGTAAAAAAAAATATATGGGACACTAGTTTCACACATTTCAAGTGTGAAGTTTCCGGCATTTCATGACCTGTAAGGCCCTTCAATTAATGTCAGACACCAGCCAGTTATTGAACCATGTGTGTCTGCCTCAGCATTATGTTTTGAGGGGGCATGTGGAAAGAACACTGCTGGGTGGTGGTTGACTTGTCTTTTGCTCTCCGCTGTATCCCCAATTCCTAACATGATGGGAGGACCACTGGAGCATATTGTTAGCTCAATAAATATTTGTTGTATGAATCAATGAATGAGTGTTCTTACTTTCTGGATTGTGGGCTATGTTTTCGGATCTCCTGATATTCCAATTGCTATAGACTGACTGTGTCCCCCTCAGTTCATATGTTGAAGCTGTTACTCCCAATGTGATGGCACTTGGAGATGGGCCCTTGGGAGGTAATTAGGATTAGATGAGGTCATGAGGGTAAGACCTTCATGATGGGATCCGTGCCTTCGTGAGACACCAGGAGGTCTACACACACACACACACACACACACACACAAATACACACACCCTCCCCCAAGCAAAGGCCATGTGAACAAGTGGTGAGAAGGCAGCTATCTGCAAGTTAGGAAAAGGGCCTTCACCAGAACGTGACCATACAGACACCCTGATCTTGGACTTCCAGTTTCTAGAACTGTCAGAAATAAGTGTTGTTTTAAGTCACCAAGTCTATGATATTTTGTTGAGGCACCCAAACCGAGTAAGGTATCAATACATCTCAATTTTTAATTTTAAATCTCCAGGTTTTAAAGGAACACTGATTTAATTGAAATATAAAATTAAAAATAATATGTACGCCCAATAAAATGTATCTTCAAGCAGTTGGGTTGTAACCTCTGCTCTGCAGGGCTGTTAGTGTACAGGGCTACTTTCCCTTTTCTGGCAGTGAGTTCCTTGAGGTTGGTGGCCTTGTCTTGTTTGTCTCTTTATTCCAAGCACCAGGCACAAGGTAGCTCATTAAATGGTTGAATTTCCGGAGTCCATTTCAAATTTTTCCCTCTCTGAGAAGATTTCACTTCTGATGGCCTCCTGTTCACCTGCCTGAACCCTGAACCTGCATTATCAACGGAAGACCCTCGGAGTTACCTTGACACTGTGCACGTCCTTCTATTAAATCAGACTACTCAGCACCCTGCTTTACCACTTCGCATGTCTCTGTGTCTTCCCTAGATTACAATCTCCTTGAGGCCAGGCTCTTATTTGTGGTTCTACCCTCAATGCTTAGCACAGTGCTGGGCAGTGTCTGGCCCATAGTTTATGCTGAATAAATACATGTTGAATAATAAAGGGATGAATGAGTGGAGGAACAAATGAATAAATACTGGATCTGTTTACCTTTGCCCTGTAATTTTGCTCAGAGTCACTGGCTGTGATGATATATAATCACATGATAAATATTATATGTAATTCATAATTATATATAATATTACATGTAATTTCATATAATCACATATTGTACATTATTATAAGTTATATGTGCCATATATAATGTATCTGGTTCAGGTGGAAAATAAAATAAGGGGAGGAGAGGAGAAGGAAGCAGGACTGGGATAAGTTTGGCAGGGGCAGGTGGACTGATGCCAAGAGCCCTCATTCACTGCAGGCCACCCAGAGGGTAGTCTTCACTGAAGAATCCCACTTAATGCACGTAGCAGGCAGGTGATTATTCCAACCTCTGCAGGGCTGAGGGGCTCAAGGCTCTGACCTTTAGCCTGATATATAGGAGCTCTCACCCTCGACTTCTCACTGTAGCCAAGACTCGCAGTTAAGAGTGAGGGGACGCAGTAGGTAAATTTCTTCTTTCAGGTGTCTTATTTATCAATAAGCAGGCGACTCTGCCTGTACATGAAATAAGGCAACTGTCCTCACTGTTTTTGGTGTGGTGTTTTAGTCACTGTGTGGGAGTCATTGAAGTTTCTTCAAATGGGTTATTTGAACACAAAATGAAACAATGCAAAACAGAGGTTTATATACGTACAGTGAAACAGCACTCTCTGCCATCCCCAGGACAGAGAGTGAGCCAATGTCTCTTTCCATCTCCATATCCTCATGTGCCTCTGGGAACTTCACTCTTTCTAGATAGTAATCAGTGGGCTTTTGCCAGTCACCAGGGTGTGATAGGGCATTGTCACTTCAGACACAAAGAGTTAGTGTCCCAGGTTTTCTTCTTTTAGCTCTGAAGTTTCAAAGTCCTGGTTGAAAGTGCCCACTAGACCATGGGCACCAGAGCTGAGTTCTAGATTTGGCTTTTTTTTGCCTGACTTGCTCTGTGGTCTTGAGAAAGTCTTTCCCTCTCTGGACATTAGTATTTTTTTCTTTAAAATAAGGAGTCTAGACCATTTCTAGAGTCCACTGGAGTTTTCAGTTGCTGTATTATAATGAGCCTCAAGACTCCAGGGTGCTCTTCTGAATCCAGGTTTCTGGGCGGCCCCACCAGCAGAAAAGTCCCTATCCTGTCCATGCACACTGACCCCTCACATAGCGATCTGAGGTCTGAGGAAGAATTACAGACTCCAGAGGAAAACTTTGAGCCTAGCCACTGCAAGAACATATTCCAACCCACTGCCTCTTCACCCCCTCCCTTTATTCCAGGTCATCTTCCAAAATACTTTCTGCAACCATGCTATTATCTGGCACTATTATCTGCACAGTTGCTGACACTTTCTAATACATTCTCTGTCTACCCACTCCCTTGGTGTCTCTTGTGCATTACAAGGTCTCAACAAATTCCTCACAGCCCAAAGGTATTTTCAGATCATGGCCCTGCCCTCTGGGTTCAATCCAGACCAAGACCTGATCAAGCCTCTGGTCTCCAGGCTGCTTCAGCATTGATAGGAAGAACACAAAGAACACTTCCATTTTCTTTGTTCCTTCAACCTTCTCATCTCTAAATGCTCCCCATTGACTTCATCTCAGAGGTTCCTAGTCACAGAGCTCAAGCTCATCATCACTCATAACTATATCACCTCCCAAACTGAGAATCCTGGAGATTTCTTTTATATTTCCAGTCTCTTGTATTTCTAAGATTTTCACCATTCTCACCATTTTACTCCTTGCTGAACCCAAGCACGAAATCAAAGGGTTATGACTTAGTAGCCCATTACGTAGCCTCAATTCCCACCTTAATAACCCATTTCTGGCTTCTACATTCTTCCTCAGGATTCCTTTTCTTAGATATCTCTTTACAGAAAGCACATGGGTTACCATATTTGACCTCACTGTTAAAAAAATTACTGGTGTTTCAGCCTGTGACCCACACTATCCTATCATTAACTCTTCAAAAGTAAACTAATTATTGTGTCATTTATTTTTGGATGACGATGAACTTCACATAAGTAAACTCCTGACAGTTGTGTGCAGAATAATGGTTTTGATATACAGTTAAGAGAAAAGCTGAAGCAGTTGGGAGACTTGGGAAATTCCTAATGATGGGATTGTGAACTCTAAGGTCACCAAAGAGTCTATACTGCCTTCTCCTGGCCTTATCTAGTCGAGACAGCCTTTAGCTTTTGGGCTGATTATTTACAATGAAGACTTTATTTATATATTCTGTCATTCTTTCAAAATATTTTTATAATGTGCTTTGCTAGGAAAGGTGATAATACCATGGATAAAAAGTTAATTAAAGACTCACAGCCCTCTGAAGTTTACAGTCTGCCAGGGAGATATACATAAAGTAAATTATCAAATAAATTGTGAGCAATGACTTTTGGACATACAAGAATTGGCCATGTAAGGGATAGAGAATTCATAGGTCAAAGAAGAAATTAAAATGGAAATAAGAAGATATTTGAATCTAATAATAATAAAAATACTCCACACAAAATGTGTGGGATGCAGTTAAAGCAGTACTTATAGGAAACTATGACCTTCAACACAAACATTGGAAAAGAGGAAACTAAAACTAACGAGATAAAATTTTATCACAAGAAGTTAGAAAGTAAGTAGCACTATCAACCTAAGATAGTGGAAGAAAGGAAATAATGAAGGTAGATGAAATTAATGAAATAGGTTGGGCGCAGTTGCTCATGCCTGTAATCCCAGCACTTTGGGTGGCTGAGGCGGGCAGATCATGAGGTCAACAGATTAAGACCATCCTGGCTAACATGGTGAAACTCTGTCTCTACTAAAAATACAAAGAAATTAGCCAGGTGTGGTGGCATGCACCTGTAGTCCCAGTTGCTTAGAAGACTGAGGCATGAGAATCGTTTAAACCCAGGAACCCAGGAGGTGGAAGTTGCAGTGAGCTGAGATCGTGCCACTGCACTCCAGCCTGGGCAATAGAGCAAGACTCCATCAAAAAAAAAAAAAAAAAAAAAAAAAAGGAAAGAATTAATAAAATAGAACAGAAAATCTCAAATTATTCTTTATTTTATTTATTTAATTAATTAATTATATTTTAAACTCTAGGGTACATGTGCACAATGTGCAGGTTTCTTACATATGTATCCGTGTGCCATGTTGGTGTGCTGCACCCATTAACTCATCATTTACATTAGGTATATCTCCTAATGCTATCCTTCTCGCCTACCCCCACCCCATGACAGGCCCCGGTGTGTGATGTTCCCCGCCCCGTGTCCAAGTGTTCTCATTGTTCAGTTCCTGCCTATGAGTGAGAACATGCAGTGTTTGCTTTTCTGTTCTTACGATAGTTTGCTCAGAATGATGGTTTCCAGCTTCATCCATGTCCCTACAAAGGACATGGACTCATCCTTTTTTATGGCTGCATAGTATTCCATGGTGTATACGTGTCACATTTTCTTAATCCAGTCTATCATTGATGGACATTTGGGTTGCTTCCAAGTCTTTGCTATTGTGAATAGTGCCACAATAAACACACGTGTGCATGTGTCTTTATAGCAGCATGATTTATAATCCTTTGGGTATATACCCAGTAATGGGATGGCTGGGTCAAATGGTATTTCTAGTTCTAGATCCTTGAGGAATCGCCACACTGTCTTCCAAAATGATTGAACTAGTTTACAGTCCCATCAACAGTGTAAAAGTGTTCCTATTTCTCCATATCCTCTCCAGCACGTGTTGTTTCCTGACTTTTTAATGATTGCCATTCTACCTGGTGTGAGATGGTATCTCATTGTGGTTTTGATTTGCATTTCTCTGATGGCCAGTGATGATGAGGATTTTTTTCAGGTGTTTGTTGCCTGCATAAATGTCTTCTTTTGAGAAGTGTCTGTTCACATCCTTCGCCCACTTTTTGATGGGGTTGTTTGATTTTTTCTTGTAAATTTGTTTAAGTTCTTTGTAGATTCTAGATATTAGCCCTTTGTCAGATGGGTAGATTGCAAGAATTTTCTCCCATTCTGTAGGTTGCCTGTTCACTCTGATGGTAGTTTCTTTTGTTGTGCGGAAACTCTTTAGTTTAATTAGATACCGTTTGTCTTTTTTGGCTTTTGTTGCCATTGCTTTTGGTGTTTTAGTCATGAAGTCCTTGCTCATGCCTATGTCGTGAATGGTATTGTCTAGGTTTTCTTCTAGGGTTTTTATGGTTTTAGGTCTAACATTTAAGTCTCTAATCCATCTTGAATTAATTTTCATATAAGGTGTAAGGACGGGATCCAGTTTCAGCTTTCTACATATGGCTAGTCAGTTTTTCCAGCACTATTCGTTAAATAGGGAATCCTTTCCCCATTTCTGGTTTTTTCAGGTTTGTCAAAGATGAGATGGTTTGTAGATGAGTGGTATTATTTCTGAGGTCTCTGTTCTGTTCCATTGGTCTATATACCTGTTTTGGTACCAGTACCACGCTGTTTTGGTTACTGGTATAACCAAATAGCCCTGTGGTATAGTTTTAAGTTAGGTAGCATGATGCCTCCAGCTTTGTCCTTTTTGCTTAGGATTGTCTTGGCAATGTGGGCTCTTTTTTGGTTCTATATGAACTTTTCCAATTCTGTGAAGAAAGTCATTGGTAGCTTGATGGGGATGGCATTGAGTCTATAAATTATCTTGGGGAGCCATTTTCATGATATTGATTCTTCCTATCCATGAACATGGAATGTTCTTCCATTTGTTTGTGTCCTCTTTTATTTCGTTGAGCAGTGGTTTGTAGTTCTCCTTGAAGAGGTCCTTCACATCCCTTGTAAGTTGTATTCCTAGGTATTTTATTCTCTTTGAAGCAATTGTGAATGGGAGTTCTCTCATGATTTGGCTGTCTGTTATTGGTGTGTAGGAATGCTTGTCATTTTTGCACATTGATTTTGTATCCTGAGACTTTGCTGAAGTTGCTTATCAGCTTAGGGAGATTTTGGGCTGAGACAATGGGGTTTTCTAAATATGCAATCACGTCATCTGCAAACAGAGACAATTTGGCTTCATTTTTTCCTAACTGAATACCCTTTATTTCTGTCTCCTGCCTGATTGGCCTGGCCAGAACTTCCAACACTATGTTGAATAGGAATGGTGAGAGAGGGCATCCCCATCTTGTGCCAGTTTTCAAAGGGAATGCTTCCAGTTTTTGCCCATTCACTATGATATTGGCTGTGGGTTTGTCATAAATAACTCTTACTATTTTGAGAGACATTCCATCAATACCTAGTTTATTGAGAGTTTTTAGCATGAAGGGCTGTTGAATTTTGTCGAAGGCCTTTTCTGCATCTATTGAGATAATCATTTGGTTTTTTCATTGGTTCTGTTTATGTGATGGATTACGTTTATTGATTTGCCTATGCTGAACCAGCTTTGCATCCCAGGGAGGAAGCCCATTTAATCATGGTGGATAAGCTTTTTGATGTGCTGCTGGATTCAATTTGTCAGTATTTTACTGAGGATTTTTGCATCGATGTTCATCAGGGATATTGGTCTAAGATTATTTTTTTTGTGTGTGTGTCTGCCAAGCTTTGGTATCGGGATGCTGCTGGCTTCATAAAATGAGTTAGGGAGGATTCCCTCTTTTTCTATTGATTGGAATAGTTTCAGAAGGAATGGTACCAGCTAATCTTTCTAGCTCTGGTAGAATTCAGCTGTGAATCTGTCTGGTTCTGGACTTTTTTTGGTTGGTAGGCTATTAAACATTGCCTGAATTTCAGAGCCTGTTATTGGTCTATTCAGGGATTCAACTTTTTTCCTGGTTTAGTCTTGGGAGGGTGTATGTGTCCAGGAATTTATCCATTTCTTCTAGATTTTCTAGTTTATTTGTGTAGAGGCATTTATAGTATTCTCTGATGGTGGTTAGTATTTCTGTGGGATCAGTGGTGATATCCCCTTTATCATTTTTTATTAAGTCTATTTGATTCTTCTCTCTTTTCTTCTTTATTAGTCTTGCTAGCGGTCTATTAATTTTGTTGATCTTTTCAAAAAACCAGCTCCTGGATTCACTGATTTGTTTGAAGGTTTTTTTTATGTCTCTATCTCCTTCAGTTCTGCTCTGATCTTAGTTATTTCTTACCTTCTGCTAGTTTTTGAATGTGTTTGCTCTTGCTTCTCTAGTTCTTTTAATTGTGATGTTAGGGTGTCAATTTTAGATCTTTCCAGCTTTCTCTTGTGGGCATTTAGTGCTATAAATTTCTCTCTACACACTGCTTTAAATGTGTCCCAGAGGTTCTGGTATGTTGTGCCTTTGTTCTCATTGGTTTCAAAGAACATCTTTATTTCTGCCTTCATTTCGTGGTGTACCCAGTAGTCATTCAGGAGCAGGTTGTTCAGTTTCCATGTAGTTGAGTGATTTTGAGTGAGTTCCTTAATCTCAAGTTCTAGGTTGATTGCCCTGTGGTCTGAGAGACCGTTTGTTATAATTTCTGTTCTTTTACATTTGCTGAATCGCGCTTTACTTCCAACCAAGTGGTCAATGTTGGAATACGTGCAATGTGGTGCTGAGAAGAATGTGTATTCTGTTGCAACATTTGGGGTGGAGAGTTTGGTAGATGTCTATCAGATCTGCTTGGTGCAGAACTGAGTTCAATTCCTGGATATCCTTGTTAACTTTCTGCCTCATTGATCTGTCTAATGTTGACAGTGGGGTGTTAATATCTCTCATTATTATTGTGTGTGAGTCTAAGTCTCTTTGTAGGTCTCTAAGGACTTGCTTTATGAATCTGGGTGCTCTGGTATTGGGTGCATATATATTTAGGATAGTTAACTCTTCTTGTTGAATTGATCCCTTTACCATTATGTAATGGCCTTCTTTGTCTCTTTTGATCTTTGTTGGTTTAAAGTCTGTTTTATCAGTGACTAGGATTGCAACCCCTGCTTTTTTTTGTTTTCCATTTGCTTGGTAGATCTTCCTCCATCCCTTTATTTTGAGCCTATGTGTGTCTCTGCACGTGAGATGGGTCTCCTAAATACAACACAGTGATGGGTCTTGACTCTTTATCCAATTTTCCAGTTTGTGTCTTTTTTTTTTCTTTTTTTATTTATTTATTATACTTTAAGTTCTAGGGTACATGTGCATAACGTTTATATCATGTATAACTCCCCAATGCAATCCCTCCCTCCTCCCCCCTCCCCATATAGGCCCCAGTGTGTGATGTTCCCCTTCCCGAGTCCAAGTGATCTCATTGTTCAGTTCCCACCTATGAGTGAGAACATGCGGTGTTTGGTTTTCTCTTCTTGTGATAGTTTGCTAAGAATGATGGTTTCCAGCTGCATCCATGTCCCTACAAAGGACGCAAACTCATCCTTTTTGATGGCTGCATAGTATTCCATGGTGTATATGTGCCACATTTTCTTAATCCAGTCTGTCACAGATGGACATTTGGGTTGATTCCAAGTCTTTGCTATTGTGAATAGTGCTGCAATAAACATACGTGTGCATGTGTCTTTGTAGTAGAGTAATTTATAATCCTTTGGGTATATACCCAGTAGTGGGATGGCTGGGTCATATGGTACATCTAGTTCTAGATCCTTGAGGAATTGCCATACTGATTTCCATAATGGTTGAACTAGTTTACAATCCCACCAACAGTGTAAAAGTGTTCCTATTTCTCCACATCCTCTCCAACACCTGTTGTTACCTGACTTCTTAATGATTGCCATTCTAACTGGTGTGAGATGGTATCTCATTGTGGTTTTGATTTGCATTTCTCTGATGGCGAGTGATGATGAGCATTTTTTCATGTGTCTGTTGGCTGTATGGATGTCTTCTTTTGAGAAATGTCTGTTCATATCCTTTCCCCACTTTTTGATGGGGTTGTTTGTTTTTTTCTTGTATATTTGTTTGAGTTCTTTGTAGATTCTGGATATTAGCCCTTTGTCAGATGAGTAGGTTGCAAAAATTTTCTCCCATTCTGTAGGTTGCCTGTTCACTCTGATGGTAGTTTCTTTTGCTGTGCAAAAGCTCTTTAGTTTAATAAGATCCCATTTGTCAATTTTGGCTTTTGCTGCCGTTGCTTTTGGTGTTTTAGACATGAAGTCCTTGCCCATGCCTATGTCCTGAATGGTACTACCTAGATTTTCTTCTAGGGTTTTTATGATATTAGGTCTAACATTTAAGTCTCTAATCCATCTTGAATTAATTTTCGTATAAGGGGTAAGGAAAGGATCCAGTTTCAGCTTTCTACTTATGGCTAGCCAATTTTCCCAGCACCATTTATTAAATAGGGAATCCTTTCCCCATTTCTTGTTTCTCTCAGGTTTGTCAAAGATCAGATGGCTGTAGATGTGTGGTATTATTTCTGAGGACTCTGTTCTGTTCCATTGGTCTATATCTCTGTTGTGGTACCAGTACCATGCTGTTTTGGTTACTGTAGCCTTGTAGTATAGTTTGAAGTCAGGTAGCGTGACGCCTCCAGCTTTGTCCTTTTGACTTAGGATTGTCTTGGCAATGCGGGCTCTTTTTTGGTTCCATATGAACTTTAAAGCAGTTTTTTCCAATTCTGTGAAGAAAGTCATTGGTAGCTTGATGGGGATGGCATTGAATCTATAAATCACCTTGGGCAGTATGGCCATTTTCACGATATTGATTCTTCCTATCCATGAGCATGGTATGTTCTTCCATTTGTTTGTGTCCTCTTTGATTTCACTGAGCAGTGGTTTGTAGTTCTCCTTGAAGAGGTCCTTTACATCCCTTGTAAGCTGGATTCCTAGGTATTTTATTCTCTTTGAAGCAATTGTGAATGGAAGTTCATTCCTGATTTGGCTCTCTGCTTGTCTGTTACTGGTGTATAAGAATGCTTGTGATTTTTGCACATTAATTTTGTATCCTGAGACTTTGCTGAAGTTGCTTATCAGCTTAAGGAGATTTTGGGCTGAGACGATGGGGTTTTCTAAACATACCATCATGTCATCTGCAAACAGGGACAATTTGACTTCTTCTTTTCCTAACTGGATACCCTTGATTTCTTTATCTTGCCTGATTGCCCTAGCCAGAACTTCCAACACTATGTTGAATAGGAGTGGTGAGAGAGGGCATCCCTGTCTTGTGCCAGTTTTCAAAGGGAATTTTTCCAGTTTTTGCCCATTCAGTATGATATTAGCTATGGGTTTGTCATAAATAGCTCTTATTATTTTGAGGTACGTTCCATCAATACCTAATTTATTGAGCGTTTTTAGCATAAAGGGCTGTTGAATTTTGTCAAAAGCTTTTTCTGCATCTATTGAGATAATCATGTGGTTCTTGTCTTTGGTTCTGTTTATATGCTGGATTATGTTTATTGATTTGCGAATGTTGAACCAGCCTTGCATCCCAGGGATGAAGCCCACTTGATCATGGTGGATAAGCTTTTTGATGTGCTGCTGAATCCGGTTTGCCAGTATTTTATTGAGAATTTTTGCATCGATGTTCATCAGGGATATTGGTCTAAAATTCTCTTTTTTGTTGTATCTCTGCCAGGCTTTGGTATCAGGATGATGTTGGCCTCATAAAATGAGTTAGGGAGGATTCCCTCTTTTTCTATTGATTGGAATAGTTTCAGAAGGACTGGTACCAGCTCCTCCTTGTACCTCTGGTAGAATTCAGCTGTGAATCCATCTGGTCCTGGACTTTTTTTCGTGGGTAGGCTATTAATTGTTGCCTCAATTTCAGAGCCTGCTATTGGTCTATTCAGGGATTCAACTTCTTCCTGGTTTAGTCTTGGAAGAGAGTAAGTGTCCAGGAAATTATCCATTTCTTCTAGATTTTCTAGTTGACTTGCGTAGAGGCATTTATAGTATTCTCTGATGGTTGTTTGTATTTCTGTGGGGTCGGTGGTGATATCCCCTTTATCATTTTTTATTGCATCTATTTGATTCCTCTCTCTTTTCTTCTTTATTAGTCTAGCTAGCGGTCTGTCAATTTTGTTGATCTTTTCAAAAAACCAACTCCTGGATTCATTGATTTTTTGGAGGGTTTTTTGTGTCTCTATCTCCTTCAGTTCTGCTCTGATCTTAGTTATTTCTTGCCTTCTGCTAGCTTTTGAATGTGTTGCTCTTGCCTCTCTAGTTCTTTTAATTGTGATGTTAGAGTGTCAATTCTAGATCTTTCCTGCTTTCTCTTGTGGGCATTTAGTGCTATAAATTTCCCTCTACACACTGCTTTAAATGTGTCCCAGAGATTCTGGTATGTTGTATCTTTGTTCTCATTGGTTTCAAAGAACATCTTTATTTCTGCTTTCATTTCATTATGTACCCAGTAGTCATTCAGGAGCAGGTTGTTCAGTTTCCATGTAGTTGAGCGGTTTTGATTGAGTTTCTTAGTCCTGAGTTCTAGTTTGATTGCACTGTGGTCTGAGAGAGAGTTTGTTATAATTTCTGTTCTTGTACATTTGCTGAGGAGTGCTTTACTTCCAATTATGTGGTCAATTTTGGAATAAGTGCGATGTGGTGCTGAGAAGAATGTATATTCTGTTGATTTGGGGTGGAGAGTTCTATAGATGTCTATTAGGTCCGCTTGGTGCAGAGCTGAGTTCAATTCCTGGATATCCTTGTTAACTTTCTGTCTCGTTGATCTGTCTAATGTTGACAGTGGAGTGTTGAAGTCTCCCATTATTATTGTATGGGAGTCTAAGTCTCTTTGTAGATCTCTAAGGACTTGCTTTATGAATCTGGGTGCTCCTGTATTGGGTGCATATATATTTAGGAGAGTTAGCTCTTCCTGTTGAATTGATCCCTTTACCATTATGTAATGGCCTTCTTTGTCTCTTTTGATCTTTGATGGTTTAAAGTCTGTTTTATCAGAGACTAGGATTGCAACCCCTGCTTTTTTTTGTTCTCCATTTGCTTGGTAGATCTTCCTCCATCCTTTATTTTGAGCCTCTGTATGTCTCTGCATGTGAGATGGGTCTCCTGAATACAGCAGACTGATGGGTCTTGACTCTTTATCCAGTTTGCCAGTCTGTGTCTTTTAATTGGAGCATTTAGTCCATTGACATTTAAGGTTAATATTGTTATGTGTGAACTTGATCCTGTCATTATGATATTAACTGGTTATTTTGCTCGTTAGTTGATGCAGTTTCTTCCTAGCCTCGATGGTCTTTACATTTTGGCATGTTTTTGCAATGGCTGGTACCGGTTGTTCCTTTCCATGTTTAGGGCTTCCTTCAGGGTCTCTTGTAAGGCAGGCCTGGTGGTGACAAAATCTCTAAGCATTTGCTTATCTGTAAAGTATTTTATTTCTCCTTCACTTATGAAACTTAGTTTGGCTGGATATGAAATTCTGGGTTGAAAATTCTTTTCTTTAAGAACGTTGAATATTGGCCCCCACTCTCTTCTGGCTTGTAGAGTTTCTGCTGAGAGATCTGCTGTTAGTCTGATGGGCTTCCCTTTGTGGGTAACCCGACCTTTCTCTCTGGCTGCCCTTAAGATTTTTTCCTTCATTTCAACTTTGGTGAATCTGGCAATTATGTGTCTTGGAGTTGCTCTTCTGGAGGAGTATCTTTGTGGCGTTCTCTGTATTTCCTGAATTTGAATGTTGGCCTTCCCTACTAGGTTGGGGAAGTTCTCCTGGATGATATCCTGAAGAGTGTTTTCCAACTTGGTTCCATTTTCCCCCTCACTTTCAGGCACCCCATCAGACGTAGATTTGGTCTTTTTACATAATCCCATACTTCTTGCAGGCTTTGTTCATTTCTTTTTCTTCTTTTTTCTTTTGGTTTCTCTTCTCGCTTCATTCATTCATTTGATCCTCAATCGCTGATACTCTTTCTTCCAGTTGATCGAGTCAGTTACTGAAGCTTGTGCATTTGTCACGTATTTCTCGTGTCATGGTTTTCATCTCTGTCATTTCGTTTATGATCTTCTCTGCATTAATTAGTCTAGCTGTCAATTCTTCCACTCTTTTTTCAAGATTTTTAGTTTCTTTGCACTGGGTACGTAATTCCTCCTTTAGCTCTGAGAGGTTGATGGACTGAAGCCTTCTTCTCTCATCTCATCAAAGTCATTCTCTGACCAGCTTTGATCCGTTGCTGGCGATGGGCTGCGCTCCTTTGCAGGAGGAGATGTGCTCTTATTTTTTGAATTTCCAGCTTTTCTGCCCTGCTTCTTCCCCATCTTTGTGGTTTTATCTGTCTCTGGTCTTTGATGATGGTGACGTACTGATGGGGTTTTGGTATAGGTGTCCTTCCTGTTTGATAGTTTTCCGTCTGACAGTCAGAAGGACTGTCTGTTGGTCTGTTGGAGATTGCTTGAGGTCCACTCCAGACCCTGTTTGCCTGGGTATCAGCAGCAGAGGTTGCCGAAGATAGAATATTGCTGAACAGCGAGTGTACCTGTCTGATTCTTCCTTTGGAAGTTTCCTCTCAGGGGTGACTCCCCCCTGTGCGGTGTGGGGTGTCAGACTGCCCCTAGTGGGGGATGTCTCCCAACTAGGCTACTCAGGGGTCAGGGACCCACCTGAGCAGGCAGTCTGTCCGTTCTCAAATCTCAACCTCCGCGTTAGGAGATCCACGGCTCTCCCCAAAGCTGTCAGACAGAGTCGTTTGCGTCTGCACCGGCCCCCGCTGCTTTCCCTATTGGACTGCAGCTGTGCGCTGTCCGCAGAGGTAGAGTCTACAGCAGGCTTCCTTGAGCTGCTGTGAGCTCCACCCAGTTCGAGCTTCCCAGCGGCTTTGTTTACCTACTTAAGCCTCAGCAATGGCGGGCGCCCCTCCCCCAGCCTTGCTGCTGCCTTGCGGATTGATCGCAGCAGACTGCTGTGTTAGCAGTGAGGGAGGCTCCGTGGGCATGGGACCCTCCCCGCCAGGTGTGGGATATATTCTCCTGGTGTGCCTGTTTCCTTAAAGCGCAGTATTGGGGTGGGAGTTACCTGATTTTCCAGGTGTTGTGTGTCTCAGTTCCCCTGGCTAGGAAAACGGATTTCCTTCCCCCTTGCGCTTCCAGGTGAGGCGATGCCTCACCCTGCTTCAGCTCACGCTGGTCAGGCTGCAGCAGCTGACCAGCACCGATTGTCTGGCACTCCCTAGAGAGATGACCCCAGTACCTCAGTTGAAAATGCAGAAATCACCGGTCTTCTGTGTCGCTCACGCTGGGAGTTGGAGACTGGAGCTGTTCCTATTCGGCCATGTTTGTGTCTTTTAATTTGGGCATTTAGTCCATTTACATTTAAGGTTACTATTGTTATGTGTGAATTTGATCTTGTCATTATGATGTTAGCTGGTTATTTTGCTCGTTAGTTGATGCAGTTTCTTCCTAGCATCAATGGTCTTTACCATTTGGCATGTTTTTGCAGTGACTGGTACTGGTGGTTCCTTTCCTTATTTAGTGCTTCCTACAGGAGCTCTTGCTTCTTCAGACAGGCCTAGTGGTGACAAAATCACTCAGCATTTGCTTGTCTGTAAAAGACTTTATTTCTCCTTCACTTGTGAAGCTTAGTTTGGTTGGATATGAAATTCTGGGTTGAAAATTCTTTTCTTTAAGAATGTTGAATATTGGCCCCCACTCTCTTCTGGCTTGTAGAGTTTCTGCCCAGATTTCCGTTGTTAGTCTGATGGGTTTCACTAACCACACCTGGCTAATTTTTTTGTTTTTAGTAGAGACATGGTTTCACCATTTTGGTCAGGCTGGTCTCGAACTCCTGGCCTCAAATGATCCACCCACTCTGGACTCCCAAAGTGCTGGGATTACAGGTGTGAGCCACCACACCCAGTCCATACATTGTGTTTCATATGTCTTTTATAATTCCTCTAATCTGTAGGCTCCTAGCATCTCTTTTTTTCCTTACTATTTATTTGTTGAAGAAACGAGTTTGGTTTGCTACAGTTTTCCACAGCATAGATTTTGTAATTGTGTATCCATGGTACATTTTAACACATCTCTCTGCTCTGAAATTTCCTGTAAGTTGGCAGATCTAGAGGTTGTGATTCAATTTCTTTGAGGGCAAGAATACTTAATGACGGGGTTAGATTCTTCCATTAGAAGTCACATAATGCCTGATGGCCTATTTAGCTTTTCTTTTTGATGTTAGCAGCCACTGATAATCATGTTCAGAAATTCATTAGGGGTGATAAAGTGCTGATATTATAATTCAATCATTCCACCTTCATTTATTAGCTGGAATACTTTTATAAAGAGAAACTTCCCTTTACCAACCATTTGAACACCATGAGATAGAGTTTATACAGAAAAAATAAAAAACAATATGTGCACACACACATACACACACACACCTCAAACAAAATCTTGATTCTTTAAAATAATATATTGTTTCCCCAATGTTGCACTGGCCACAATAATGTTGCCTCACAAATCACCTCAAAACTTAGCAGAATATGACAATAAGCATTTATTCTCACACTGAGAAACAAGTGTGAATGAGCTAATTTAGAGTTGACTGATAGGCTTTGCTTCAAGCTGTGGCTCTGTCTGGGTTTGGCTTCTTGCTCCAGACTAGGCACAGATCAGCCCCATGCATATTTATTCTGGGGCTCAACTGCACATGTAAATTTCAAACTTTTGCACCTTACTTCCACGTTCTACTTACTGGCCAAAGCAAGTCACATGACCAGATCAATACTACTAAGACAGAAAAATACACTTTGCTGCTGCTGCTTCTTTTTCTTTTCTTTTCTTTTCTTTTTTTTTTAAGATGGAGTCTCACTCTGTTGCTCAGGGTGGAGTGCAGTGGTGTGATGTCGGCTCACTGCAATCTCCTCCTACCAGGTTCAAGTGATTCTCCTGCCTCAGCTTCCTGAGTAGCTGGGACTACTGGTGTGTGCCACCACGTCCAGCTAATTTTTGTATTTTTAGTAGAGATGGGGTTTCACCATGTTGGCCACTATTCTATTCTGTAGGTTGCCTGTTCACTCTGGTGATAGTTTCTTTTGCTGTGCCAAAGCTCTTTAGTTTAATTAGATCTCATTTGTCTATTTTGGCTTTTGTTGCCATTACTTTTGGTGTTTTAGACATGAAGTCCTTGCTCATGCCTATGTCCTGAATAGTATTGCCTAGGTTTTCTTCTAGGGTTTTTATGGTTTTAGGTCTAACATTTAAGTCTCTAATCCATCTTGAATTAATTTTCATATAAGGTGTAAGGAAGGGATCTAGTTTCAGCTTTCTACATATGGCTAGTCAGTTTTCCCAGCACCATTTATTAAATAGGGAATCCTTTCCCCACTTCTGATTTTTGTCAGGTTTGTCAAAGATCAGATTGCTGTAGATGTGTGGTATTATTTCTGAGGGCTCTGTTCTGTTCCTTTGGTCTACATGTCTGTTTTGGTACCAGTACCATGCTGTTTTGGTTACTGCAGCCTTGCGGTATAGTTTGAAGTCAGGTAGCGTGATGCCTCCAGCTTTGTTCTTTTGGCTTAGGATTGTCTTGGCAATGCTGGCTCTTTTTTGGTTCCATATGAACTTTAAAGTAGTTTTTTCCAATTCTGTGAAAAAAGTCATTGGTACCTTAATGGGGATGGCATCAAATCTACAAATTGCCTTGGGCAGTATGGCTATTTTCAAGATATTGATTCTTCCTATCCATGAGCATGGAATGTTCTTCCATTTGTTTGTGTTCTCTTTTATTTCATTGAGTTTGTAGTTCTCCTTGAAGAGGTCCTTCACATCCCTTGTAAGTTAGATTCCTAGGTATTTTATTCTATTTGAAGCAATTGTGAATGGGAGGGTCTAGAACTAGATCTTGTTTCAATAATATTTATTAAAAATGCCCATTTACTTGTTCGATCTACTTTTGTGTCCTTCAGACTTGTTTTAGCCCTAGTTCTACAGTTAAACACATTCAATGCTCACCACAAGTTTTTAGGTTTTTTTTGGTCGAAATTTCTCCAATAATCCGTTGACTGGATAAAGATTATTCTCTAGCAAAGTGCTCAAAAAAGAGCCTTGCCTTAGTCCATTTTGTGCTGCTCTAACAGTATACCTGACACTGGGTAATTGATAATAAACAGGAATTTATTGGCTCACCGTTCTGGAGGCTGGGAAGTCCGAGACTACAGCACAAGCATCTGGTGAGGGTGTTTTTGTTACATCTTCACATAGTGGAAGGCAGATAGGCATGAGCCCTCATGACTTAAACACCTCCCATTAGGCCTTACCTTTCAGAATTATCACATTGGGCATTACATTTCCAACATATGGATTCTGGGGAACATATTCAAACCATAGCAGGGCTCATAGAGCAACAAGATTTACCTAGTTACTACATATTCAAAACCATTTTTATCTGTAGCCTTTATACTTTGAAGGATAGATTGGCTGGATGTAAAATTCTTGGCTCATGCTATCTCTTTTCTTTGATGAGTGTCTTGTAGGTTCTTCTCCACAATCTGCATGTGAATGTTGTTGTTGAGAAGCCTGATGGCAATCTAATTTTTTCTCTTTTAAATGACTTGGTCTCTTCACATGACTGACTAAAAATTTTATTTCTTCATATTTTAAGTACCATAATATGGTTTAGCAATTACTATTGCAGTTAATTCTCCCAGGTAAAAGTGTGGCCTTTCGATATGTAGAGTCATATCTTTGATTTCAAAACATTCTTTTCTTGAATTATTGTTTAAAGTAATTATTCTTTTACATTGGTTTTCTTCTTTTGGTACATGAATTACGTATATGTTGGATCTCCTTTGCCTGTCTTCTACATTGATCACTTTTGCTTTAATTCTTTTTTCCTCCAATTTTTTATTGGAGGTGTATGTGGCAAAATACACATACAGTTTACCATCTTAAGTATTATTAAGTGTACAGTTCTGAGATAATAAGTACATCATATTGTGTACAAACTCTCTCTAATTCTTTTTTATCTCTCTCTTTTAAAAAATTTTTAGTTTCCTTGGACTTCTAAAATTTCTTTTCTCTAGATCCCTGACATGTGTTTTCTGGGGCACATACTCCCCTTTGTACTCCTTGTATTTTAGTCTTAATTCCTGAGATGATTATGTCACTTCTCTTTCACATCCTCCTATTGTCTAGTTAAATTCTTTTCTGAGGTCTTCTACTTCTGTTTTGTAAACTTTTTTATAGGTAGACAATTAGGAAAATTATGTTGAAATATTTTTCCCCTCTGCCTATTGTAACCTTTTCTAATGATGACTTTTGTTAATAAAATATGATTTTATGTCATATATTTAAATGGAGCCTTTGTTTGGATGTGACAGTTTGCCTTTTATTATTCATATTTAGATGAGTTGGATTTTTTTCTGGTCCATTTGCTACAGGAGTATCCTGTGGCAGTTGTGTTTGGAGGTGGGAGAAAATTAATGTAGCTTCTCTTGTTTCTCAGCTCATTGGCTCTTCCATCTGTTGCATTCAATGGGTAGTTCATTGGATATATTGTGATACTACCTTGTTCTCTTTGCACTCCCAGTCATTTCTGTCGATCTCCACCGGTTCTCATGCAATACCCTTTTCATTCTTAGAACTGTCCAGAGCAGTGCTCCTCTAGGTGGTCCCTCACATTCTGGTGATGAATATCCGCTGTGGATTCCAGATTCTGCTTATAACGGTCTCTTTTTCCATCCCCACGTTTCCTTATAGCACTGACCACTCCACCACCTCACCATTCATTGTTATGGCTTCTAGTGTCAGTTTCCTGACTTGCTCTCTCCCCTCTCCACACTTACTTTCATATACCTAGAAGTTTGTGAACATTTTTGTCTTCTTAAATTATATATATTTACAGCATACTACATGATGTTTTGGTACATGTATACGTTGGAAATGGTTAAATCAAGTTAATTAGCATATCTATCACTACGCATACTTGTTTTATTTTTTTGCGGTGAGAAGATTTAAGATCTACTCTCAGCAATTTTCAAGTATCCAATACATTAGTATTAACTATGATCACCTTGCGGTACTATGGATCTCCCAAACATATTCATCCTTTGTAACTAAAATTGGATTTTTTTCATCTGCTAATTTTGCTGAAGGTGTAGGATTTTAAGAAATTAATTAATTTTAAGATATTAATTCTTCTTGTATCTTTGTATGGTTATGAGAAAGATACATCAAAGATTCCATTCTCAGCTGCTGACATGCTCCTATATGGCCAGGAGACTACCTGATTATCTTAGATACTGTATTTGTTTTCTATTGCTGCATAACAAACAACCACAAATTTAGTGGCTTAAAACAACAACATTTATTATTTCATAGTTTCCATGGGTCAGAAATCTGGGCATGATTTATGTAGGTCCTCTGCTAAAGTCCTTACAGGGCAAAGTTAAGGTCTGAAGGGCTGCACGCTCATCTGGAGGCTTGAGTGGGGAAAAATCTGCTTCCAAGTTCATTCAGTTTGTTGGCATCATTCATTTCCTTATGGCTGTGTGACTGAGGCCCCTGTTTTCTTGTTAGATACTGGCCTGGAATCATTCTTAGCTCCCAGGAGCTTCTCTCAGATGCACTCTGGGGCCCCCTTCATAGGCCTTCTCACAACATGACAGGTTACTCTTTTAAGCAGGATCATTTCTCTTCAGGAAGTAAGACAACTAGGCCAGGCATGATGGCTCACACCTGTAATCCTAGCACTCTGGGAGGCCAAGGCAGGTGGATTCCTTGAGCTCAGGAGTTCAAGACCAGCCTGGGCAACATGGTGAAACCCCATCTCTACAAAAATACAAAAATTAGCCAGGTGTGGTAGCTCACCTGGAATCTCAGCTATTTGGGAAGCCGAGGTGGGTGCACACAAGCCTGGGAGGTTGAGGCTGCAGTAAGTCAAGATTGTGCCACTTCACTCCAGCCTGGGTGACAGAGAAAAACCCTATCTCAACAAAAAAAGAAAAAAGAAACAAAAGAAAGTCAGGCAACTAAACATATTGAGCATAACCAAGAGAGTGCTCTTCCAAGATGGCTGAATAGGAACAGCTCCAGTCTGCAGCTCCCAGAGAGACTGATGCAGAAGACAGATAATTTCTGCATTTCCAGCTGAGGTACCTTGTTCATTGGTTCATCTCATGAAGACTGGTTGGACAGTGGGTGCAGCCCATGGAGGGTGAGCTGAAGCAGGGTGGGGCATTGCCTTACCCGGGAAGTGCAAGGGATCAGGGAATTTCCCTTTTCCAGCCAAGGGAAGCCATGAGAGACTGTACCAGAAGGAACAGTACACTCCTGCCCAAATATTGCACTTTTGCCAAGGTCTTTGCAACTGGCAGACCAGGAGATTCCCTCTGGTGCCTGACTCGGCAGGTCCCACGCCCATGGAGCCCAGCAAGCTAAGATCCGTTGGTTTGAAATTCTTGCTGCTAGAGCAGCAGTTTGAGATTGACCTGGAACACTGGAGCTTGGCAGGGGGAGGGGCATCTGCCGTTGCTGAGGTTTGAGTAGGCGGTTTTATGCTCATAGTGTAAATAAAACTGCTGGGAAGCTCGAATTGGGCAGATCCCACTGCAGCTCAGCAAGGCCGACTACCTCTCTAGATCCCACCTCTGTAAGTGAGGCATATCTGAACAAAAGGCAGGAACCCCAGTCAGGGACTTATAGATAAAACCCTCATCTCCCTGGGACAGAGCACCTGGGGAAGGAACAGCTGTGGGCACAGCTTCTCCAGACTTGAACGTCCCTGCCTGACAGCTATAAGGAGAGCAGTGGTTCTCCCAGCACGACATTCGAGCTCTGATAACGGACAGACTGCCTCCTCAAGTGGGTCTCTGACCTCTGTGTAGCCTGACTGGGAGACAGCTTCCAGTAGTGA
This sequence comes from Trachypithecus francoisi, assembly GCF_009764315.1. Taxonomy (NCBI): domain Eukaryota; kingdom Metazoa; phylum Chordata; class Mammalia; order Primates; family Cercopithecidae; genus Trachypithecus; species Trachypithecus francoisi. Next base: position 95,436,063 of record NW_022681470.1, on the reverse strand, counting down.
CCGAGAGACACCTCATACAGGAGAGCTCTGGCTGGCAGAGGTCCCCTCTGGGAGGAAGCCTCCAGAGGAAGGATCAAGAAACAATATTTGCTGTTCTGCAGCCTCTGCTGGTGATACCCAGGCAATCAGGGTCTGGAGTGGACCTCCAACAAACTCCAACAGACCTGCAGCTGAGGGGCCTGACTGTTAGAAGGAAGACTAATAAAAAGAAAGGAATAGCACCAACATCAACAAAAAGGACATCCACATAAAATCCCATCTGTAGGTCACCAACATCAAAGACCAAAGGTAGATAAAACCACAAAGATGGGGAGAAACCAGAGCAGAAAGGCTGAAAATTCTAAAACCAGAATATCTCTTCTCTAAAGGACCACAACTCCTCACCAGCAAGGGAACAAAACTGGATGGAGAATGAATTTGATGAGTTGACAGAAGTAGGCTTCAGAAGATGGGTAATAAGAAACTTCTCCGAGCTAAAGGAGCATGTTCTAACCCATTGCAAGAAAGCTAAAAACCTTGAAAAAAGGTTAGAGGAATGGCTAACTAGAGTAACCAGTGTTGAGAAGAACATAAGTGACCTGATGGAGCTGAAAAACACATCACGAGAACATCATGAAGCATACACAAGCTTCAATAGCTGATTCAATCAAGGGAAGAAAGGATATCAGTGATTGAAGATCAAATTAATGAAATAAAGAAAGAAGACAAGATTAGAGAAAAAAGAGTGAAAAGAAATGAACAAAGCCTCCAAGGAATATGGGACTACGTGAAAAGACTAAATCTACGTCTGATTGGTGTACCTGAAAGTGATGGGGAGAATGGAACCAAGTTAGAAAACACCCTTCAGGATATTATCCAGGAGAACTTCCGCAACCTAGCAAGGCAGGCCAACATTCAAATTCAGGAAATACAGAGAACACCGCAAAGATATTCCTCAAGAAGACCAACCCCAAGACACATAATCGTCAGACTCACCATGGCTGAAATGAAGAAAAAAATGTTATGGGCAGCCAGAGAGAAAGGTCCCATAAAGGGAAGCCCATCAGACTAACAGCGGATCTCTTGGCAGAAACCCTACAGGTCAGAAGAGAGTGGGGGCCAATATTCAACATTCTTAAAGAAAATAATTTTCAAACCAGAATTATTTCATATCCAACCAAATTAAGCTTCATAAGTGAAGGAGAAATACAATCCTTTACAGAGAAGCAAACGCTGAGTGATTTTGTCACCACCAGACCTGCCTTACAAGAGCTCCCGAAGGAAGCACTAAACATGGAAAGGAACACGCAGTACCAGCCACTGCAAAAATATGCCAAATTGTAAAGACCGTTGACGCTATGAGAAACTGCATCAACTAATGGGCAAAATAATGAGCTAGCATCATAATGACAGGATCAAATTCATACATAACAATATTAACTTTAAAAGTAAATGGGCTAAATGCCCCAATTAAAAGACAGACTGGAAAATTGGATAAAGAGTCAGGATCCATCAATGTACTATATTCAGGAGAACCACCTCAGATGCAAAGACACACATAGGCTCAAAATAAAGGGATGAAGGAAGAGACAAAGAAGGCCATTACGTAATGGTAAAGGAATCAATTCAACAAGAAGAGCTAACTATCCTCCAATACAGGAGCACCCAGATTCATAAAGCAAGTCCTTAGAGACCTACAAAGAGACTTAGATTTCCACACAATAATGATGGGAGACTTTAACACCCCACTGTCAACATTAGACAGATCAATGTGACAGGAACTTAACAAGGATATCCAGGAATTGAAATCAGCTCTGGACCAAGCAGACCTAATAGACATCTACAGAACTCTCCACCCCAAATATTGCGACAGAATATATATTCTTCTCAGCACCACATCACACTTATTCTAAAATTGACCACATAATTGGAAGTATAACACTCCTCAGCAAATATAAAGAACAGAAATCACAACAAACTGCCTTTCAGACCACACTGCAATCAAACTAGAACTCAGGATTAAGAAACTCACTCAAAACTGCTCAACTACATGGAAACCGAACAACCTGCTCCTGAATGACTACTGGGTACATAACGAAATGAAGGCAGAAATAAAGATGTTCTTTGAAACCAATAAGAACAAAGATATAACATATCAGAATCTCTGGGGCACATTTAAGGCAGTGTGTAAAGGAAAATTTATAGCACCAAATGCCCACAAGAGAAAGCAGGAAAGATCTAAAATTGACACCCTAACATCACAATTAAAAGAACTAGAGAAGCAAGAGCAAACACATTCAAAAGCTAGCAGAAGGCAAGACATAACTAAGATCAGAGCAGAACTGAAGGAGATAGAGACACAAAAAACCCTTCAAAAACTCAGTGAATCCAGGAGCTGTTTTATTTTCAAAAGATCAACAAAATTGATAGACCGCTAGCAAGACAAAGAAGAAAAGAGAAAAGAATCAAATAGATTCAATAAAAAATGATAAAGGGGATATCACCACCGATCCCACAGAAATACAAACTACCATCAGAGAATACTATAAACACTTCTATGCAAATAAACTAGAAAATCTAGAAGAAATGGATAAATTCCTGGACACATACACCCTCCCAAGACTAAACCAGGAAGAAGTTGAATCCCTAAATAGACCAATACCAGGTTCTGAAATCGAGGCAATAATTAATAGTCTACCAACCAAAAAAAGTCCAGGACCAGATGGACTAACAGCCAAATTCTATCAGAGGTACAAAGAGGAGCTGTTACCATTCCTTCTTAAACTATTCCAATGAATAGAAAAAAAGGGAATCCTCCCTAACTCACTCTATGAGGTCAACATCATCCTGATACCAACACCTGGTAGAGACATAACAAAAAAGAGAATTTTAGGCCAATATCTTTGATGAACATCAATGTGAAAATTCTCAATAAAATACTGTCAAACTGAGTCCAGCAGCACATCAAAAAGCTTATCCACCACAATCAAGTTTGCTTCATCCCTGGGATGCAAGGCTGGTTCAACATATGCAAATCAATAAACGTAATCCATCACATAAACAGAACCAAAGAAAAAAATCACATGATTATCTCAATAGATGTAGAAAAGGCCTTCGACAAAATTCAACAGCCCTTCATGCTAAAAACTCTTAATAAACTAGGTATCGATGGAATGTATCTCAAAATAATAAGAGCTATTTATGACAAACCCACAGCCAATATCATACTGAATGGGCAAAAGCTGGAAGCATTCCCTTTGAAAACCAGCACAAGACAAGGATGCCCTCTCTCACCACTTGTATTCAACATAGTGTTGGAAGTTCTGGCCAGGGAAATCAGGCAAGAGAAAGAAATAAAGGGTATTCAATTAGGAAAAGAGGAAGTCAAATTGTCTCTATTTGCAAATGACATGATTGTACATTTAGAAAACCTCCTTGTCTCAACCCAACATCTCCTTAAGCTGATAAGCAACTTCAGCAAAGTCTCAGCGTACAAAATCAATGTGCAAAAATCATAAGTATTCCTATACATCAATAACAGACAGCCAAATCATGAGTGAACTCCCATTCACAATTGCTGCAAAGAGAATAAAATATCTAGGAATACAACTTACAAGGGATGTGAAGGACCTCTTCAAGAACTACAAACCGCTGCTCAATGAAGTAAAAGAGGACACAAACAAATGGAAGAACATTCCATGCTCATGGACAGGAAGATTCAATATTGTGAAAATGGCCATACAGCCCAAAGTAATTTATAGAATCAATGCTATCAAGCTACCAATGACTTTCTTCACAGAATTGGAAAAAACTACTTTAAATTTCATATGGAACCGAAAAAGAGCCCACATTGCCAAGACAATCCTAAGCACAAAGAACAAAGCTGGAGGCATCATGCTACCTGACTTCAAGGCTACAGTCACCAAAACACAGCATGATACTGGTACCAAAACCAATATATAGACCAATGGAACAAAACAGAGACCTCAGGAATAACGCCACACATCTACAAACCGTCTGATCCTTGACAAACCTGACAAAAACAAGAAATGGGGAAATGATTCCCTATTTAATAAGTGATGCTGGAAAAACTGGCTAGCCGTATGTAGAAAGCTGAAACTGGATCTCTTCCTTACACCTTATACAAAAATTAAATCAAGATGGATTAAATACTTAAATGTAAGACCTAAAACCTTAAAAACCCTAGAAGAAAACCTAGGCAATACTATTCAGGACATAGGCATGGGCAAATACTTCATGACTAAAACACCAAAAGCAATGGCAACAAAAGCCAAAATAGACAAATGGGATCTAATTAAAGAGCTTCTACACAGCAAAAGAAACTATCAACAGAGTGAACAGACAAGCTACAGAATGGGAGAAAATTTCTACAATCTATGCATCTGACAAAGGGCTAATATCCAGAATCTACAAAGAACTTAAACAAATTTACAAGAAAAAATCAAACAATCCCATCAAAAAGTGGGCAAAGGATATGAACAGACACTTCTCAAAAGACGACATTTATGCAGCCAACTGACATATAAAAAAATGCTTATCATCACTGGTCATTAGAGAAATGCAAGTCAAAATTACAATTATATAGCATCTCATGCCTGTTAGAATGGTGATCATTAAAAAGTCAGGAAACAACAGATGCTGGAGAGGATGTGGAGAAACAGAAATGCTTTTACACTGTTGGTGGCAGTGTACATTAGTTCAACCATTGTGGAAGACAGTGTGGCAATTCCTCAAGGATCTAGAACTAGAAATACCATTTGATCCAGCAATTCCATTACTGAGTATATACCCAAAGGATTATAAATCATGCTACTATAAAGGCACATGCACACATATGTTTATTGTGGCACTATTCACAATAGCAAAGACTTGGAACCAACCCAAATGTCCATCAATGATAGACTGGATAAAGAAAATGTGGCACATATACACCATGGAATACTATGCAGCCATAAAAAGGGATGAGTTCATGTCCTTTGTAGGGACATGGATGAAAGTGGAAACCATCATTCTCAGCAAACTATCACAAGGACAGAAAACCAAACACCACATGTTCTCACTCATAAGTGGGAGTTGAACAATGAGAACACATAGACACAGGGAGGAGAACATCACACATTGGGGCCTGTCAAGGGGTGAGGCACTAGAGGAGGGATAGCATCAGGAGAAATACCTAATGTAAATGACGAGTTGATGGGTGCAGCACACCAACATAGCACATGTATACCTATGTAACAAACCTGCACGTTGTGCACATGTACCCCAGAACTTAAAGTATAATAAAAAAAACAATGCTCTGAGTAACTTTGAGTTCCTAATTACTGTGATTAAGAATTCAAAGTGCGAAGAAAAAAAAAAAAGAATTCAAAGTGCCATTTTGTTTAATAATTCAATTTACATGACATACAAAGTAGCTGTTTATCCTAACTGTTTTCATTAGCCTTAACATATTAGCTATAACTTTTACCTGTGGAAGGAACACTTTCTCTAATGTTAATGAAAATACCATATGGCTAACAGTGGTCTTGCTTCAGACTTTCTGCCAGCTAATCCCTTGGTGTCCTTCGATCTCTAGTTGGGGACTGCAGGATCCTACCCATTTTCTTTTCCCTTTGTGGGCTGCCACTGCCCACTTTATCACTTGGGTTTCTTCTCTTCCATGTCTGGTCTTCAGAGTGAGACAGTCTCTTCAGTTCTCCCTAATGTGCTGTTCTAAAGATAAACCATTATCATTTTAAGGACCTAATCATGATTGCAAAAGATCCAAAGTCATAAATAAAAATTTCAGACTTATAAGGTAGTGTCTGTCATTGTCACCAACTATAATTCCTGGTCCCCTTGCTAGATGTCTGTCTCTGAGGTCCTCACCCAAGATTCCCCACCCTATGGAAAATGGAGCTCACTCAGCATGTCTCCCTCAGATGCTGGCAGCCATATGAGGTGTGGGGTCTAGCAGAGGTCTCCCCAGCTTTTGTCCCTGAAGTGTGGTTTGGGCTGATCAGTATACAGAACAGAGTGGATACCCAAGTATCTTCTCAAGAGAGAATGGTACTTTCCAAGACCTCTGGCCTGAGCATTCCCCATCCAGGGGGCTGCAGCTCAGGTACCCTTGGCTGAGCCTGACTGGAAAGTCTTATGCATCAACTGCTTCAGAGAAGAGATAGCGATTCTTGGAGACTGGAGTTGAGGATTGAGAGCCACTGTTAGGAATGGGTGAGGAGAGGAGAGCCTTGATTTGTTTCAGGTGAAGAGTTTGAAGTTGAGATGTGGTGGTGGATGAATGGGCACGATAGCTATGGGGTGAGAATAAGTGGCTCGCTGCCTCCTGGGAATGTGCCTTTCCATTTCTGTCCCTTTCTCCTGCCCCTGCTGGTGACTCCAGTGGAAATTGGAACAGATAGATCTTCATTGGTAAGAAGTTCCCAGATGTCAGGGACAGAACCCCCGGGACCCCAGGTCTACAAGGCACAAGGGCTGGGGATGAGGAAGGAACTCAGGGAGTGTTGGGCAATCATGCCCTTTCCCAGGGAGGAGCTACCTGGGCTTATTCACAGGGCGGGTCCCCAGGTGCTTTCAGGCTGAGTCTGTTCCCACTTAAGTTTCTCTGGGTGCTGTAAACGGAGCTGGCTTGGAGCCTTAGTCCTCTGCCTTTCTCTCCTCTTCCATCTTTTGTTAGGGATCTTGGGTTCTCCTCTTTGGGAAGCCAGAGCCCAAGTGCTCCATCCCCAGGGAGGGAGTGCCCTCTAGCGCCAGGGAGAGTGAAGGCCGGAGGAGGCACCAGCTGGAGAAGAAGGGCAGGGCCTGGAGGCCAAGTCTTGAAGGGAAGGAGCTGCTGGCCAATCAGGGGCGAGCCGACTGCACCCTGACCTGCTGGGCTGGGACAGCACAGAACCTACAGGTATCTGTGAGTTTGAGTGTGAGTCTGTTTCTTTAGAAGCCCTCTTCCAGCAATGGGAATGAAGTCTATAGGGTTAAAATGTGTACATGGTAGGGAAAGTTCTCCTGATCTCCCATGTGGAACTCTTTCTCCAAATAAGAAAAGTTTCTTTATTCTAAATTCTTCTAAATGAGTTTGGTTTCATCATTCCCGGATCTTTCTTGGCAAGGCTGTGGGTTCTGGGGTTACCTCTACCCAATTTATTCCCTTTCTGTAGAGCCCTAAATTCTTATCTATTATGTCTCACTTGTCTCCTGCCCTAACGTTTCTTTAAGTATATAGGATGCACAACAATGTGAACCAAGGTGGTAAATCCTTGGCTCTAGCTTATCCTGCCATCTTAGTGCTTGCAGTTCATGGTGCGAACTGGAGACACTATCAGTTCTGTCTCTGGCAAGGTCAGGGACTGGGCTGAAGCCTTGATGTTTCGGATGTATGATATGACAAGCTTGGGGCAGGATTTGCCATACTGACATTACATGGTTGTGGAAGCACCATGATTAAATGACCAGGGTCCAAACCAGAATTGATAGTGGCTTCCAGAAACTTTGCAGGAGACCAACTCCTAACAGGGCTTCAATCTTGGGAAAGTGAATCCTTACCTCTCATTTAACTAACAAGGGAGGCTGAACATTTTCCCTCATATTTATTAGGTGCCTGCCTCATTTGTAATTGGCTCATTTTGTCTTCACTGCAGTTTTCCTGAATGAATGGAATCCTGGGTGTTATCTGCTAAGTGGTTGCTTGTCCTGACCTAGGAAGCTTCTACATGCTCTACTCTTAAGATGTGGTTTTAAAAATTTTCCATCTGGAGACTACTGATTTCAGTTTAAAAACCCTGGATGGCAATGATCTATCCCATTTGGTTTCAAACTCCACTTTATAGTTTCTCAGTAGGAAAATTGGGGGGAAAGTTGATGTTTTGGGTGGTAGCTCATAGAGCTAAAGTTTCAGTCTGACCGAGGATGAGTAAGCAATTCACTTCAACCTGAAAGAGCAGGAAAGATTCCTAGAGCTGGAAAAGACTATAGTGATCCTATAGTTCAACCTCGGGCCCACGTTGAGAACGTCCATCATCAGAATCTCAAGCAGGTTGTGAAGTTTCAGGCAGAGGCTCTGGAGTCAGACAGACCTGGGTATGAATCTGGCTCTGACCCTATTAGCTGGGAAACTTAGAACAAGTGACTCAAACTCTCTGAGGCCCAGTGTTCTGACGATAAGTGCGGGTCTCATAGGTCATTGTGAGACTACTTAGTGAATATCCATGGAGTCCTCAGTAAAAACCTCGGAACACAGAATGCAGTCAGTAAGTGGTAGCTGTTATTATGATTCTCACTAAAGAAGAGGTTAGTCAAGCATCTGGCAGGGATCTTTGCAGAGTAGAGGACTGAATTGAATGACTTTACATACCTGAGACTCTCAAATGGTGCAGGGGGCAAAGCCAAGCCTGCTTCTGCTTGTAGTTCACTCCATCTGAGCCTCAATGTTCTTGCCTATAAAAATGGGATTAAATATGAAATTGCACCACTAGATATGAAAATACATACACAGGGTTTTTTCATAACAGCTACCTCGAGGATTTTAGAAATTGTTATTTTCTACCCTGAAAGGCCTAAGATCAGGCACTGGGCTTCTATGAGGAATCAGGAGTTGCCCAGGGCAACAGGAGGTGGATGGGGAGTGGGGTGGCTAGACATAGGCATTAGTGTCCTGACATTTATTGGGCACCTGATGTGTTCAAGGGGTCCTGAGAAGCCTGAGCCAGATGCTGGCCCTCAGGAAGCCACAGGATGGTAGGGGAGGCAGTCAGTGATGCCACATAGTAGGTGGGTGCTCCACTTGCAGAGTTAGCATGGTTGTGTTAACTGTTAGCCTCTCTTCCAGGGCCACTGTTCACACTCTCCTGGTCAGAGTCCTGGGACCACATGCGGACGCTGCCGTGGCTTCTTGCCTTCTCCATTCTGGGTCTCCAGGCTTGGGGTAAGTTTTCTTTACTTGTATCAGAAGTGCTTTTGATGAGCAAGAGAAAACTGTTCTCAAGTTTAATAACAGAAACCCATCCAAGTGCTTTCCCTTTGCTAGTGGATAGTGTAGATTTGCAATTTGGAGCCCTGTTCTAGAGTTTACGATTTTTGTTCAAATCCTTGCCTGCCCTTTGTTATGGTCTTCAACAAGTTATGCAATTTCTTTGAATCTTATTTGTTCCCATGATAAAAGGATAATACTGCTCATTTCTTAGGGTTGTTTTTGAGGATTAAATTAGTTCACAAGTGCGCGCCATTTGGCACAAGCAGTAAGTGCTGGGTAATTTGTAGCTATGATTTAATTTTTATCACCATCATTATTATACCAATCATAGTTAAACCCAGCACTTGGGTCTATATTTGTAAACAAAAGCAAATTCCCCAAGAATAGCAATGCCCTTTCTCTAGATTAAGAAGATTTCTTATCATTTTATACGTAACAGTAGACACATAGCAATGTTCAATAAACAAATGCTGTTGAATTAAAATGAAAGTGAGCTTGGTGATTCTTAAATATGACATGTTTTTCAGTTTGTCTTACATACGCAGACCCCCTTCTGAAGGAATAACGTAATATAGCTTTCTTTCTGTCCTCTGCTACTCAGATAGCAAATTTAATGGGATTACCTGGAGTTAGTGCTAGAGAAACTCACAGGCCAGGGAGAAGCTGAGGCCCTGATGGGGAAATTAACTTGCCCAAGCAAGACGGGGAGTTGTGTGTGGTCCTCATCCCTGTCTCCTGGTTCCTGCCCTGCCCCTGTCCTGCCTGCCAAGTGTCAGTGCTGGCCTGCAGGCTGCTCTTCCACTCTGAGAGTCCTCTAGATTTCATTTGCAAAGTGTCCTCTCCAGGCTCTGCCTTCCCCCCTCCCCAGTCCTCTGTGTCCCCTTCACAGCCCAGCTCAGGCCCTCTGCCTGCTGAGGTGGGCTCCTGTCCTCAGCAGTCTCTCTAGCACACCTTGGCCTTGGTGTCCTGGTCATGTATTTGCTCTTGATTTCACAGAAAGACAGAATCCCAGAACCATGGTGGAGACCCTCGATGACTTTGTCTTGTAGGAAGAGAAACAGGTCACATTGTGGCAGTGACTAACCCAAGTTCATCTGACAACTTTGGGGAGGCTGCAGAGTACAGTTGTTATGAACACGGGCTTCGGGGTCAGAGAGTCTGATTGGAATCTAAATCTACGCTTAAAACCTCTGCTATGTTAGACAAGTTACCTAACTTTCCTAAGACTTGGTTTCCCTTTTGTATGAGAGCATAGTTGCTTTGCTTAACTCACGAAGTTGTTTTAAGCCACAATTCTGATAGCGTCCTTAGACATGCTTTGTAATCACAGGGCTGGTCTGTGGGAGGTGGGGCTGGTGACAATGTCACTGCTGCCACTGGCCACTGCTCCCAGGATCTCTTGTACTGAATGGGAGCAGTGGGGGATAAGGACAGGCTGGCAGTGGCTAATCCACAGTAAAGCATCTCTGAAACGTCTAGTTTTTGAAGGCAGTCACAATGATCTGTATATTTCTGTTTCAAGAACCTTGTCTGGCACCAATTGGTGATTAAGACATGTGTGTTAGCTCAACATGTCACAACCGTCTTGGTATGTGACACTGTGCTGGGCACCCATGGTTTGATTAGTAGGTCTCCAGGTGAACCAGGAAAGGTGGCACTGCCCAGATAAGGCAGCAGGCGAGACTGCAGTGCTTCTGGAATGGAGGGAGGCTGGAGGAGGTGGGAGGAAAAAGGCCTCTCCGGGAAGATATGGAAGGCAGAGTCAGTCCGAGGCCAGAGACTTCTGTGGTTCTCCTCTGTGTGCTCCCTAGAGGGCATTAGGTGACCTGGGGAGGAGGAGAGGTTATGCACTGCGGAGTGGGATGTCTGGCTCAGCCTCTGAACTTGCTGGCCACGTGCACTCCAAGGAGTCCACCAATGCACCAGCGCTCTCTTGCAGGGGATTTTCCACAGTTCTCCTGGAATGAGACCCAAGTTAGAGGCTTGTCCCAGAGGCTTATGGACCTGTTTGTCAGGATCTCACAGTTCATTCACAAGGGTCCCAATGGTGAGGCGGTTTGAAGATTGGCTGGGGCTTCTTAAGTGGTCAGAAATGTTTCTCAGGACTTGATAATGTCTGGACTAAGAGTGAATGGGATGGGGAGGAATCCCAAGATGTTCATCTCCAACCACTCCCTTGGATCATCCTGAGTCCTTAGGCAAAGGGGAGTTCCTCAGCCTAAGGAGAGAAAAAGAAGAGAAACCCAGATGAAAAAAGAGAGAAGGAGGCTGAGTGTGGCGGCTCACGCCTATAATCCCAGCACTTTGGGAGACCGAGGAGGGTGGATCACGAGGTCAGGAGATCGAGACCATTCTGGCTAACACTGTGAAACCTCGTCTCTACTAAAAATACAAAAAAGTAGCCAGCCATGATGGCATGCGCCTGTAATTCCAGTTACTAAGGAGGCTGAAGCAAGAGAATCGCTTGAATCTGGGAGGTGGAGGCTGCAGTGAGCCGAGATTGCGCCACTGCACTGCAGCCTGTACTAGGGAGCGAGACTCCATCTCAAAAAAAAAAAAAAGAGAGAGAAGAGAGAGAGAGAGGGAGAAAAAACCTAAAGAGGAAAAGACATGTCTTCCACTCTCAGCTCCAGCATGACAGTGTCTCAACTGTCCCTCAGAGTGCTCCTGGGGCTCCTAGGATGAGGATGGAGAAAGGGAGCCCTCAGGTAGCCTGCAGCCGTGGGCGGGATCTCACAGCCCTGCCACTAGGGAGTGTTCGCCCGGAAGAAAGAGGCGCAGACCCCGTGTTCATGGAGCCTCCTGTGAGCTCTGGAGCCCCTTGTTGAGGAGACTGATAGAGCTTCCTTCAGAGAGTCACAGTTCTTAGGGGAGGGGAAGACAAGAGACACAGTTGAGACCGGGGCAAACGCCAGTGAGGAAAATACATCCTCAGGCTTCCTGGCTAAGGAGGCAGCTCAGAGCCCCAGGGTGGGCGGCGGGGTTGCCTGGGGTGCTTTCTGAAGGAGGGGAGCATGTAGGCCGGGGGCAGTAAGGGATGGGATTTGCCCTTCAGGGAAAGACAAGGAGAGATAGTCTGGGAACAAGGTGGCACGACTTTCCCAGGCTGAGTGCTGCGTGTGTCTGGGCAGTGGTTCAGCCACAGTGGAGAGGAGGGGACTGTGGGGGTGAAGGGCTCCCCCAGGGTGTCTCCCATGCGCAGGGCAGGCCGGGCCTGAGTGTGAGAGGTCACGGCACATGGACGACCTGTTGGGGGAAGACAGGCAGGGCCTGCCATGTGACATTCTGTGGTCTTCCCTACAGATACTCCCACTGTCGTCTCCCGCAAGGAGTGGGGGGCAAGACCGCTGGCCTGCAGGGCCCTGCTGACCCTGCCTGTGGCCTACATCATCACAGACCAGCTCCCAGGGATGCAGTGCCAGGAGCAGAGCATTTGCAACCAGATGCTGCGGGGGTTGCAGTCCCATTCCATCTACACCATAGGCTGGTGCGACGTGGCATACAAGTAAGAGGCTAGCCAAGTCCCCGAGGACCGCATCCAAAGTTACCCCTCTTGGGGTGCTTCCCACTTCCCCTTCTCTGTGTCTCTTATTTTCTGGGCTTCATTTATGTTGCTTTTGTAATGAATAAAAATGGTAAAAGGGAAATCAAACAAAATCCGAATCTTCCGGGGATTGTAAGAGGGATGACTCTAAGCCACTTATTTAAGTGGCTTTCGATTCTGGCGCTCCTGTGAAAAAGCAAGGAAGGTTATGTAACAACTGCAGTTTTAACTGAGCCCTTGAAACTCATGAAACGTTACAGTTTACAGAGGTCTTCACAAATATCACCCAATTTGGCCCTCCCAGCTACTCTGAGAAATGGATTCCTACCATTATTTCATGGGTGAGAAAGCCACGGTTCAGGGAAATTAAAATCTCTGCTCAGAGCGAGGAAGCATGTACCCAGAGCTGTGTCAGGGTGCCTGCCAGTGCAGCCCCCGCTCCTCCCCACCTCACAGGGACTCGCACCTGGGAAGCAGTGTCTCACTCGTTACCCTGAAGGGCCACTCTGACAGCGAGTTTGGTGACCCCACGGGAGAGAGAGGGGTTGGAATGGCGGGGAGGAGAGCCCCGTGAGAAAACAAGGGAAGGCATGAAGGAGTTGTGCACTGTGCATTGAGTATCTGCTCTGGGGACCATCAGTGGAAGCCCAGAACCTTTTCTCCCTTAGCCTCAGGAATGAGGAGACACATGTAGAAGGAGAGGGAAAGAGAGAGTGGGAATGGGGCTGTCCCCCACAGAACTCTAAAGACAAACATAAATAATTTCTGAATTATCCATTTTGGAAAGGAAAATCTAAGTTAGTTTATTTATTTATTTATTATTATTTATTTATTTATTATTTATTTATTTATAATCACAAATAAATAAGAGCAGCTGCAGGCCCTGGTTGTGGCCCCCAGCACCCCTGGGATGGCTGGGTCTTCCCTGTCTGCCCACCATGTGTGCCGTGTCAACCACGACTCACCTGTTGCCCCTGCCACCAGCACCTCCACCATCCTGCTGCTGTTGCTGCTGCTGCGTTGTCTGGTTTGGTCACTGTATTCCTAAGTTATTTCAGCCACTGCATCTCTAAGTCAGGTTTCTGCAGTGACCATTTGACAATCTCCAGTTTTTGCAATGTAGCTGACAGTAGCTGTCAGGGACTGTTCACACCAGACTAACCACAGGCTGCTGTAGGAGTGACCAAGGAAACTGTGAAAGTACTGACAGCAAGGGCGGGGAAGCGGTGGACGCACGAGACTCTACACCCATTCCTCAGGTCAACATCGGTGTAGGGTGGACAGTCGGTCTGACTCAGTTCAGAGTCTTTCCTTGACCTCAGGGAGGTGTTCTTTCTGTGTTCAGTTTGCTGTGGAAACATGTTCTATTAAAATATGAACATGGCAAAGTTGTGAAAACATCAATTCTGAAGACTGATTGGAAAGTGGAGGAGAGAAATTATAAAGAGGCAGGAATAAAAGAAGTAGAATAAAAAATGTATTTGAGTTAAAAAATAAATGTTAAAAATGAACATTCTAAACAAATTTCTATGGTAAAGAAAAGCTTAAGGAAATTCCTAAAGGGAATCTGAAGAAAAACATCAATACAAAAGGAACTATTGAATCTGGCATAATTGTTATAAAGAATGTTCAAGTGCTTGGTCCCTTAATTTAAAAATATGATGTATTAATCCTTAAGCTCTTGAACAGTGTTGGACTAATGTCCTTAGGTCCTTGCGTGTCACACAGTCCTATTCCACTTTGAACAAAATGAGTATTTTTAAAGTGAGGTTCTGGAAAACACATGTAAGCTAAATCACAACAAAAATTAAAATATATTCCTATGTCTCTTGGAGGTCTAAAACTGGTTATTCTGCACCTCCCATTGTTATGTTATTGGAACATAGTACTTGTTTATGAGCCTCCAGAATCCCTTTTCCTTTTGAGGATCAGTGAGAGGTTTTCATTTACGGGGATTTGCCAATAAACCCATTATTTCCTTCTTGTCAGCTTCCTGGTTGGGGATGATGGCAGGGTGTATGAAGGTGTTGGCTGGAACATCCAAGGCTTGCACACCGAGGGCTACAACAACATCTCCTTGGGCATCGCCTTCTTTGGCAATAAGATAGGTAAGGGTCACTCCCTGCGGACCCTGTGCTGGAGAGTTGTGTACACTCTCTTCCTCCACTCCCAAGGCTCAATACTCATCTTTTCACCCTACATCATGCTTACCTTATCTCATGATTGCCCTTCTCTTGAAGTTTCTTTCTCCTTTGAATTCTGTGACATGCCTACTTTTTGTCCTCTGCCTCTCTTTACTGGTCTGTACTCCTGTGATATTGCCGAAGCCAGCATGGGCATTGCTTGAGCTCACAGTTATTGCCATCACTTGTAAAGTCTGAGGTTGTCTGACATAGATGCTGTGACTGCCTCAGGCAGAGAAGCATGGCTCATCTCTTCCAGTTTCTTCCATTGGTAGAAACTGACCAGAAGGCAGCAGTCAAGGAAATCTGGAGCTATATTTTTTTTTTTTTTTTTTTTTGAGACAGAGTCTCGCTCAGTCGCCCAGGCTGAAGTGCAGTGGCGCGATCTCGGCTCACTGCAAGCTCCGCCTCCTGGGTTCATACCATTCTCCTGCCTCAGTCTCCCAAGTAGCTGAGACTACAGGCACCCGCCACCATGCCCAGCTAATTTTTTGCATTTTTAGTAGAGACGAGGTTTCACCATGTTAGCTAGGATGGTCTCGATCTCCTAATCTCGTGATCCACCTGCCTCGGCCTCCCAAAGTGCTGGGATTACAGGCGTGAGCCACCACGCCCGGCCTGGAGCTATAATTTGCAGGCTTCTAGCCCCTAGAAAAACAGAGAAAAGCACAGAACAGGGATAGAGTTGAGAAATAATATGAACAGAACCAGCACCTGCCAGCATCCTCTTTTGACAGCTGGGGCTAGGTAACAGCATTTCTCTCAGAGGTTTTCTGTGAGAATTATGAGTTAACAGATATAAAGAGCCTACTGCATACCTCATCAGGGGAGCTATGAGTAAATTCTGGTTGCCTTTTCTCCTGTGCTAGTACACACCTGACTTGGTCAGGTGGGCCTCCCTCTGCATGTATCCTTCACTGCCTTCCAGGTCTTCTGCCTAGAGATGGAGTGGATAAAGTCTTAGCTTGACTCTTGGAAGAAGTTGTCAGCCTTGGCTGCTGAGAGATCTAGGTCGTTTCTTGCCTCTTAGGCCCTCTGTTCTGGCAACTGAATCAGTTTCCTCTCTTCCAATCCAATTATTCAAGCTCAAGTGGTCATATCATCCTTCCTTCAGGTATCTGGTCCAGGTGAAGTTTCTTACGTTTCTGTGCTCCCTGTCCTCCTCTTTCAGGCAGCAGTCCCAGCCCTGCTGCTTTATCAGCTGCAGAGGGTCTGATCTCCTATGCCATCCAGAAGGGTCACCTCTCGCCCAGGTATATTCAGCCACTTCTTCTGAAAGAAGAGACTTGCCTGGACCCTCAACACCCAGTGATGCCCAGGAAAGGTAAGACCCTCCATGACATGTCTCCCTCCTCCTTGTCACTACCCAGCTATGTTTGGGAGTGCTTTTTCCTGTTAGACCCCATTGGGATTCTGGGACCAAGAATATCTTAGGCCTACTCTGAGATCTGGAAAATTCTGACAGGGCATTTTCCTGGCCTCCTCTCCATCCCATCAGAATGATATAGCCATGGACTTATTCTTAAAACAAAGACATATGTACACAGATTTCCACTCAATCAACAAATATTTACTGCATAGCAGGCACTGTTCTAAGTACTGAGCATACAGCTGTGAACAAAACAGATGAAACTCTTCACCTTCAGGAAGCTTGCCCTTCAGTGAGAAATGACAGAAAATGAACAAAATAACAAATAAATATATATGATGTTAGATGGCGTAAAGGCTATGGAGAAAAAATAGAGTGGGAATGCAGTGGGATTAATATGTATACACATTTGTGTCTATTATGTGGTGACATTAAGACATACATAAACTTACATACCTTTCTAAATACAAAAACCTGCCCTGGCCACAGCATGGCCACAGCCCAGAGAAAAGTTCATGCTCACAGATGATGATGCTGACATCAGAGTGCATATAACAAAAAGCTGAGTAATGAAAGTAATGCATTGTTTTGAAGCGAATAAGCAGCAACCTAAAACCAGTCAAATTAATAAGCACTTCTGCTAGTGTGGACCTTTTCTTGGGATCAGTGATATTTTTAGGATTAGCTTTTTAAAATTGTGAATCTCTAAATAAAATATTTCTTGCTTTTGGACAGGCACTATCTTAAATAATGATAATTCCTTAATATTTGTACAGTTCTTTCTAGATTTTAAGTTTTTTCCAAATACATGTGATCAGTTCAGAGAGTCCACTGACTTTCCGTGTAGTGGCCCTCATACATAAGCACACATACTTGCATATGTATTTGCAATGCATGGTCTTTTGAAGACAATGACCATGGCTCTGTATAACCCACAGTCCTCTGCCTTCTGCTTATACACTGATTTTTTTTTTTTTTTTTTTTTGAGACGGAGTCTCTCTCTGTCGCCCGGGCTGGAGTGCAGTGGCCGGATCTCAGCTCACTGCAAGCTCTGCCTCCCGGGTTTATGCCATTCTTCTGCCTCAGCCTCCCGAGTAGCTGGGACTACAGGCGCCCGCCACCTGGCCCGGCTAGTTTTTTGTATTTTTTGTAGAGACGGGGTTTCACAGTGCTAGCCAGGATGGTCTCGATCTTCTGACCTCGTGATCCACCCGTCTCGGCCTCCCAAAGTGCTGGGATTACAGGCTTGAGCCACCACGCCCGGCTATACACTGATTTCTATAGGTATCAGGCCTGTAGATTTTTGCCTCAGCCCCTTGGCTCCAGCCATCTGACTCAGAAATCCCCCATCTAGACTTCCCTAGGATCCCACAGCCGATCTTACATTAGAATATGCCTGTGGGTGCTGGAGGCCTGGGAGAGGCTGAGGAATCATTCAATCTGGAGTTGAGTGATTGCTCACAGGGAGGCGAAACCAAATTCTTATTCCCTTGACTTTTCATCTTACCACAGTTTGCCCCAACATCATCAAACGATCTGTTTGGGAAGCCAGAGAGACACACTGCCCTAAAATGAACCTCCCAGCCAAATACGTCATCATCATCCACACCGCTGGCACAAGCTGCACTGTATCCACAGACTGCCAGACTGTCGTCCGAAATATACAGTCCTTTCACATGGACACACGGAACTTTTGTGACATTGGATATCAGTAAGTGGGATCAATGCCAAGACAACCCTCTTTTTCTTCAGAATTGTAGGAAGGAAGACTGTGGGAGGGAATTGATGTTTCCTGAGGCTCTCCTTAGGACTGGGTGCTTTCCATGAGGCATCATATTTTATTTTTGCAAGACTGGGCTGAGGATCACTCAGAGCATAGCTAATAGTCAGTTATTTTGCTTAGACATATCTCCAGAAGTGGTTGGGAAGATTCTGAAAAGAAGGCATTAGAAGCCTAGTGATAAAGCAAGACTGTGATATCCTCAGGGAAGGCCATGAAGGGTTATACCTTTTTAATGCAATCCCTTCTAACCTGTCAGAGACAAAGGCCTTGCTCACTACTACTTCAGTCTGCCCAGTTCCAAATTTACTCTCTCTGATATTAGAATCCTGCTATTCTTCCGGTGTTACTTACCTCATTTTATAGGTGTAGGAACTTGTGACCTCTCTGGGCCTCTTTTGTCTCATCTCTACAATAGGGACAATACTTTATCTGTTTGAATACAGGGGGTGAGATCAAAACATTCTCTTTTGGTACCTTTAACGCCAGGTCTGTAATAAAGAAACACATTAAACTAATGGGGTAGAAGAAGCTATTTGGAAAATGTCTTGGAATTTTCATAGGAAGGATTTAGGGCTAGAGTAGAATGTATTTCAGTTATTCATCTGTGACTTAATCACAACAAATCCTACAAAGTCTCAGGTAGACATGCTTTTGCAAATGTATTGTTCTGGGCCTACTGTCTCTCCTTTTAACTACTGTTTTAAAAGCAGCCTTTGCAAGCAGGAGGGAACTCTTGCTTCACTTTGCTGGATTTTCCAAAGGCTTTCTATGGTTATTTAGCACAGGTAACAGGAAATTGACTATAAATCTGGAAATTCCACATGGAAAATGCCAGAAGTTGAGGGAATGTTTGTTCTCCTCTTTCACTTAGTCTTTAGAGACTCAATCCCCATTCCTTGACTTTTCAAAACCTGTTGCAATATCCTTCTGCTCCAGCCTCATGATATGTCATCTGTAACCCTGATGTGGACTGTAATCAGGACAAAGCATCCACTCACACATTATTTTCTAGCTTTTTAATCAATAGTTATTGGATAGCTACTATATGCCTAGTGCTAGACAAGATATGTCAATCTAACAACACACAGAAAGAGATTCTCCAAAGATGATGCATTTGGCCAGGCATGGTGGCTCATGCCTAGAATCTCAGCACTTTAGGAGGCCGAGACGGAAGGATTGCTTGAGGTCAGGAGTTTGAGACCAGCCTGAGCAACATAAGGAGACCCCCATTTCTTCAAAAAAACAAAATAATTAGCTGGGTGTGGTGGCGTGTATAGCTGTAGTCAGTCCCAGCTACTTAGAAGGCTGAAACAGGAGGATTGCTTGAGCCTAGTAGTTTGAGGCTGCAGTGAGTCATGGTTGTGCCACTGCCCTTTGGCCTGAGCAACAGAGTGAGACCCTGTCTCAAAACAAACAAACAAACAAACAAACAAAAAAAAAACAAAAACAAAAGCAAGAGAATAAAGATAAGTAGTTTATTTGGGAGTGCACAGGGAATTTGCAAATCTGGGATATGCATGCTACAGGAACCATAGGCATATCCAAAGAGGTTCAGGCTAGAGGAAGCTTTTAAAGGCAAAAGGGAAAAGTATACATCATTTGTTTTGAAATAAAGGGAACACTGGAGAACACTGGCACTTATCACAGGAGGCAGGAGGTGACACCAGTTCGTTAGTGGAGACAGTGTGTTGGGCTAGTAACAAGCTGCAGTTTTGAAAGTTTTTTGGCAAAAGCTCTTGTTACAGGCTTGTGTGCATAAGAGTCCTTCAGAGAGTCTTTGCGCTAGTTCTTATTGTAGGCTTGTGTGCATGAGGGTCCACCATTCTCAACCTCCTGGCTTTATTTATTTTTGTTAGAGTTTGACACAAGTGACTCCATTTTGATTCTGACAACTTTCACTGATAGACATGAGAGAAGGAGGGCTAACAAGTAACTACAAGTCAAAGTGTTGAGCACTGTGATGGATGCAGAACAGGATAATGTATAGGATGAGCCTCTAATCAAGGCTTTGCGGGGAGTGATTGGGGTCTGAGAACAGCTTCTAGAGGGAGGAGTATCTTCATTAGGACAAGGATAAGGAGTGGGGTTTATTCAGGCAAAGAAGGAGGAAGAGTGTCTGGGTGAGGAGGAACAGCATTTGCCAGGGCCCAGGGTTCAGACAGAGCATTACAAGTAGATTTGAAAGAGTGGAGTGGTGAGCAGTAAGAGTGGGAGTGCCTGTGGGGGCCACATTGCAGAGGGCCTCATAGCGGACTCAGAGAGACTGACTTTATTTGAAAGGTAGCTGCAGACTATTTGGGCGGTCATGCCCTATGATAGGATTTGTATTTTAGAAAAATCACTCTGGGTGCTACTTTAAGAATGGATTGGAAGGAGGCAAAACTCTGGGCAGGAAGCTATTGCAGTGATCCAGTGACTTGGAGTGGGACCATGGCAGTTGGTCTAGAAAGAAGTGGAGGAATTTAGAAGTTGTGTAGGAGACACAACTGACAAGCCACGATTGGTGACCAGGTGGACTGAGTGAGGGGCCTAGAAGGCATTCAGAGTGTTGTCCAATTTTCTAGCTGGAGAAATTTTAGAAGAAGGTGAGTTCGCTTGTACTGTTTTTACAGGTAGTTCTTGAAGCTGTGGCAATGATTGTCCAGGGTGAATGCGTTGAGTGAGAGAATGGCCTAGACTAGAGTGCAGAGGAGCACCATGTTTGAGGAAGGGAAGGGGGGTGGCAGAGGGGCCTGAGAGAGCAGCAGGGGAAGAGTGGAGTGAGTCATGGTTGTGGAAGGGTGTGACTGTGGAAGTCCAGGGAAGGGAACATTTTAAGAGAGTGGTCAACAGGGTCAGTGTAGTCCAGAAGTAAAAAAAGTGTCCATTGTACTGAGTGCCAGGAAGCCACTGCTCACCTTGGAGGGGTCAGATTTAGTGGTGTGGTGGGAACAAAGGCCAGGTTGAAGTGGATTGTGGTGTTTTTTTTGTTTTGTTTTGGTTTCTGTCCTTGTCCACATTGGCACATAAGAGATCTCCAGTCAATATCCGGTGAATGGATGAAAGAATGAGTGAATGGTTGAAGGAGTGAATGAAGTATTTAAATTCTGTTTCCCAGAGTAACTGTCTTCATTTTCTTTTCCTGACTTAAGCTTCCTGGTGGGCCAGGATGGTGGCGTGTACGAAGGGGTTGGATGGCACGTCCAAGGCTCTCACACTTATGGATTCAATGATATTGCCCTAGGAATTGCCTTCATTGGCTACTTTGTAGGTAAGGGGTGAGCATGGGGTAGAGGGGTGCTGGGGGCTGAGGGACCAGGCGGCATGTCTGGGAAGCATGGTAGGAAAGGTGTCCTGTAGTGCCTGGCAGTGTGAGTGGAACAGTTTAGCTTTAAAGTGGACTCTTAATACAGAACGTCACCAAGATCCCCTTTCAGACAGAGCATTTACCCCCAAATCCACCCATCCCCATGCCCAGCTCCACCTCGCTCTATATCCAAGGCAAACATGGAGCAAGGGGGGAAAAGTCTTTTGGAAACTTCAGTGCTTCTATCGCTCAGTTGGCAAATGGGTCTCCTTTCTTGGTAGTCATGGCAACAATTTGGGGAGCACCACTGCCTGTTATGGAAAACCAGTGGGCGTCTCTGTGGTGCTGTATCTGCTTTATACCTGCTCAGAAGTGGTGTATTGTGCTGCAGTTCCCCTCCAGAGCAGTTTTTTAACCTTCTGGAAGAAACTGGCATGGAGGAATCAGAGAGAGCTGTGACCTTGTTTTCTTTTTGTGCCTGATTGCCACAATTTATGTAAATGTGTTGGCTATGGTGATGGTGGAATGGGGTGGGGGCGAGGGGAAGAAAGAAACTGGAATCTAGGTGCTTGTCCCTTCCCTAATCAAGAAACTCTGAGCCCCTAATGACTAATGGGGAAAATGTGTTTTGCAGAAAAACCTCCAAATGCCGCAGCACTGGAGGCGGCCCAGGACCTGATCCAGTGTGCCGTGGTTGAGGGGTACCTGACTCCAAACTACCTGCTGGTGGGCCACAGTGACGTGGTCAACATCCTGTCCCCTGGGCAGGCTTTGTACAACATCATCAGCACCTGGCCGCATTTCAAGCACTGAAGGAGGCCCCGCTCCCTCTGAGACTGCCCTTCGTCTCCTGCTGGGTCTCTCCAATCCTCACCAGACACCCTGGGTCAGCACCTTGTGTCCCCCTCCCCTGCCAGCCCATCCTTTCTCAGGTTCGAATGGTCATGCCCTTTCCTGCCAACATCCTCCAGGAGCCCCTAAACCTCGCAGCTGGGCATTCACAGCCCTCCTGGTCTGAGTTTAGACTTCCTCTCTCCTCACCTACCTCTCCCCTGGGCACCTACCTCCTCAGTCGGGTGAGACAATGGGCTGGTCCTTGTGGCATTTCTCTCTCTCTCTCTCCCTAACCCCGTCTTCTCTCCCTCTCTCTCTCTCTCTCTCTCTCTCTTTCTGTCTGCCTGGTGAGCCTTCCCTATTTTCTGCCTGGAAGCCCCCACCCTTCACCCCTCACTCATGACCCAGGTCAGTGTGCCCACCCCTCCTCTCTGCTCACATATGGACTGGTACATATTTGGATGCAGCCCTTACTTAAGGGTGTAATTTTTTATAGATATGTCCGTCCTCTCCTCTGGGTTGTAAGTTTCTCCAAGGGAGGAATTCTATTTTATTCATCTCTGTCCTTAGTTCCTCAGCAGTATTTGGAGTTTAATAGGTTCTGCAGATGTTTGTTAAAGAAATGGATGAATAAATGAATGAATGGACCCTGGTCCCTGTTCACCTTGCCAATTTGCTTCAGAACTTGCCCTCTGGGGTAGCCGTCCTGGATGGTGTCCCCATCCCACCAGCATTCTCTCCGTTCCTGTTCCCTTCCAGTCCAAGGCTCAGAGCTGGCTCCGGTGGCCTGTCTGTAATGGTGGCTATATTGCTAGGGTCCCGCGTCCATGTCCCCCAAGAGCACTTTGAAGGCAGGGAGCATGTGCTTCCCTAGGGTCAGGCCAGGGCTGTGTCCACACAAGCTGCCCAGTGCCTGCCACTTGCCCTTGCCTGGCGGGGTCCCGCTGGGTGTTGGGCTTAGAGAGAGCCCAGAGCCCTGGTGCTCTGTAGCCCTGCCTACCTGGGCTCCTCTTGCCCAGAGGGAAGCTCCTTTTTTTCAGATGGGGGCCAGATGACATATTGCTGTTTACTGGAAGCACCTGAGCTGGCTCTTGTTTTCACAGGTTTTGATCTGGAAACAAGGGAAGGTGTTGACAAAAAGAGTCCAACTCTGTAAAATATTTGAAGAGATTTATTCTAAGCCAAATATGAGTGACCATGGCCTGTGACACAGCCCCAGTAGATCCTGAGAACATGTGCCCAACATGGTCAGGCTACAGTTTGGTTTCATATATTTTAGGGAGACATGAGACATCAATCGATACATGTAAGATGCATATTGTTTTCACTGGAAAGGTAGGACAACTCCAAGCAGGAGGTGGGTGGGCGGCGGGAGGGCGTTCAAGTTATAAGTGAATTCAAAGATTTTCTGATTGGCAATTGGTTGAAAGAGTTATTATCTAAAGACCTCGAACCAATAGAAAGGAATGTCTGGGTTAAGATGGGGATTGTGGAGACCATGGTTTATCATGCACATGAAACCTCCAGGTAGCAGGCTGCAGAGCTCTCATCAGACCTAAAAGGTGCCAGACTCTTAGTCAATTCTTTCCTGGATCAGGGAAAAGACCTGGAGAGGGAAGAGAATTCTCTATAGAATGGGAATTTTCCCCACAAGAGACAGCATTACAGGGCCATTTCAAAATACGTCAAAGAAGTATAGTTTGGGGTAAAATACTTCAATTTCTTTTAGGGCCTGCTACCTGTCATGTTGATATCTTTTTGCAACAGTCTGTGTGGTCAGTCTTAAGATCTCTGTTTTAAGGTTAATGCTGGTCAGTTGTGCCTGAATCCCTAAGGGAGGAGGGTATAATGAGCCATGTCCGACTCCACTTCCCAACATGGCCTGAACTAGATTTTCAGGTTTCCTTTGGAATACCCTTGGCCAAGATGAGGGTTCATCAGTCAGTTGGGGGGATTAGGAAGAAGGGGAGCCAGAAACATGGGCTTTCTTCCCCCATACATGTTTTGAGTCCTGATGCTGTGTCTTTGCTTCTAGAGTGTTTCACATCTCTTACAAGGCAGGCTTTAACAGCCTAATCTATACACAGCTCTGTGCTTTTTTTTTTTTTTTTTTGATATGGAGTCTCGCTGTGTCGCCCAGGTTGGAGTGCAGTGGCGTACTCTTGGCTCACTGCAAACTCCGCCTCCCGGTTCACGCCATTCTCCTGCCTCAGCCTCTTGAGTAGCTGGGACTACAGGTGCCTGCCACTACGCCCGGCTAATTTTTTGTATTTTTAGTAGAGATGGTGTTTCACCGTGTTAGCCAGGGTGGTCACCATCTCCTGACCTTGTGATCCACCTGCCTCGGCCTCCCAAAGTGCTGGGATTACAGGCATGAGCCACCGTGCCCGGCCAGCTCTATGCTTTCAAAATGGTCCCTCCGATCTCATTAGATTGATTCTGTCCATTTGTCATTGCCCTATGGCATCCTGGTTATGTAAGCAGGGGAAGAATGGTTTGTCTAGAGGGTCACATAAGCCCAGGGAGACTCAGAACCCTTGCCCCGTTTGTACAATCAGAGGAAGGTGGCTCCAGGAGAACTCGTGTAGTGAAAGGTCTTCCTCCTGCAGTAAGAAGTGACACTCCTACTGGCCCCCTTCTGGTGGAGGGGTGGGGGGTAGGCACAGGTTTCCCAGAGGAACCTTCCCCAGCAGGGGGGAGTTTAACACTCCCTCATGCAGGAAGTAGCCAAAGGGGTAGACTGAGATACTGAGAAATGGTTTCATGAGAAAGGTATCCTTATAATTCTTGGCCTTCCTTACAATCCTCCAAAATAGAGAGTCTCCTCCTTTTGATTTAAACACCATTCCCAGGCCTTAGGGACTCATTAACCTCCCTCCCCAACCCCCATCCCTTATGAACTTTGGAAGAGACTGTAGACTCCCCATCTCTATCAGCACTCATGGAGTCTTCAAAACAACAATATGGGCTGGGCACGGTGGCTCATGCCTGTAATCCCAGCACTTTGGGAGGCCGAGGTGGGTGGATCACCTGAGGTCAGGAGTTCAAGATCAGCCTGATCAAAAAGGTGAAACTCTGTCTCTACTAAAAACACAAAAATTAACCAGGCGTGGTGGCAGGCACTTGTAGTCCCACCTACTCATAAGGTGGAGACAGGAGAATTGCTTGAACCCGAGAGGTGAAGGTTGCAGTGAGCTGAGATAGCGCCACTGCACTCCAGCCTGGGTGACAGAGCAAGACTCCGTCTCAAAAAAAAAAAACAAACAAAACAAACAAACAAAAAAAACAAAAAACAAAAACTGCATGGTCTGGATTATTGTTTTTCCCAAAGTATCTACTTTTATTGATCTTAAACATACTAAATAAAATCAGAGCACTCAACCAGCAAATGCTCTTTCTTTCTTTTTTTTTTTTTCTTGAGACAGACTAAGTTTTGTATTTCTAGTAGAAACGGGGTTTCACTATGTTGGCCAGGATGGTGTCGATCTCTTGACCTTGAGATCCACCTGCCTCGGCCTCCCAAAGTGCTGGGGTTACAGGCCTGAGCCACTGTGCCCGACCAGCAAATGCTCTTACAAGGCAAATTCAAGGCAGCTTATTCTAGGCAGTTTGCTTCTCCTGTGTCCTTTTATACAGAAATTCTTCCCAGCTTCCCCTTAATCATTTAGAGTGAGGGGCAATACTAACACCCACCTCAGAGGATTGTCGCGAGGATTAAATGAATGATCAGGTGTAAGGGTCTGAGAACTCGTGCTCAGCACTGAAGAACCATTCCACTGGCATTGGGTGAGGCGTGTGATTTTTGCTGTCTATTACTCCTGTGTGAGGGGCAGGAAGGACGTGCCTTCATGGGCATCAACGGCAGCTGCCTGGGGAAAATTGCTGCAGGTTGTGCCCAGACTTTGTGATGAGCAGGGAGGAATCAGACAGGCCTGCAAGTGGGTGGGGCAGGTTTGAAGGAGCCAATGGTGAAGGAGGGGGCACAGCCCCTTCATGGCCCCCGGCATCGTCAGGGTGGGAAGGGCCCAGAGCTCATTGACTCAGTGGTTGTTCACGATTATAAGCTGAGAAAAAAAGATTCCAAAGTTTTCTTTGGTTCCAGCATAGTGAATATCAATCTGGTTAAATCCTCCTGTTTCACCGAACACTGAACCAGAAGGAGGTATATGACCTGTTCAAGTTCGCCCTGTGAGTTAAGTAGAGGAAGGAGCATCCAGATTCCGACGCTGAGGCATGGCATGATTCCTATCGCTCCTCTGCTAAAATCATGGTATGGCCTCTTCTTTCCCACTGAGTCAACTAACAATACACGAGTATGCCAGTTAGGGCCTCCACAGTCTCTTTCCCACAGAACAAGCCCGTGCGGGTCACTTGCAGTCTCGCATGCTAGGCTTTCCCATGTTCTTGCCTTTGTCTGCATAACTTGCCCTCTCTTGACCTCTCCAATCCCACTTTTTTTTTTTTTTTTTGAGAGGAGTCTTGCTCTGTGGCCCAGGCTGGAGTTCAGTAGTGCGATCTTGGCTCACTGCAAGCTCTGCCTCCTGGGTTCACGCGGTTCTCTTGCCTTAGCCTCCCGGGTAGGTGATTTTTTTTTTTTTTCTAGCTGCTTTTCAAAGGCTTGATCTTCCAGAGCCTGCTTCTCCAAACTAGAAATGGCGTCTCCCACCGCAGGCGCCCATGGACTTGGCCCCGGCGTCGTAGTGTACCTTTGCTGCCTGTGTGCTTCTCCCTGCTGGCCTAGACTCCCCGAGGGTTGCACCTGCTCCCCTCACTCCCTCTCCTGGGCCGGCACAAGGCCTGGCACACTGCTGAGGCCACCTAAGCGTCTGTAGGAGGAAAGCCAGGGTGGGTTGGGCAGAGGCAGTGTTTCCCTCAGCTGGTCTCAGACGCTTGTCGCAGAGTGGAAAATCCCAGTGTCTTCACAGCTGAGCCTCCGCAGATTTCTCACAGGGAACTTCCTCTTAATGCCAGGCCATCCTTGGCCCTTGCCCTCTGGCGGCTTCCCCTCTGCTGGTGAGATTTGGAGGAGACATTCTGTCTTCTCCAGCACCAATGCCCTCCACTCCGCCTCTGTGGAGGCTCCTGTGACCCCTCACTGTGGTGGATGCAGCCTCTGGGGCTAGGGGTGGGTGGGGAGGAGTGGGTGGGGGTGGAGAGTGGGCGGCCGGGCAGGAGACGCCGCTGCAGTTGCTCCCCTGGTGGTGGCTTTCTTCTGACTGGCTGACTTAGGAAAACCTTTCTTCCTGAACTTCCTACCACCCTTCCCCATGCTTCCTGGGCTCTTCCTCTCCATGTTGTGGGCTTTTTTCTTTCCACCGTTGTGTCTTGTGTCTGTCTGTGCCTCCCTCCCCTCCCTCTCAGCCTCTCTGTTCTTTTCTGTTACGCTGCCTCCCTGCCTGTCTCTTCATGCTCCTCATTTTCTATCTGTCTGCCCTTCTGCTCCTGTTCGTCCCTGTCTTTATTCTTTCTCTTCTCTTTCACCAACATCTAGAATATGGTAGTGTGAAAGGATTAGTGGGGGAAGTGGGTCTGAGACTCAGTACAGTAGACACCCACAAATTATCTCCATGCTGTGCCCTGAAAATCATCTCCACACCCTGCCCCAGGGCTGCGGGGGTGCTGGGAGTGGGAGGAGAGGGTCAGAAGGCCAGCGGCAGGGTGGCTCTGGGCAAGGTATGCATTTGGGAGGAGACTGAGCACACCCAGTGTGTTTCTGGCCCAGCAGGTTCCATCAGGTGGGGCGTTAATTAGAGCCTGGCCCTGGAAGAGGGGAAGGTGTTATTAGGTGGAAGGACTGGTGGGCAGGGGTGGAGCTCCCAGGAGGTGTGGCAGGGACGTCTTGGGAACTTTCCATGGTAGGCTGGAGTAAGAAGTGTCACCCCACAGGTGGAGAGCTGGAGCTCCCTCTCAGAGTGGCTGAGAGACCTCTGGTACCCAAAAGTGAAGCAGCTGCCTGTCTGGAAGGGGAGCTGGGGAGTTTTCTCCTCTCTCCTCAGTGCTCAGCTCATGTGCCTTCATCTAAGAGTCTAGCTCTTGAGGTCCCCAAATTAGGATTTCCCTCTACTCTGTTCACTTGTAATTACTTATTTGTTTTTCTCTCTGTATGTGTATACATGTTTCAATCATCTGTGTTTCCCACTAGATTATAAGCTCTGTGAAAGCAGGAACCACCTTTAGCACACTGATGCTACATACCTAGTCCTGGTGTGTAGCTGGTGCTCCGTCAGCATTTTGGATATGCTGAGCCTCAGGTCTGGGGAACATGTGCCATGATGGTCCATTGGCATGTCTTGGGGAAGGGGACAAGTACAGTGGCTTTGTCTGGGTCTGTCCCCACTCAGCTCCGACTGGGGTGAGGATGGGGGAAGGGCCCAGTGTGTAATGACAAAGGGGTGAGAAGGAAACTGATGTGAAATGAAACCAGGCTCCAGCAGACCTACAGAGCAGATACCCATAAGTGGATAATTGAGAGGGCTGAGGGCCTAATGACAATGGACTGTCTTTTCTGCTTGCAGACTCTGTGGTAGGCACATGGTATATGGGATTTCATCTAATCCTCAAGACAGCTCTATAGGGCAGGAACTGCCATTCTGTTGAAGAAACCAAGGCTCAGCTTGGAGAGATGAAGTCAATTCCTTAAGGTCGCATAGCTAGTGCGTGTCAATGCTGAGCTGGGTTTTTGTTCCTTTGCCCATATTACACTGGATTTTTGGTTATTTATATTCCTTTTACACTTAGTGACTGGCAGAAGACAAAATTCCAGGGATTCCCTGACTCAGGGTTCATTGGAGTAATCACTTCCCTTGATCTAACGACATTCTTCAATTAATAGGTGGTACAAGTAAAACCCTCTGTAAATGCTGTAGCTCTGAATTCATGTGATAATAACAACCCTGGCCATAGCAATGCAGCCTAAGATTGCTTTACCTGTCTGGCCACCGCATCATGCCATCAGCCTCCACTTCATCATGATTGCTATTAACCCACCTCTCACCCCTTCCTATCTTCACCAGGCCTGTTTTTCAACCTAACTGCAAGACTCTGGTTTGTCTTGAGTTAGTGTTGTATTAGTGGTGTTCCCTTTAGTTCAAATCTGTTGAAATCTTTTTGAATTTTGATGTTGTCATCCTCTACGTGTCATTGCTCACTTCATCTTCAGGTTTTTTTTTTTTGAGACAGGGTCTCACTCTGTCACCCAGGCTAGAGTGCAGTGGCACGGTCTCAGCTCACTGCAGCCTTGACCTCCTGGGCTTGAGCCATTCTCCCACCTCAGCCTCCTGATTAGCTGGTACTATAGGTGTGCACCACCATGCTTGGCTAATTTTTGTATTTTGTAAAGACAAGGTTTCACCATGTTGCCTAGGCTGGTCTTGAAGGGCTCCTTGGTCTCCTGGGCTCAAAGGCTCCACCCACCTTGGCCTTCCAAAGTGTTGAGATTACCCCTGGCCCAGCATTTTTATTCAAATCCTTCATTAACACCCATGCCCCAAATATCCACATGTATTGGGCAATAAGTATCAGGAACTTTTGCATAGATCACTCCATTTGACCTTCATGAAAACCCTGTGAGGAGGGCACTATTATCCCCCCAACTTTATACATGAATAACAGACTCAGCTTAGGTAGTGTCTGTTTCCCCATACCACCATAGCCTTGTGTAGGTTTTGCAGAGATCTACCTCCAGGCTGACAGTAATCCATTAACCACAAGTCTCTGCTTCTGTTCATTGCACCGCCCACAAGAGCACTGACAGGTGCTATCTATCATCCAATTGTGGTAATTCTGTGACTGCTGAGGGAAAGAGGAATCATGGCTGATGTGTGTGTGTTTGTATGTGTGTGTGTGGTACCAACACCACTGCTCATTATTATTAATTAGTCAATTTTCCTTACTGAATACCCACAATCATTTCATTTATCACCAATATTCTTATGGATCCCAAATCTGGAATTTTCATTATTGACTTTCCCTGAAAGGCAAGAATATCCCTTAACTCCATTCTTACTTGCCTTTCTTCTCTTAGTCTTTTTACACGCATGTGATGAGGTTCATGTTTCAGGGGTGCATCTTCTGGTATTATGGCCAACTGACCCTGAGCCGGCACTTAGCCCTCCAAGTGAACTTTGGGCACACCACCCTAATACTGAACCAGGCATGTAGGTAACAGTGTGGTGTTCATATAGTAAGGCAGAGGTGACACGTGAAAGGACTCTTATGCTTGATTCATGCTGTGGAGCTTGCATGGAGCTTCATGATGCAAAGCCTTTTGGTGTTTAAGGAAGTTAAAGGTGTGTTGCTGTTTAAAAGCACAGGGAGTCTTGGTTTAGATGCTAGTTTCAGTGAAGCCAAGGATACTTGATCAACCTTCTTGGTTTGCTATTCTGTCACATTTGGGCAACAGTGAAATTCTTTGGGTTGCTATCTAAAGGAAAGAGAGGAAGAACTCACAATATTATGAAGTTGAGGGATAAAATACATATGTTCAAACCGAGTAAAGTAAGAGCAAGCAATATTGCCTTCCCTTAGGGAGGCTTTCATTTAGAGATGAGGGGGATGAGGGAGGGAGGGGCCCACCAGGGAACAGATGTGTGCCTTACAGGCTCTTCTCCCCATGAGGTGAGACGGAGCCCTGGAACCCTGTTGTTGACAGGGCCCTCTGTTCATAGGCTGTGGACATCAGGTCCTTCTCACATACTGTTTCCTCTGTCTGGAATGTTTCTCCCACCTTCATTTCTTTTTCTGGCCAATTTATATTCAACCTTCAGTTTCCAGTCTTAAGGTCATGTCTTTAGAGAGGAGCCCTCCTTCCTGCCAGCCATAAATTCATTCATAAACTTTTCCCTTTCCAACGTTGCGCCATTTAAAGCATTATCTCTAATTCTGTGGCTATTTATTTTATATCTGTCTTCCTCAATGGCCTATTCCATTTATGAGGGCAGGACCTCCCCAGTGCATCCCTAGCTCCTGAGTGATGCCAGGTACACCATCACATAATGGTAGCTCCATAAATATTTGTGGAATGAACGAATAGCTTCAGTATCTTCTTTTGTAAAACAGTGGGGTTGCAACTGGTGACCTGGGCATTTTCCAGGTCTGAAATGCTTTGGAGTCTGAGTCCTAGTGTGAGCCCTAAGTCCCAGGGGCTGTTGGTGTGGAAGAGGGGTTGGGGAATAGCAGCAGAAGGGCACTGGAGTCCTGCCATGCCTCGCCAGTAGGTGGTGCAGGTGAGCTGGCTTCATGGTCAGAGCTAGGGTTGGGCCAACCCCGGTGGGTGTGGAGTTGGAGCGCCCTTAGCTGAGCCATTGCCCAGACCTGCCTGGTGAAGAGGCGGGGCACCCAGCAGGTACAGGCACAGAAAGGACGGGAGAATGGCTGGAGATGCAAACCTGCTGGGACAGTTGCTTGCTACACGGGTGGGTCCGGGGGTTGGCATCCTGGTACTTCTGGCCACAAAACTGCTCTTGGCACGTCAGGGGCCAGAGTAGTGAGGCTGTCTGTCCCAAGAGTTGGAGGTCAGAGGAACTAAGCCTCCCCTGCCTCCAGGCTGAGGCCCCAGCACTGCCTTGGGACAAGTCTCCTACCTGTCTAGGCTCCTGCTAGCACTGTCCTCATGTATATTCGTGCCCACATTTTGTCTCTTTCCCAAAGCTTCCTTCCCAACCCCCTACCGCTCAGCAGAGAAAATTGAGGCCATCTGGCAGGATCTCTCTCCACTTCCTGCAACCTTGCAAATGTTCTTGCAACCACATTCCCAAAGCTTCCTTGACATCAGCTTCAGAAGGTCAACTTTTCACTCCTTCCCTCGATCCCATCCTGTTCATGTTCTTGAGCTGTCTTTTTAAACTCATCACCTTTACCTCCTAAATTTATATTTACAGTGAAAACTTTTTTTTTTTTTTTTGAGACAGAGTCTCGCTCTGTCACCCAGGCTGAAGTGTAGTGGTGCAATCTTAGCTCACTGCAACCTCCGTTTCTCAGGTTCAAGCGATTCTCCTGCCTCAGCCTCCTGAATAGCTGGGATTACAGGTGCCCATCACCACGCTTGGCTAATTTTTGTATTTTTAGTAGAGATAGGGTTTCACCTTGTTGACCAGGCTGGTCTCGAACTCCTGACCTCAGGTGATCTGCCCACCTCGGCCTCCCAAAGTGCTGCAATTATAGGTGTGAGCCACTGCACCTGACCACGTTTTTCTTTAATACAGGTTCAAATTCTGCCATGTATTTATTTCTCCGCGTGTGTGTGTCATAGAACATCTAATACATGCCAAAGCCAAACTCCTGATCTTACCTCAAAAGCTCTCCTACCACAGTCTTCCTTAGCTCAGTAAGCGACACTTCCACTCTCAGGACAAATCAGTAAACGGCAATTCCACTGTCAGGCCTGGTACTGCGGCCAACTGACCCTGAGCCCGCCCTTAGCTCTCCAGGTGAACTTTGGGCACACCACCCTAATACTGAACCACACATGTGGGTAACAGTGTGGTGTTCATATAGTAAGCCAAGGGTGACACATGGAAGGATGCTTATGCTTGATTCAAGCTGTGGAGCCTGCATGGAGCTTCATGATCCGTAGCCAAATGACAAGAAACCACTGACTCCTTCCTTTCTCCCATTCCCCTCATCTGGCTGGCTCTGCCTTAAAAATATATTATTTCAGCCACTTCTCAGCCCCTCCCTTGCTGCTACTCTGGTTCAAGTCAGCATCATCTTTTACGTGAAGTGCTGCGATAGCCTCTTAATTGGTCCCTCTGATTCTGACGTCCTTCAGCCCTTAAGTCTACTCTCAACACAGAAGCCAGGGAGATCTGGTTAAAATCCATGTCAGATCCTGTCTCTCCTCTGCTCAAGACCCTCTGATGGCTCCCCATGTCACTCACAATAAGAGCCAAGGTTGTTACTATGACCTAAAAGGTCCTACACGATCCAGCTTCTCATTTTGCCTCTGACCACACCTTCTATTGTTTCTTCCCTCTCTCACTGCTCCAGCCTCTCTGGCTTCTTTGGTGTTCCTTGACCATTCCAGGCAGGCTTCTGCCTCAGGGTCTTCGATTTGCTGTTCCCTCTGCCTGCGGTACTTTTCCCTCAGACACTCACATACCCCTCTCTCTCATATTCTTCAGGCTTTTACTCAAATGCCACTTTCGCAATGAGACTTTCCCTGGTCACCCCACCCACAAATGCAACACCCCTTCCTTCCAGCACTGTCTCCTTTCTTTACTTTTTTGCACCCTCTTTCATACAATGTATTTACTCATTTATCTTGTTTATCTCCCCCAACTAGAATGTCAGCTCTGTGGAGAGTAGGGATTTTCAGCTGTTTTGTTTTCTGCTGAACATAGACATCTCAAAAAAATGTTCTTGTACATAGAATCCAAAAAATATTTGTAGAATGAATTTATTTAATGCATCTTCACATACTATCTTCTCTCTCTTCATACGCACAGTTTATAAAGATACTCAAGATTCTTTCACCCTGAAACAATTTGGGCAAAACAACAAAAATAAATCTGTTTTAACTCCATTGCTCTCTTTAGTTACTTTTTAATCTCTTTTTTATTCTTTTCACTCACATCTCTAGAAAGATTATTCTCTTTCTCACTATTTACTCTGCATTACAGTTCTGCCCTTACCCCCACTTGGCGCTGCTCCACTGGAATTGCTCTTACTTGATTTCCTAAGGACACTGTAAAAGCCAAGTCCAAGGGGACAGTTGTCACTCCTCTTCTTACAGTCTTTACTGTATCTGACACACCTCATTATTTTTTACATATTTTTGAGACCTTTCATTTTCTGTGGTTCTGGTGTCAATACACCCTTCAGATTTCTTTCTTCTTGTCTTTCATTGTTTTCCTTAAGGGGTCCTTTCCCTCCCCATCATGAGGATCCTCTCCATCTGCCTTCCCTGAGTGATGGCACCAGGTATTTAGTCGTCATGTCTTCTTAGGCTTCTCCTGGCTGTGATGGCTTCTGGGACATCCTTTATTGTTGATGACTTTGACAATGTTGAGAATTACTGGTCAGGCATTTTGTAAAATGTCCCTCAATTGGGATTTGTCTAATCTTTCTCATGATGAGAATGGGGTTATGGGCTTTTGGGAGAAAGAGTGCAGAGATAGCAATGAGCACACCTAGTAGCCAGATCTTGGTTTCTAATACCATTCTCTAAGAAATAAACCAAAGCTTCTTGGAGAAATGGCTGACTCTAGGATTGGGAAGAAATATACAATATAAGTTTGGAACCTCTTATAGTACCAGTAGGTAAGGCACTACTCAAAAATAGTAATAGTAAAATGGTGGGGTATATAAAAAAATACAGGAGCCAACTGAAAGAATTCTTAATAGCCAAAATGAAACAATTTGAACAAGAACATAAGTGAATTAGTATTGGATTATAACCTAGAGTATAAAATAAACATCCATGACTCCATACTAATATAAACAAATAATTGAATAAATAAATAAATGGAAGAGAAGAGAAAAAAGTATTCCAAATAATTTACATAGATCCTTTGCCCCGAAGAAAGTAGAACATAACTCTCCACTCCTTAAGTGTGGATTGCACATGTGACTTCCGTCCAAAGAGTGCCGTGTGCAAAAAGGGGAATAAAAGTAACTTTACAGTGGAGAAACCTGACTAATGCTACATTGCCAGATGATCCAGGTCAACCCAATAGTGATGTCATGTTGATAGTGTGTACCCTTTGATATGTGATGAAAATGTCACCACCTTTAGTCAATGGCACAAATGTTACAAATATTTGCATGCACATTTTTGTGGACCTAAGTTCTCAAATCAGTTGGGTAGATTCTTAGAAGTATGATTACTAGATCATATGGTAAGACTAAGTTTAGCTTTGTAAAAAACTTCCAAACTATCTTCCCAAAGAGCTATACCATTTTGTATTCACTAGTAACAAATGATAGTTCCTGTTGCTCCGCATCCTTACCAGCATTTGGTATTATCAGCTTTCTGGATCCTGACCATTCTCATAGATGCATAATAATATCTCATTGTTTTTTTAACTTGGAATTCCCTAATGACAAATTATATTTAGCATCTTTTCATATGCTTATTTGCCATCTGCATTTCTTATTTAGTGAGATGTCTGCTTAAATATTTTGACTGTTTTGTAATTGAGTTGTTTGTGTTTTATTGTTGAGTGTTAAGAGATCTTTGCGTATTTTGGATATAAGTGCTTTATTAGGTTGTGTTTTACAAATATTTTTCCAAGTCTATGGCTTGTCCTTTCATTCTCTTAACACTACCACTTGCAGAGCAGAAGTTATTAATTTTAATGTAGTCAAATTTATTAATTTTTCTTTCATGACTTGTGCTTTTGGTGTTGTATTTCAGAACTCATTATCATACCCAAGGTTACCTAGATTTCCTCCTATGTTTTCTTCTAGAAGCTGTATAGTTTTACATTTTACATTTACGTCTATGATCATTTTTGTTCATTTTTGTGAAGGGTGCAAAGTCTATGTCTAGGTTCAGTTATTTAAATAGGTCACCCAATGATTTCAGCACAATTTCTTAAAATGACTCATTTTCTTTGTTCCTTTATTAAAGGCAAGTTGACTAGGGCCCAATGGGCTCTCCATTGATATATATGTCTATTCTTTCACTAATACCACACAATATTTATTACTATAGCTTTATAGCAAGTCTTGAAATCAGGTGATGTGAATCTTCCAACTTTGTTTGTGTCCTGCAGTACTGTGTTATTTTAGGTCTTTTGCCTTTCCATATAAATTTTAGAATCATTCTGTCAAGAACTACAAAATAGCTTGCTGGGATTTTGATTGGGATTGCATTAAATCTATAGATTAATTTGGGTGAGTTGACATCTTAACAGTACTGTGTCTTCTAATCTCTGAACACAGAATATATCTCTCCATTTATTTAGATTTTCTTTATTTCATCAGAGTTTTGTAGTTTTCTGCATAAAAATCCTGTACATCTTTAGTTCGATATTTATTTATTTATTTACCTTTTTTTTGGGTAGAGGTGGGGTCTCACTATGTTGCCCAGGCTGGTCTCAAACTCCTGGGCTCAAGTGATCCGCCAGCCTTGACATCCCAAAGTGCTGGGATTACAGGTGTGAACCACCACACACACTCAGCCTTTAGTTATATTTATACCTAAGTATTTTATTGTTTTTGGTACTATTGTAAATTGTATTATTTGAACTTTCACATTTCAATTGCTCATTACTAGTATATAGGAGAGCAATTGACTTTTGTCTGTGAAACTTGTATCCTGTGGCTTTGCTATACTTATTAGTTCCAGGTATTGTTTTGGTCAGTTCTTTGGGATTTTCTTCATAGAAAATTCTATCATTTGTGAACACAGGCAGTTCTATTTCTTCCTTTCTAATCTGTATGTCTGTGTTTCTGAGGCTGTCATTGGTGGTTCACATTATATTCTTATTGGGCATGGCTGATCTAGACAGTCCCATAGCTGAGATGTGTGATTGGTGATTGGCCATGGCTGTGGAAAGCAAAAGGGTTTCTGTGAAAAAAGTCAGCCTGCTTCATTTATCCCAACATTCTGAAGGAGTGAATATGCAGGTGTGACCTGTTGGGATTTTGAAACACATTTTGACAGCATTCTGTATGGCACTGGGGAAAACTATTTTCTTATTTGCAGGGGTTTGTTCTAAGTATAGAAATAAAAGCTTTTCTGCAAGAAGAAGTGTGAAAAGGGACATTTCTGAGAGGTCAGCCCTAGACTGGCAGAACTTCAATGTTTTCATTAAAATGTCCTGGGGCTGGGCATGGTGGCTCCTGCCTGTAATCCCAGCACTTTGGGAGACCGAAGTGGGTGGATCACCTGAGGTCAGGAGTTTGAGACCAGCCTGACCAATATGGTGAAACCCTGTCTCTACTAAAAATGCACACACACACACACACAAAAATTAGTTGGGCCTGGTGGCATGTGCCTGTAGTCCCAGCTACTAGGCAGGCTGAGACAGGAGAATTGCTTGAATCTGGGAGGCAGAGGTTGCAGTGAGCCAAGTTTGTGCCACTGCACTCCAGCGTGGATGACAGAGTGAGACGATGTCTAAAAAAAAAAAAAAAAAAAGTTGTCTTGCGGGTAGCTGAGACCCATCAAGGGGCTGACAAGTCAGATATGTTTTTTGTTAATTTGATTGATCATTGCAGTTGTGTTACAAAATCTAGGCTTACAGATTACAGTAAGCTTTCCTTGGCAGAGAAAATCCAAGCCGACAGGAAGGGCTGTGGGGAGAGCATGCTGTTTCCGATTTGAATTTTGTCTCTGATTGCCCCTTATTACTCTCCTCTTTAGTTTTGTTCCTCCGCCTGCTTGGCATGTCAAAAATTTCCAGAACTCTGTCCTTTTCTCTTTTTCCTCTACCTTTCCACAGATTGCCTCATCATCATCTTGGTGTTAATTTTCAATATATTGATAATGCTTGATTCTATGAGTCTAGCCAAGATCATTCTCTGAGCTTTAGGCCCATATGTGCAATGGGGCTCTGCAGTGGACATCTCAGCTCTCACATATCCAGCAGTGAATGTGTCTCCTTTCTCCAATAGCCTTTTCCAAGCTGGAAAACTCCATGTCACCTTTCCTACTTCCTCTTCATCCACATTCAATGTGGGAGGCAGTTACCGGCTCAGCACTTATACTTTGGATGTGGATGGAATTGGGGCCAAATCGAAGCCTTTGTTTCCAGATCTGCAAAATGTGATGTATAAGTTCATAACCTATAAGGCCATTGTGAAGACAATGCAGATTATTATGAGATAATATAGATGAAATGCCTAATAGCAACCAAGAGTGTAATAGTCCTCAATATATATAGTATCGATTATTTACAACCAATTAGTTGCCAGCCTTATGATTTTGAGCTCAGAAATGTTTCCTGACTGTAGTCCCTCCCTTTCTTTCCATGCCATGGCCTGAGTTAATGTTCTTATCATTCTCATCCAGTTGCTTCATTAATCACACTATTGGCTTTTCATTTTTCATACCACTTACATTGTAATATTTCTGTAAAAACAAAGCAATCAATCAAACACAAAACACATCTGACTTATCAGGCCCTTGTGTTCCTATTAACCGTGGGATAAAATAGAAACTTCTTGTTTTGACGCACCAGGCCCTTTGCCAGCATTACTGAGACCTCCTTTTCCGCATCCACTCTTTTCCCTGTCCCTGTTGTTCTCTCGGACTCAACCAGAACACCTGTTTTCTGAATACACCAGAACCTGTTCTTAGATCAGTGCCTCTGAATGTGCTTCTCTGCCTGATAACCTAATGGTTCCTAAAACTCCGGCACAAACATCACGTCTTCTGTTTATTCCTTCTCAGTCCTCCAAGGCAGAGGTCCCTAATGAGAGACCCTGAGAACTCTTGCTTTTCATGCTGTGCTGAGGTTTTGTCTTACTTCTCTTCATCACTCATGAAGTTGTAAGCTTTGTGGAGGCTGAGATTCTGTCTTATTCTGAGATGCTGTCCCAGCCCCTACATGATCAATAAACACTTTGGGAGGTGGTTATGAACTAGTGGTATTATTGGTTTATTTGTTTGTTTCTCCACTGGAACTTAGGCTCTGGAAAGGCCAGGGCCTTTCAGATATATCAAGCATTATCAATATATTGGAAATTAAAACTATGAGGATGATGAGATAATCTGTGGAAAGGTAGAGGAAAAAGAGAAAAGGACAGAGTCCTGGAAAATTTTGACATGCCAAGCAGGTGGAGGAAAAAACCTAAAGAGTAAAAAGGGGCGGTCAGAGATAAGATTCAAACCAGAAGCAGCATGCTGTCTCCACAGCCCTTCCTGTCAGCTTGGATTTTATACCGCTTAGTATAATCTGCAAGTCTAGATTTTGCAACGCATCTCCAATGATCAATCAAATTAACATGCCATTCATCTGTGTCTTCAGGGTCTCGCCCCGTTCTTGAATGTGGTTGTTGCTTAATAGTTTGTGTCAGTAGCTTAACAGCTTGAGAAAATGAGACATGAATTTCATCACGAATAAAGGAAAGAAGATACCCTCAGATGGAAACGGCTTGGATGATCATTCTGGGGGCTGGTGGGGTGGAGGGGCAGTTCAGGCTGAATTAGACCCCAGAAGGAAACTGGGAATCTCTGCTGAGGGCTCCTTGAAGCAGAATTGCCTTTCTCTGTGGAAAATGACTTCCCGGTTGTATCCTCCACCCCTTCTCTCTGCATCTCCCCATTCTTGCTCTACCATAATGGGCTTTTCGTCAAGTTGAAGGTGATGATCTCAGTTAAAATAAGCAATAATAAAGATAGAAACAAACATAAACTTAGTGTCCTTGGATAGATTGGCTAATCTCTCTGAACCTGAGTTTCTTAATCTGTATCTATAAGATGGTTGCTGTGGGAAACTCGGTTTCCACAGTGATGGAGTGACAGTCTTTGAAGTCATGTGAATTGTTTATTTTGCTTCTCTTAATATTTTGGTATTTTCTTAGAAGACTAAGTGACTTAAGAAAGGTGACAACTCTCAATGAATGCCAGTGGGAAACCCAAGATGGCCTTGTTGCTAAGGGCGTGGGATAGCGTCTGCAAACTCAAGCTTGTCTGACTTCAAAGCCAGGGCACTTTCATCTAGCCTAGGCTATTTATTTACTACTAATGTCCATAGAGATACAGGGACACTCTATACCTTCTTTTGTGTGGAAATTATGACTAAACTCAGGGAACCCTTATCAGAAAATAATGAATATACACAAGGCTACCAGTTCAACACTGCAACTGAGTAAGACAAATACCAGTTAGAGTGGAAGGGAACAGTAAAGTTTCAGGTTGCAGAGGCTCCAGTGTCAGACATGAGGTGCAGTGCTGCTGTTCACCAGCAGGGAGCAGGTAAAGTCTGCCCTTGGCCATGTGTGGGATGCAGGGGGCACCTGAAAACTGCATCAGAGACTTTCAGATAGGTTGAGACTATGAAGCAACAACGACTTCCATTCTTATAGACAGGGATTTGTAGCTGTGAGCTCCACAGTGGCTGTGTGATGCAGGCTTTACTACTTTCATTTTATGGAGGCTCAGATAGGTTGGATGATCTGTTCAAGGTCAAACCTTGGAGACCCTGGGTCCCCAACCTAGTTCTTTTACTCCACTTCTTGGGCTGTTTCTGGCATATCACACTGGCTTTTTGGTAGATCTGACAATTAAAAAATATTTTTAATAAAGACATTTCCACATACTTACTTCTACTTCCTGTTTAACTGCCATCCACCAAAGGATTTTCCATGACCATGTAACAAGGAACTCATCACCTCCAAATGCTTTCTTTAGCAACAGAGGGAACAGCTTTGAAGGGAACTGTCGAGAGCTGCTTTTCATAGGTCTGGCCACAGAATTCAGGGAAGTCTTTTGTTTGTTCATTTATCAAATTTATGTTAATTATTTGCTAAGTAGTCACAAAGTCCATGTATTTAGTCTGCTCATTTTGCCATAACAAAATACCATAGACAGGTTGCTCTAACAGTAGATATCTATTTTCTTACAGTTCTGGAGGATGGACAGTCCGGGATCAGGGGGCCAGCATGATTGGGTTCTGGTGAGGGCTCTCTTTCTGGTTGCCTTCTCACTGTGTTGAGAGAAAAAGAGAGATAGAGAAAGAGAGAGAGAGAGAGAGCAGGCAAGATCAAGTTCTGGTGTTTCTTCTTATCAGAGCAGTAATCCCATCAGACCAGGGTACCATCCTCATGACCTCATCTAACCCTAATTACCTCCCAAAGCCTTCATCTCCAAATACAATCAAAGTGGTGGTTAGGGTGTCAACATATGAATCTTGAGGGGGACACAGTTCAGTCCACTGCAATGTATATGCCAATTAGCATAGGGTTATTAATATATCCACATTCCCTCTATTGTAGAAATTTTAACTTTTTCCCCATATTAGTTTGGACATCTTCCTCTGTGCTGTTGGTTGGAAGTTGAATTAGTCAAGATAGGCCTTGCTAGCTGTCATTGTCCTCTGTCGACCTAAATAACAGCCACAGAGAGGCTTTCTAAAAGAAAATAATATTTATTTGGGAATAGGGCATTGCAATGAAAATATGTGTGCCACAGTAAACTATGTGTGTATTCAGGGAAGTAAAGGAAGACAAAGGTTTTCAAAGAAAAAATGAGGATGATTACATAATTATTGTGAGATAGTTATCCTTGGCTTCAAGGATTAATAATAAGGGTGATGCCAGTCCAAGGCTGGGCAAATGTCCTCAACAAAAGTATTTTTTGCATAAGGTTGCAATGTCCTTTGTACAAATCATGGTTTTTGCAGTCTTTCATGATTGTTTTTGTTATCAGGCCTTTATGCATGAGAACCTTCTCTTTAGGGGCTTCCCTTACTCTGTTTGTTAGGGAGTTTTTATATTTATTTTTATCAAGATCTTTCTCCAAAAGCGCCACTAATTAATCATCCTGTAGTTAGCTTTTGATGTCCATTGGTGCCAAAAAAGGCCTGTCCTGGATTATTGATATCATCCCATATTGGAAGGAGTGAATGGTGGCTAGAAGTCAGTGTCAAAACTTTTTAAGCCACATTTGAGCAACAAGGGAGTTCTGAAGGGAGCGGCCCTCATGCTGAGTCTACCTGGAGTCCATTATTAAGTTCAATTTCATCTGTTTTGTAGTCTTTTGCTATCATCTCAAAGTGCTGGAACAGCATTATTCTGTTGAGAGTTGTACTTCTACAAAAATTTAACAAGTAGCAGACACAAAGTTTAAAAAGGGAAAATTCCCAAATAAAATAAATGTTAATATGACAATCTCAGTTTGCATAATGGTTTTGAGCCAGGATCCTAGGCTTACATATAATCAACTGAAAGAATAAATCAAATGATAATTATCCTGCCAAGTGTAAAAGGTAGCATTAAGAGGGGTTAGAGTCTCATTAAGATACAAAGTCTTGTTCATGTCCTCAGAAAAGCTATCTACAGAGTGAAAACATCAACTTCTCGTACTGCTTTGCAGTTTGAATGTCTCTAGTTATGACATCGGGTGGTTTTGTGAACTTTTTGGGTGGCCTATACATCAGGCATAAGACTTGTTTCTTAAAATTCATTTAGTTTCTGCTGATAGGGCTTTAGAAGCAGAAAAGTTATCATTTTTAGTAATTCCATGGAGGAAAGTTGGATTGGAGAAATCTAGAAGAATTCAGGATCTAGTCTAGTCTGTAGATGGATAATAAGAACACAAAAAGAATATACAACACTACAGTGTAATAACAGGTATATTATAGCTTTTCTTTAGAAATACAAATTTTTCTGTATACACTAACCACATAGGAAATCCCTTATTAAAAATATCTCTTGAGGTTAGGAAGTCAAATCAAAGCAGACTTGAGATATTATCTACAGTCTTGGCCAGGTGCAATAGCTCACGCCTGTAATCCCAGTACTTTGGGAGGCTGAGGTAGGCGGATCACTTGAGGTCAGGAGTTTGAGACCAGCCTGGCCAATATAGTGAAACCCCGTCTCTACTAAAAACACAAAAATTAGCCTGGGATGGTGGTGTGAGTGTGGTGGTGCGCATGCCTGTAGTCCCAGCTACTCGGGAGGTTGAGATAGAAGAACTGCTTGAACCTGGGAGGTGGAAGTTGTGGTGAGCTGAGATCACACCACTGCACTCTAGCCTGGGCAACAGAGCTAGACTTAAGTTTCTTGGACCTGCTAGAAAGTGACAATTTTTACTCATTCACTGTAAGGCTGTAAACCTTTGAAGCCAGGCATTTCATGCACATTCTCAAATATGATATTTTAGTCAAAGCCTTGGTAATATAACCAATGTTTCCAATTGTATCCTGTTATAAATAGAGAACAGATTCTTATTGAACTTATGTAAATAACCATATTACTAAAAGCATAGTAAGAATAGTTTCTAAATTTTGGAGGAATCAAGTAGGGAGAAAAAGCAAATATTTCCACCTTTGTTCACAAAGTATACTTTACCAAATTGTTATAACATATGGATAGCTCATAAGGAAAATTTTCTGAAATCCGTAAAACAAAACATGTAAGTAAGGAATATTTCAAATAAAAGTCATAAAAACATTATCTTCATCAGTTATTCAATCTTATGCAATTAATTTTGTTCTGCTTTGTCTTATTTAGCAGTTTCAGGAACTCATCAGTTTCTTCATTTGAGTTTTGAAGACATTTTATTTAGTTCATTGATCTTAAAGTTATCAGAAATCTGTGTTCAAGACTACTTGTTAGAGTCTTTTCCATGAAAGAGATTTTTAA
Organism: Trachypithecus francoisi; assembly: GCF_009764315.1. Classification (NCBI taxonomy): domain Eukaryota; kingdom Metazoa; phylum Chordata; class Mammalia; order Primates; family Cercopithecidae; genus Trachypithecus; species Trachypithecus francoisi. Next base: position 95,392,844 of record NW_022681470.1, on the reverse strand, counting down.
AATGTAATCAGTTGAAAATGCTTTTAGAGAAAAATCAAAGCAATAGCTGTGGATGACAAAAACTTGAAATAGCCATGGTTAAAAATCTGACAGAAGTTCAAAATTAAAAAGAAATTTAGTTATTTCTATCCCACAGCATTTTAAGAGAACAACCAGAATTACGGCTGACAATGTCAGTCACATTGGGACCATCAGACTGTTATAAAGTTACATTTCCAAAAGAGACCTAGATTGTTAGTTACTATGGAGCTGTTATAATTTGTAAAGCTATTCATCTGAAAGCTTCTAAAGAGCACTTTAAAAATCTTGGCTGGAATGTCATAAGCAGAAAGTTTTCTCTCAACTCCAGCAGAAAAGTCAGCAGATTCCAAGTAGGCAGAAAACAAAACAAAGCAAAGCAAAACAAAACAAAACAAAACACCTAGAGACATAGACAGAGAATTTAGAAGTCTGTACATGTTAACTTTATAACTGCAGGGTTTATTTTTTTTTTAAATAAATTTTGAATAATGGCCATTTTTACTTTGAGCCAGTAATATGTAGCCAGCCGGAGTCCTAGAAAATCTTTATGTTTGAAAATCCCACTCCATTTCTCCTTAATTTCTAGAGAGCAAAGAAAATCCCATAAGTACCATCAAAGAACATCAGGAGTTTAGATCAGTGTTTTAGTGGTGGTGACTGCTCTAGTGGCGTTTAGTTAATAATTCTGTATCCAACATTTAGAATGTTTACTTTTGCTCTTAGAAGATTTTTAGAAACAAGCAAGGGAAAAAAAGCAAAATCACTTCCAGATGCACATAACCAAATTAAGATAAGAATGTTCACAAAAATTTTAAACCAGACATGCAGATCAAACAAAATATTAAATTAGGTGTGCAGAAAAAACAAAAGTAAATTCACCAGCAAAGATATGCCTCAGAGACAGAAGGTAAATTCTGTAGAAACCAGAGTACTCAAACCAGAAGAACAGTGGTCTTTATACCAGAAAGAATTTGTTAGAAAAGACAAAGGGTCTTTTTTATTTATTTATTTATTTATTTTTTTATTATACTTTAAGTTCTAGGGTACATGTGCATGACGTTTATATCATGTATAACTCCCCAATGTAATCCCTCCCTCCTCCCCCCTCCGCATGATAGGCCCCAGTGTGTGATGTTCCCCTTCCCGAGTCCAAGTGATCTCATTGTTCAGTTCCCACCTATGAGTGAGAACATGCGGTGTTTGGTTTTCTCTTCTTGTGATAGTTTGCTAAGAATGATGGTTTCCAGCTGCATCCATGTCCCTACAAAGGACGCAAACTCATCCTTTTTGATGGCTGCATAGTATTCCATGGTGTATATGTGCCACATTTTCTTAATCCAGTCTGTCACAGATGGACATTTGGGTTGATTCCAAGTCTTTGCTATTGTGAATAGTGCTGCAATAAACATACGTGTGCATGTGTCTTTGTAGTAGAGTAATTTATAATCCTTTGGGTATATACCCAGTAGTGGGATGGCTGGGTCATACGGTACATCTAGTTCTTGATCCTTGAGGAATCGCCATACTGTTTTCCATAATGGTTGAACTAGTTTACAATCCCACCAACAGTGTAAAAGTGTTCCTATTTCTCCACATCCTCTCCAACACCTGTTGTTACCTGACTTCTTAATGATTGCCATTCTAACTGGTGTGAGATGGTATCTCATTGTGGTTTTGATTTGCATTTCTCTGATGGCGAGTGATGATGAGCATTTTTTCATGTGTCTGTTGGCTGTATGGATGTCTTCTTTTGAGAAATGTCTGTTCATATCCTTTCCCCACTTTTTGATGGGGTTGTTTGTTTTTGACAAAGGGTCTTTTATCATCCCAGGAGGGATGTGAGGTTCTCGATGAAAGGTGGCCTTATATCCAAAACACGCCTTGAATTAAAAAAAAAAAAAAAAAGTTTCTACCAAAAAGAGGAGGATGCACTTGAAGTCAAACCCAATAGAAAATTGAAGTAGTGTCTTAGCTTTTGTTCCCTTGAACCACAGATTTGCATGTAAATGATTTTATTAAGAAAGTGCTGGCTGGGTGCGATGGCTCACATCTGTGATCCTAGCACTTTGGGAGGACGAGGTGGGTGGATAACCTGAGGTCAGGAGTTCGAGACTGGCCTGGCCAACATGGTGAATCCCCATCTGTACTGAACATACAAAAGTTAGCCGGGCATGGTGGCAGGCACCTGTAATCCCAGCTACTCGGGAGGCTGAGGCAGGAGAATTGCTTGAATCTGGGAGGCAGAAGTTGCAGTGAGCTAAGATCATGCCACTGCACTCCAGGAAAGTGAGTGCCAGACTTTTCCTTGGACCCACAAACCAGGCCCACCCCAGCACAACCCAGTACCAGACAAGCCCCAGACTATAGGATCGTAATTGAGTACTGAATCTTCAAGGCTGCCCCAGTGCTAGACAAGACATTGCACATTCAGGCTCCAGACCTGACAAGCAAATGCAGCCTTTGGGCTTGCCCCAGTGCCAGGCTGACCCCAGTAGCCCTAGGCTCCATATCAGCCCCAGTGCCAGGTAGGCCTCAGCATCCCTGGGCTTTGACCCCCACCCCAGCACCAAGTCAGCCCTCCCAGAATCAAGCTCCAGGCCTGCCCCTCAGCAAGGCAAGCCCTGCAGCCCTAGTCATCAGTCTGGCATATGCAGACCTAGCCTCCAGACTGGCCATAACAGACAGGAGCCAGGTGCACCCAGCACTCAGCTGTGACCCCAGGCTTTAGACCCACCCCAGCACCAGGTTGGCATTACTTGCCTCAAACACCAGGTGGTCACCCATGGACACAGGCTCCAGATATGCACAATGATAGGCCAGTCCTCATGGCCTCACCCTCCAGGCCAGCTCCCATGGCCCTACGCTCCAGCAGAACCAATGTCTAGGCTTGTTCCAGAAGAATCATGGTACAGGTCTGTCTCATTAGATCCCAGTGGTGGACTGACTTCAACACACCCAAGCTTCAGGAATTCCCCTGTGTACCTACGTCCCAGGTTGACCCCTAAGGCCCCAAGCTCCAGGCCAGTTCCTGTGGCTCTAAGCACCAGGGCATTACCCACAATCCTAGGCTCCATATCTGCCTCCACAGACCCAGGCTGTATGCTGGTCCTGGCACCAGGCTGGCCCCAGACTCCAGGCTGGTCCTTGTGGTTCCAGCCTCCAAAGGACTCAAAATCCAGGTCTGCTCTAGCAGACTCATGGTTCAGGCCCACTTAGTAGATCTTGGTGTCAGGCTGGATCCCATGAGCTGAGGCTCCAAGAACACTCCTGCAGACCCAAGCTCCAGGCCAGCCCCTGTGGACCCAGGACCAAGACCTGCCCTTAGGAACTCAGGCTACAGCCCTATCCCAGTGGACCCATGCACCAGGCCCATCTCAGATTTGGCTAGCCCTTGGAGACTCAGATTCAAGGCCCATTTCAGTGCCAGGTCAGCCTCTGTGGACTCAGGTCTCAGGCTGGCCCCCACAGATTCAGGCTCCAGGCCCATCACCAAAGACCCAATCAACAAGTCCACTCCAGAGGATCCAAGTTACAGGCCCAACTCCATGAACCCAGACACCAGGTCACCTGTTCAAGGATTCCAGCAGCAAGCCTGCCTTTAGACTATACCAGATGGCCTGCCCAGAATCTATGGATGGACTAACTGGTGAAGGGATTTCCCAGGTAAAACTAATCTTCAAAGACAACTTTTTCAAATGCATAGACATCAACATAAGACAAGATACGTGAAAAACCAAGGAGACATAACACCACCAAAAAAGCATAGTTATTACCCACCAGTTGACCTCAAAGAAATGGAGATATACAAACTGCCTGACAAATAAATCAAAATCATTGTTTTAAGGAAGCTCAGGAAACTTCAAGAAAATAGAGAGAAATAATTCAATGAAATAAGAAAAATTATAAATTACCAAAAAATGAGTAATTTAAAAGAGATATTAAAATTAGGTAAAAAGAAAAACAACAAATGGAAATTCTGGAGCTGAAGAAAGATGATGAATTAAATGAAAAATGAAATAGAGAGCATCAGCAGCATAATTAATCAAGCAGAAGAAAGAATCCGTGAACTCAAAGACAGGTTATTTTAAAATATTTACTTAGAGGAGAAAAGAGATAAAAGATTGAAAAGGAATGAAGAAAGCTTATGGAATTGATGAGGCAGTATCCCAAGAGAAAATATTTGAGATGTAAGAGTTCATGAAGGAGAGAGAAAGATAAAGTATATAGAAAGCTTATTTAAACAAATAGCAAAATCTTTATAAATTTGGAAGTAGATATAAATATCCAAGTACACGAAAGTCAAATGTCTCCAATCAGATTCAATCCAAACAAGACTAACTAAGACATATTGTAATCAAACTGTCAAAAATCAAGGACAAAGAGAATCCTGAAAGCAGCAAAAGAATAGAAGAAAATAACATAAAAGGAGCTCCAATAAGGATACCAGTGGATTTCTCTGCAGAGACCTTGCAGGCCTGGAGAGAATGGGATAATATATTCGAAGTGCTGAAGAAAAAACAAAACAAAACAAAACAAAATAATCAATGTAGAATACTGTACCCAGCAAATCTGCCTTTCAGAAATGAAGGATAGATAAAGACTTTGTCAGACAAACAAAAGCCAAAGGAGTTCATCACCACCAGACCTATATTACAAGAAATGCTACAGGGAATTCTTAAGATGAAAGAAAAGGACACTGGTTAGTAACATAAAAACATAGAAAATATAAAACTCACAACGTAAAAGTATTACATAGTCAAATTTAAAATGCTTTAATACTGTAATGGTGATGTGTAAATTCCTTATCTCTTTAGTATGAAAGTTAAAAGACTAAGCTATTAAAAGCAATAATAGCTACAATAATTTGTTAAGGGATATACAATAAAAAAGATGCAAATTGTGACATCAAAAATTTAAAATGAAAAATATTAAAATGTATGGGGGAGGGGTGAAGTAAAAGCATAGAGTTATTTTTATGTGATCATAGTTAAGTTGTTATCTATTTAAAATAACCAGTTATAACTATAAGATGTTTTTGTAAGCCTCCTGGTAACCCACAAAACAAAAACCTATAGTAGATAAACAAAAGATGAAAGTAAGAAATCAATGCATACCTCTAGAGAAAATCACTTAATTATAATGGAAGACAGCAGGAAAGGAAAAAAAGAACAAGGGATTTACAATAAAACCAAAAAACAATTTAAAAATGACAGTAGTCTTTACCTATCAACACTTCCTTGAATGTAAATGGGTTAAATTCTCAATCAAAAGACATATAATAACCAAATGGATTAAAAAATCAAGACCCAACTATTGCTGCCTATCAGAGACTCATTTCACCTGTAAGAACACATATAGACTGAAAGTGAAGGGATAACAAAAAGTATTCCGTGCAAATGAAACCCAAAAGACAGCAGTAGTAGTGATAGCTACATCAGATAAAATAGGCTGTAAGTAAAAAGCTGTAAAGCCAGGCAAGGAGGTCATTGTATAATGACAAAGGAGTCAATGAAACAAGAGAATATAACAGTTGTAAATGTTTATGCACCCAACATTGGAACATCTAAATATATAAGGCAAATACAAATACACCTGAAAGGAAAGATAGATTATAATACAATAATAGCAGGTGACCTCAGTATCCCACTTCTAGCAATGGACAGATAATATACACAGACAATCAATAAGAAAACATTGTACTTAAACTACATTCTAGACCAAATGAACCTAACAGACATATACAGAACATTCCACCAAACGGTAAAGAATGCACATTCTTCTTAAGGACACACAGAACATTCTACAGGATAGATCATATGTTAGCCAACAAGTCTTAACAAATAACAAGATTAAAATCATATCAACCATCTTTTCTGACCTTAATGGTATGAAACAAGAAATCAATAACAAAAGGAATTTTGCAAAATTTACAAATACATGGAAATTATACAACACACTGCTGAACAATCAATGGGTCAATGAAAAACTTAAAAGGGAAATTACAAAATATCTTGAGACAAACAAAAATGGACACACAACATACCCAGACATAAAGGGAACAGCACAAGTTCTCCGAGTGAAGTTTACAGGAGTAAATGCCTACATCAAAAAGGAATAAAGGTCCTGAATAAACAACTTAAAATAACATCTCAAGGAACTAGAAAAACAAGAATAAAATAAGCCCAAAGTTAGTAGAAGAATGGAAATAATAAAGATAACAGCAGAAATAAATGCAGTAGAGAAAAAAAACAGCAGAAAAGATCAACAAATCTTGAGTTGGTTTTTTGAAAAGATAAAATCAACAAACCTTTAGCTGGATTACTTAGGAAAAAAAGAGAATACGCAAATAAATAGAATCAGAAATGAAAGAGGAGACATTACAACTGATACAAGAGAAATACAAAGGATCATAAGAGACTACTATGAATGATTATTATATACCAATAATTTGGATAGCCCAGAATAAGTGAACAAATTCCTAGAAATATTCAAACTATCAAACTGAATCACAAAGAAATATGAAATCTGAACAGATCAACAACTAGTAGGGAGATTAAATTAGTAATAAAAAGTCTTCCATCAAAGAAAACCCCAGGATCCAATGGCTTCACTGCTAAATTCTACTAAACATTTAAAGAACTAATATCAATCCTTTCCAAGCTCTTCCAAAAATGAAAGACAAGGGAATACTTTCAAACTCATTTTATGAGGCTAGAATTACCCTGATACCAAAGCCAGACAGAACACTACAAGGAAAGAAAATTAGAAGTCAATGTCCCTGATGAACACAGGTGTAAAAATCTTTAACAAAGTTATTAGTACACTGAGTTAAAAAGGGCTGAGTTCAGTGGCTCACACCTGTAATCCCAGCAGTTTGGGAGGCTGAGGCGGGTGGATTGCCTGAGATCAGAAGTTCATGACCAGTCTGGCCAACATGGTGAAACTCTGTCTCTACTAAAAAAAAAAAAAAAAAAAAAAAAAATATATATATATATATATGCGCACACACACACACACACACACACACACATACACACATTAGCAGGGCATGGTGGCATGCACCTGTAATCCCAGCTACTCAGGAGACTGAGGCAGGGGAATTGCTTGAACCAGGGAGGTGGAGGTTGCAGTGAGCTGAGATCGCACCACCGCACTCCAGCCTGGACAACAGAGCGAGACTCCATCTGGAAAAAAAAAAAAAAGCACATTAAAAGGATCATTCACTGTGATGAAGTGGGACTTGTTTTGTGAATGAAAGGATGGTTTTAAAAACGCAAATCTATGAATGTGATGTGCCACATGAACAGAATGAAGGATGAAAACAGTATGAATCACCCCCAATAGACGTAGAAAAAACATCTGAGGAAATTCAACACCTTTTATGATAAAAACTCTCAGAAGATCAGATATAGAAGGAACATACCTTAGCACAATAAAGGTTGTTGATGACAAACCCTCAGCTAACATACTTTATGGCGAAAAGTTAAAAGCTTTTCCTCAGACAAGGATGTTCACTTTTGGTGCTTCTATTCAACATAGTACTGGAAGTCTTGGCCAGTGCAATTACACAAGAGAAAGAAATAAAAGGCATCAAAATTGAAAAGACATATAGATCAAGGAAAGAGAATAAATCCACACACTTAACAATCAGTTTTTGACAAACATGCTGAGAACATGCAATAGGAAAAGGACAGTCTCTTCTATACATGTTGGCACAGCTGGATATCCACATGTGGAAGAAGGAAATTAGACCCTTATCCTACATTGTATGTAAAAATCAACTCAAAATTGATGAGAACTTAAATGTAAGGCCTGAAACTGTACACCTACTGGAAGAAAACAGAAGAAAAGCTCCATGACCCTGGTCTAGGCAACGATTTTTTGGATATTGAACCCCAAAGCACAGGCAACAAAAGCAAAATAGACAAATGGGCTTATATCTAACCAAAGAGCTTCTGTACAGCCAAGGCAACAATCGACAGAGTGAAGAGACAACCTAAGGAATGGAGAAAATATTTTCAAACCATACATCTGATAGGTGGTTAATATCCAAAATGTATAAGGAATTCAAACAACTCAACAGTAAGAAAAAAAACCCAATTAAAAAATGGGCAAAGGATTTGAATAGACACTTCTCAAAAGAAGACATACAAATGACCAATGGGTATAAAAAAGTGCTCAAAATCATTCATTAATCTTTAGAGAAATGCAAATTTAAGTCACAATGTCATATCACCTCTGCCTTATTTCATTTGTGCTGTTATAACAAAATATATATATCAATGATATGGTTATTGCTTCAACTATCAAATATAATTTTAAAAAACTCAGGAGGAAAAGGATACTGTCCTATAGTTTTAGACTTCACATTGTTCTTCCTTTATTCCTGATGTTCCACGTTGGTTTCTTTCATTTCTTTTTTGTTTGAAAAACTTCCATTAGCCACACTTTTAGGATGGGTATGCTGGCAGCACATTTTCTTATTTTTCTTTCATATGAAACTATCTTTGTTTTACCTTCATCTCTGAAGGACATTTTCACTGGATACAGAATTCTGGGTTGACAGTTCTTCTCATTTAGCACTTGAAAGATGTGGTGACACATTTTCCTGGCCTTCTTGGTTTCTGACAAGAAATCTGCTGTCATTCAAATAATAGTTCCCCTACAGATGATACCTCAGTTTTCTCTGCTTTCAAGATTTGCTTTCAAAATTTTCTTTCTTTTTTTTTTTTTTTAATTATACTTTAAGTTCTAGGGTACATGTGCACAACGTGCAGGTTTAATACATATGTATACATGTGCCATGTTGGTGTGCTGCACCCATCAACTCGTCAGCACCCATCAACTCGTCATTTACATCAGGTGTAACTCCCAATGCCATCCCTCCCTCCTGCCCCCTCCCCAAAATAGGCCCCGGTGTGTGATGTTCCCCTTCCTGTGTCCAAGTGATCTCATTGTTCAATTCCCACCTGTGAGTGAGAACATGCGGTGTTTGGTTTTCTGTCCTTGTGATAGTTTGCTCAGAATGATGGCTTCCAGCTACATTCATGTCCCTACAAAGGACATGAACTCATCCTTTTTTATGGCTGCATAGTATTCCATGGTGTATATGTGCCACATTTTCTTAATCCAGACTGTCACTCATGGACATTTGGGTTGATTCCAAGTCTTTGCTATTGTGAATAGTGCTGCAATAAACATACGTGTGCATGTGTCTTTATAGCAGCATGACTTATAATCCTTTGGGTATATACCCAGTAATGGGATGGCTGGGTCATATGGTATTTCTAGTTCTAGATCCTTGAGGAATCGCCCTACTGTTTTCCAAAATGGTTGAACTAGTTTACAATCCCACCAGCAGTGTAAAAGTGTTCCTATTTCTCCACATCCTTTCCAGCACCTGTTGTTTCCTGACTTTTTAATGATTGCCATTCTATCTGGTGTGAGATGGTATCTCATTGTGGTTTTGATTTGTATTTCTCTGATGGCCAGTGATGATGAGCATTTTTTCATGTGTCTGTTGGTTGTATGAATGTCTTCTTTTGAGAAGTGTCTGTTCATATCCTTTGCCCACTTTTTGATGGGGTGGTTTGGTTTTTTCTCATAAATTTGTTTGAGTTCTTTGTAGGTTCTGGATATTAGCCCTTTGTCAGATGAGTAGGTTGCAAAAATTTTCTCCCATTCTGTAGGTTGCCTGTTCACTCTGATGGTAGTTTCTTTTGCTGTGCAGAAGCTCTTTAGTTTGATTACATCCCATTTGTCAATTTTGGCTTTTGTTGCTGCTGCTTTTGGTGTTTTAGACATGAAGTCCTTGCCCATGCCTATGTTCTGAATGATATTACCTAGGTTTTCTTCTAGGGTTTTTATGATATTAGGTCTAACATTTAAGTCTCTAATCCATCTTGAATTAATTTTCGTATAAGGAGTAAGGAAAGGATCCAGTTTCAGCTTTCTACTTATGGCTAGCCAATTTTCCCAGCACCATTTATTAAATAGGGACTCCTTTCCCCATTTCTTGTTTTTGTCAGATTTGTCAAAGATCAGATGGCTGTAGATGTGTGGTATTATTTCTGAGGGCTCTGTTCTGTCCCATTGGTCTATATCTCTGTTTTGGTACCAGTACCATGCTGTTTTGGTTACTGTAGCCTTGCAGTATAGTTTGAACTCAGGTAGTGTGATGCCTCCAACTTTGTTCTTTTGACTTAGGATTGTCTTGGCAATGCGGGCTCTTTTTTGGTTCCATATGAACTTTAAAGCAGTTTTTCCCAATTTTGTGAAGAAAGTCATTGGTGGCTTAATGGGGATGGCGTTGAATCTGTAAATTACCTTGGGCAGTATGGCCATTTTCACAATATTGATTCTTCCTATCCATGAGCATGGTATGTTCTTCCATTTGTTTGTGTCTTCTTTTATTTCACTGAGCAGTGGTTTGTAGTTCTTGAAGAGGTCCTTTACATCCCTTGTAAGTTGGATTCCTAGGTATTTTATTCTCTTTGAAGCTATTGTGAATGGGAGTTCATTCATGATTTGGCTGTTTGTCTGTTACTGGTGTATAAGAATGCTTGTGATTTTTGCACATTGATTTTTGTATCCTGAGACTTTGCTGAAGTTGCTTATCAGCTTAAGGAGATTTTGGGCTGAGACGATGGGGTTTTCTAAATACACAATCATGTCATCTGCAAACAGGGACAATTTGACTTCTTTTCCTAACTGAATACCCTTTATTTCTTTCTCTTGCCTGATTGCCCTAGCCAGAACTTCCAACATTATGTTGAATAGGAGTGGTGAGAGAGGACATCCCTGTCTTGTGCCAGTTTTCAAAGGAAATGCTTCCAGTTTTTGTCCATTCAGTATGATATTGGCTGTGGGTTTGTCATAAATAGCTCTTATTATTTTGAGATACATTCCATCAATACCGAATTTATTGAGAGTTTTTAGCATGAAGGGCTGTTGAATTTTGTCAAAGGCCTTTTCTGCATCTATTGAGATAATCATGTGGTTTTTGTCTTTGGTTCTGTTTATATGCTGGATCACGTTTATTGATTTGCGTATGGTGAACCATCCTTGCATCCCAGGGATGAAGCCCACTTGATCATGGTGGATAAGCTTTTTGATGTGCTGCTGGATTTGTTTTGCCAGTATTTTATTGAGGATTTTTGCATAGATGTTCATCAGGGATATTGATCTAAAATTCTCTTTTTTTGTTGTGTCTCTGCCAGGCTTTGGTATCAGGATGATGTTGGCCTCGTAAATGAGTTAGGGAGGATTCCTTCTTTTTCTATTGATTGGAATAGTTTCAGAAGGAATGGTACCAGCTCCTCCTTGTACCTCTGGTAGAATTCGGTGTTTATAGTATTCTCTGATGATAGTTTGTATTTCTGTGGGGTTGGTGGTGATATCCCCTTTATCATTTTTTATTGAGTCTATTTGATTCTTCTCTCTTTTCTTCCTTATTAGTCTTGCTAGTGGTCTATTAATTTTGTTGATCTTTTCAAAAAACCAGCTCCTGGATTCATTGATTTTTTGAAGGGTTTTTTTGTGTCTCTATCTCCTTCAGTTCTGCTCTGATCTTAGTTATTTCTTGCCTTCTGCTAGCTTTTGAATGTATTTGCTCTTGCTTCTCTAGTTCTTTTAATTGTGATGTTAGGGTGTCAATTTTAGATCTTTCCAGCTTTCTCTTGTGGGCATTTAGTGCTATAAATTTCCCTCTACACACTGCTTTAAATGTGTCCCAGAGATTCTGGTATGTTGTATCTTTGTTTTCATTGGTTTCAAAGAACATGTTTATTTCTGTCTTCATTTCGTTATGTACCCAGTAGTCATTCAGGAGCAGGTTGTTCAGTTTCCATGTAGTTGAGTGGTTTTGATTGAGTTTCTTAGTCCTGAGTTCTAGTTTGATTGCACTATGGTCTGAGAGACAGTTTGTTATAATTTCTGTTCTTGTACATTTGCTGAGGAGTGCTTTACTTCCAACTATGTGGTCAATTTTGGAATAAGTGTCATGTGGTGCTGAGAATAATGTATATTCTGTTGCAATATTTGGGGTGGAGAGTTCTGTAGATGTCTATTAGGTCCACGTGGTGCAGAGTTGAGCTCAATTCCTGGATATCCTTGTTAACTTTCTGTCTTGTTGATCTGTCTAATGTTGACAGTGGGGTGTTGAAGTCTCCCATTATTATTGTATGGGAGTCTAAGTCTCTTTGTAAGTCTCTAAGGACTTGCTTTATGAATCTGGGTGCTCCTGTATTGGGTGCATATATATTTAGGATAGTTAGCTCTTCCTGTTGAATTGATTCCTTTACCATTATGTAATGGCCTTCTTTGTCTCTTTTGATCTTTGATGGTTTAAAGTCTGTTGTATCAGAGACTAGGATTGCAACCCCTGCTTTTTTTTGTTCTCCATTTGCTTGGTAGATCTTCCTTCATCCCTTCAACTTGAGCCTATGTGTGTCTCTGCATGTGAGATGGGTCTCCTGAATACAGCAAACTGATGGACTTGACTCTATCCAATTTACCAGTCTGTGTCTTTTAATTGGACAATTTAGTCCATTTACATTTAAGGTTAATATTGTTATGTGTAAACTTGATCCTGTCATTGTGATATTAGCTGGTTATTTTGCTCATTAGTTGATGCAGTTTCTTCCTAACATTAATGGTCTTTACATTTTGGCATGTTTTTGCAATGGCTGGTACCGGTTGTCCCTTTCCATGTTTAGTGCTTCCTTCAGGGTATCTTGTAGGGCAGGCCTGGTGGTGACAAAATCTCTAAGCATTTGCTTATCTGTAAAGGATTTTATTTCTCCTTCACTTATGAAACTTAGTTTGCCTGGATATGAAATTCTGGCCTGTAATCCTAGCACTTTGGGAGGCCGAGACGGGCGGATCGCGAGGTCAGGAGATCAAGACCATCCTGGCTAACACGGTGAAACCCCGTCTCTACTAAAAACTACAAAAAACTAGCCGGGCGAGGTGGCGGCGCCTGTAGTCCCAAGGCTGAGGCAGGAGAATGGCATGAACCCCGAAGGCGGAGCTTGCAGTGAGCTGAGATCCGGCCACTGCACTCCAGCCTGGGCGATAGAGCTAGACTCCGTCTCAAAAAAAAAAAAAAAAAAGAATGTTGAATATTAGCCCCCACTCTCTTCTGGCTTGTAGAGTTTCTGCCGAGAGATCTGCTGTTAGTCTGATGGGCTTCCCTTTGTGGGTAACCTGACCTTTCTCTCTGGCTACCCTTAACATTTTTTCCTTCATTTCAACTTTGGTGAATCTGACAATTATGTGTCTTAGAGTTACTCTTCTCAAGGAGTATCTTTGTGGCATTCTCTGTATTTCCTGAATTTGAATGTTGGCCTGCCTTACTAGGTTGGGGAAGTTCTCCTGGATGATATCCTGAAGAGTGTTTTTCAACTTGGTTCCATTTTCCCCCTCACTTTCAGGCACATGAATCAGTTGTAGATTTGATCTTCTCACATAATCCCATATTTCTTGGAGGCTTTGTTCATTTCTTTTTACTCTTTTTTCTCTAGACTTCTCTTCTCTCTTCATTTCATTCATTTGATTTTCAATCATTGATACACTTTCTTCCAGTTGATCAAGTCGGTTACTGAAGCTTGTGCATTTGTCACGTAATTCTCGAGTCATGGTTTTCATCTCTATCAGTTCGTTTATTGCCTTCTCTGCATTGATTATTCTAGTTATCAATTCTTCCATTCTTTTTTCAAGATTTTTAGTTTCTTTGCACTGGGTACGTAGTTCCTCCTTTAGCTCTGAGAAGTTTGATCGACTGAAGGCTTCTTCTCTCCACTCGTCAAAGTCTTTCTCCGTCCAGCTTTGATCTGTTGCTGGCGATGAGCTGTGTTGCTTTGGAGGGGGAGACACACTCTGAGTTTTTGAATTTCCAGGTTTTCTGCCCTGCTTTTTCCCCATCTTTGTGATTTTATCTGCTGTTGGCCTTTGATGATGGTGATGTACTGATGGGGTTTTGGTGTGGGTGCTCTTTCTGTTTGTTAGTTTTCCTTCTAACAGTCAGGACCCTCAGCTGCAGGTCTGTTGGAGTTTGCTTGAGGTCCACTCCAGACCCTGTTTGCTGGGTATCAGCAGCAGAGGCTGCAGAAGATAGAATATTGCTGAACAGCGAGTTTTGCTGTCTGATTCTTGCTCTGGAAACTTCGTCTCAGAGATGTGCCCAGCCACGTGCAGTGTGAGGTGTCGGTCTGCACCTAGTGGGGGATGTCTCCCAGTTAGGTTACTCAAGGGTCAGGGACCCACTTGAGCATGCAGTCTGTCCATTCTCAGATCTCAACCTCCGTGCTGGGAGACCCACTGCTCTCTTCAAAGCTGTCAGACAGGGTCATTTATATCTGCAGAGGTTTCTGGTGCTTTTTGTTTAGCTGTGCCTTGTCCCCAGAGGTGGAGTCTACAGAGGCAGGCAGACCTCCTTGAGCTGCAGTGGGCTCCACACAATTCGAGCTTCTGGAGGTTTTGTTTACCTACTTAAGCCTGAGCAATGACAAGCACCCCTCCCGCAGCCTTGCTGCCACCTTGCAGTTAGATCTCAGACTGCTGTGCTAGCAATGAGGGAGGCTCCATGGGTGTGGGACCCTCCCAGCCTGGTGTGGGATATAATCTCCTGGTGTGCCATTTGCTAAGACCCTTGGTAAAACGCAGTATTAGGGTGGGAGTTACCTGATTTTCCAGGTGTTGTGTGTCTCAGTTTCCCTTGGCTAGGAAAAGGGATTTCCTTTCCCCTTGCACTTCCCAGGTGAGGCGATGCCTTGCCCTGCTTCAGCTCTCACTGGTCAGGCTGCACCAGCTGACCAGCACTGATTGTCTGGCACTCCCAGTGAGATGAACCCGGTACCTCAGTTGAAAATGCAGAAATCACCCATCTTCTGTGTTGCTCGTGCTGGGAGCTGGAGGCTGGAGCTGTTCCTATTCGGCCATCTTGCTCAGGATCCCCCCAGATTTCAACAAATCCAAAATTTTCTTCTTGAAGATTTTTTCTTTGTCTTTAGCTTTCAGATGTTTGATTATGATATTTCTTAGTGTGGATTTCTTTGGGATTATCCTGTTTGAGTTTCACTCATCTTGAATTTGTAAGTTAATCACTTTCACCAAATTTGGATAATTCTGAGCCATTATTTCTATGATTTTTCAGTAGCACACCCTTTCTCCTCTCCTTCTGGGACTCTGATGACACGAATGCTAACACTTTTGTTGTCCCACAGTTCATTGAGGCTCTGTTTTTTTTTTCCCTCAGTTTATTTTCTTTGTCGTTGAGATGGAATAATTTCTATTGATCTATTTTTGAACAGGAACATGTTTCTCATAGGTTTGCAGGCTGGGAATTTATTTCTCATAGTTTTGAGGCCAAGATCAAGACACCAACAAGTTCAATTATTTGTGGAGGGCTGCTCTCTGCTTCTAAGACAGTGCCTGTTGCTGTATTCTCTGGAGGGGTAAAACAGTGGAAGGTGGAAGCATATTGATTCTTTTCTCTGTCATCTCCATTCTGCTATTGTGCCTATCTAGTGAGTTTTTTTATTTTCCAGTTCTAAAATTTAACTCTGTAATGGGTTATTATGTTTTTAGTTCTAAAATTTTCACTTGGTTCTTTTTATATCTTCTGTTTATTTGCCAAGGTTTCCTATTTTCTCATTGTTTCAAGTGTGTTTGTAATTTCTTATTGAAGCATTTTTATGATGTCTTCTTTAAAATCCCTAACTGATAAGGTCAGGCATGGTGGCGGTGGCTCATGTCTGTAATCCCAGCACTTTGGGAGGCTGAGGCAGGCAGATCACTTCAGGCCAGGAATTCAAGAGCAGCCTGGCCAACATGATGAAACTCCTTCTCCTACTGAAAAATGAAACAAAACAACAAAAATTAGCCATGTGTGGTGGCGCACGCCTGTTGTCCCAGCTACTCAGGAGGCTGAGGCACAGGAATTGTTTGAACCCTGGAGGAGGAGGTTACAGTGAGCCAAGATTGGGCCACTGCACTCCAGTCTGGGAGACAGAGTGAGACTGTGTCAAAACAACAACATCAAAAATTCCTAACATAATCTCAAAATCTGTGTCATTTCACTGTTGGTTATCTGTCGAATGGTTCTTTTATCATTCAAGTTGAGATTTTTTTCTGGTTCTTAGTATGATGAGTGATTTTTATTATGTGCTGGACACTTTGGGCATTATGTCAAGAGACTTCAGATCTTGTTTAAATTTTCTATTACAGCAGACTTCTGCTAATACCACACTAGTGAGGTTAGGGAGAGTGTAGCACCTTCTGAGTAAGTCCATGTGGTCTCCTTACTATGGTGGAAGTACAGGATTCTTGTTCATTTTTTTCCCCATGGTGTTTGGTTGAAGTAGGGCAAATATTGTCAGAAAGGTTTCTGTCTTACTAGACTACACCTTTCCTGGTCTTTTGTCTAAAGCAAGAGAATTTTCTTGGTGCAGTTTTTTTGTCTGCACCTGCCAGAATCTTGGTTGCAGATTTTCTAGTGCCCAATCTGGGAAACACAGGAGGCAAAAAGAAAACCCAGGAAACTTACCACTGTCAGTCCTTTAGTTCTGAGGACTCTAGCTACTCCGCCTTGTCCTCTTCAGACTCACCAGAGAAATAATAAACATATCAGATGTTTATGGCATAAGCTGGTGCTGCTAACATGCAGCCACCCAGCTTGCAAAGTCTTCTTATGTTTGCTTTATATATTATGCTCAGAGATTTTAGTTCTACCTCACAGGAGTGATAGTAAGAATTACATCTACTTCATTTTGTCCAGAACTGAAAGTCTGACTTTCATTTGTTAAAAAACATAAAAGTAATGCAGTGGTTGGGCTCCTGAATCTTTAAGACTGCTATTTGTTCTGATCTCCATGAATGACCAATGTAAAATGATGAATGGTAGAGATCCTAAATGGGAGAGTTGAAGAGGAAGCCTTTTTACCCTACCAGCAGTGATTGAGTAGGAAGGGTACCTGGGCTTTTTGATGTAGCAGGAGTTTTTCTTGAGTAAATCAGTAAATTGGCATTTAACTAGAGCTGGTAAAATCAGGATACGAAACAGAACCTGGAAAATCCCTGGCCAGGCTGATGTTCTATATCTCTTTTGAGGGCTATGCGATTAATACATCCCTTGGAGCAACTGTGGCTTCTTCCTTGTTAATTAGAAGCTCTTGTGCTTTCCATGACCTCTTTCTGGTGCTGAGGTTTTACATCTCGTACATTTATGCTGCATCTTCCCAAGTTAGCTAAAGTTCCTTCACGAGAGCAGGAAACATTCAACCAGAGAAAGCTGATTGAAATTAAAAAAAAAAAAAAAAAAAAAGAGAGTGAGAGAGCAGGAAACAGTTCCCCTACTTCCTCCTCTCCCTACAGGTACCTACTAAAATGGTCTTGCTCGCCCTAGAGGCCCATAAACATCGGATAGGCTTATTATTTCTCGGGTGAGTCTGAGTAGCATGAGCTGGTGCTCCTCATGTGCAGCCACCCAGCTTTCAGACTTTGCAGAATTGGCTCTGGACGGTGAGAGACAGCGTCTTTCCAG
The DNA here is from genome assembly GCF_009764315.1 of Trachypithecus francoisi. Taxonomy (NCBI): domain Eukaryota; kingdom Metazoa; phylum Chordata; class Mammalia; order Primates; family Cercopithecidae; genus Trachypithecus; species Trachypithecus francoisi. The sequence continues at coordinate 95,375,281 of NW_022681470.1, read as the reverse complement.
GGCAGCATGTCTTTAAAAAACAGAGTTCAGTAAGGAGACCCACAGTGGCTACCCAATCCACAGGGAGGTGTTTATTGAAGTCTCTCCTCAGGATCTTTGTGTTTTGGGATCACGTCATGATTTTAAGCCGCACACTAGAATGTTCACATGTTTGACCGTCGTTTGCCAGCCATTCCTCCCTCTCCTGGTGACTCCCATCTATCCACTCACCCTTCCGCCAATTGAGTCCGTGTATTTGTAAAATGAATTACATTTTACATGTAATTGCTCGTGTGAATGAGCGAATGCAAGAAAGGAGAAGAATGGAATGGATGAACTTGAACACTACAAATACTCTTGGAGACCTAGAGATTCTCATAAATTTGCACATTTATTGACTGAGGCACTGGGGTTGGGAGGTAGTTGTACAGAAACCAAAGAGGCTAAACAGCAGCATTAGTTGCAGTCGGAGAGCTCAATGGCTTCTTCCAGGTAGGTTAAGACATGAAGGATTTGCAAACCTTGGGTAACATCATGAGAGCTCTAAGCCCATCGGCGCCCCTGGAAAACACCTCCAACTCCTTCGCCTCCGTGGTACCCTGGGGGACCTATTTGGATGGCCAGGTAGGCGCCTGCTTCTGCTGGGTCTGGTGGCAGACCGGGACGCCCTTGCCACTCCCTGAGCCCCCCACGGAGGAGCCACCGCCACAGCTGGAGCTGCCGCCGCCCCCAGAGGAGCCACCTCCGCAGACTGAGCCCCCGCCACTGATGACACAGCCGCTGCCAACCCCGGAGGAGCCGCCGCCGCAGCCGGAGCCCCCGCCGCCCCCGCCGCTGGAGAAGCAGCCGCTGCCGCCGCCGCCGCCGGACGACCCCCCTCCGTAACTCGGCTGGGGCGCGCACGAGGTCTGGGTGACCTGCTGCGAGGAGACGTAGCCGGAGCTGCCGCCGCCAGAGGAGCCTCCGCCGCAGCCAGAGCCGCCGCCGGAGTAGCCGCCGCCGCCGCAGCCGGAGCCGCCGCCGGAGTAGCCGCAGCCAGAGCCGCCGCCCCCGCCGCTGGAGAAGCAGCCGGAGCCGACGCTGGAGGAGCCGCAGCTAGTGACGCCGCTGGAGACGCCTCCGTAGCTCTGGCACTGGACCGTCTGACCCGAGGAGCCGCCGCCGCCGGAGAAGCAGCCAGAGCCGCCCCCAGAGGAGACGCCGCCGCAGCCGGAGCCGCCGCCACCGGAGGAGAAGCAGCCGGAACCTCCCCCACCGCTGGAGAAACAGCCAGAGCCGCCCCCGGAGGAGCCACCGCCCCCGGAGTACTTGACGCTCCCACCGGAGCCCCCTCCGCAGCCTCCAATGCCGCCGCCGCCCCCGGAGGAGCCCCCGCCACAGCCGGAGCCGCCGCTAGAGTAGCCACCGCCGCCGGAGTAGCCGCAGCCAGAACCGCTGCTGCCGCCACCGCTGAAGAAGCCGCAGCCACCACCGCCGCTGCCTCCGCCACCGCTACCGCCGCCAGAGGTCTTCACGCAGCCCACTGGGGGCTGGGGGGTGGGCTGCTTTTTCTGATAAGACATCTTATCTAAGGAGGAAGGGGAGCCTGGAAGGAGAGAAGAGAGCATCTCTGGACCAGCTGCAAGAGGATACTTAGGGAGGCAGCTGCATCCATGGCAACATCGCCATCCTCCCAGCGCCTGCCTGCGCCAGGCCCAGGGCTCCTTCAGGTGCCTCGAGAGCCCTCAGCGGGGATTCCTGCTTTTGGAAGAGTTGAGCTCCTCCTTCCCCTGCAGAAAGCCTTCACTAAGCTTTAAACAGCCCAGTTAGCAGTGCCCATTCTTTCTCCCAGCTCTGCCTCTGACCACTGTTGTATGAGTTGACGGCAGATCACCCACACTCCCGCCTCTTTCTCATTTCCTGTTAAATGAAAGGGTTTGAACACTTCATCTTTTAGGCCTCTTCCAGTCTCAACACTGATTCTCTGAGTGCAAACAGAAAACTACCACAAACCTCTACCTAGGATGGGAGATTTTACCCATTCCCAGCACAACAGAGGGAGGTTTGTTGGACTCCATTCTACTGAGGGCTGTTGCACTCCATCCTCTGCAAAAGCTCTTAGTTCAAACTGTTGGTCTGTCCCACTGAGCTAGGCCATGATCCAAGGGCCAGTTATTAGAAAAGACAGGCTCTGCTGTGGCCCTGCCTGGAAACAGGGGAAGGACCCTGGTGGTCCTTTGGACTAATATCCCCGACCAGAAGCTATTAGCCATCTCTTCCATGATTTTCTCAAGTCCAAGTTTGGTAGAAGGGACTTTGACTAGTAGGAAGTTGTATTTCCCTCTCAGAACTTCTAACTCTGTAAAGCAACAATTGGATTTCTGTGGCACCTCAAATCCCTCCCATCTGCAACTTTCTTGGAATCATTCTCCCTACTCTCTTGAGAGTGGGCTCAGCCTCTCCTCCTGACAGTTTCACGAGGTCTGCTCAGCCTGTGCACAAGCTGCCTTGGACAGCCTCTCCAGAGTCCTTCTGTGCCCGGCACCGTGCCTGCCCCTATGGGAGTGCCAGAGAGCAGGAGATAGTCTTGTCTTTGTGGAGTTTACATTCTGACCAGAAGATCAGAAACATCATCTGCATTGCATCCCTGCTCCTTTCCTGACCGCCCTCTAAATGTGAGTGCTTTTGGGAAGGCAGAGGTCCTATAGCTCCCAAAGGGGAAAGAGGCCCTGGTCCATCTAATCTAGTCAGGCCTGGGCAAGACCAGCTGGGAAGATGAGAGACTCAGTAGAACCCACACTTACCCAAAGCACCAGGAAGGGTGAGTGAGGAGAGAAGATGCTGGCAATGTGAGGAGCACTGAGCTCCTGAGGTTATATATACAGCTCTGCCTACTCATCGATTGATCCAGGCCAGCTTCTTGTGTTTGACCTCAGTTACGTGACCCGTGGCTGTCAGCCCCACCTCCCTGTGATTGCAGGCACAGGATGGCCCATTCATGAAGGTTTTGGCATTCTTGAGATGGGCAGCCTGGTGTGTGACTGGCCCCTTCTCTGATGCAACAGTGTAGCAGGCTCATCAGTGGGGTCACCCAGTCAGAGTGGATGGCAGACATTGTTTCCAAAACCTCTGGCACAGGACGCATACCAGGTGACCACAGGGCTGTGCTTGAGGAATAGGTCCCAGAGTCTTGAGGTGCCCTTAGAGAGTCAAACTGGAGACCTCAGTGCTTTGTCCAAGGAGTAGGACCTTCCAAATCCTACTGCTTGGCTTCTGGTCCTGCTACTCTAAAAGTCCTCAAAACTTTAGAACCTGTTACTCCTTTGCAAAAGTTTCTCTCCCAGGATTTCTTGTGTGCTTTGCTGGGGTGTTTCTGTCCTGCCCACTGGAGGCATGAGTCCCCAGCACCCAGCTCTGGACTGCACACCATAGACAGAGCTGTAACTAATGTGACATGGGAGGCTACTTTGATTTGTCCCCAGAGGCAGCAGACATTTGAGAAAATCTGAGAAGGATAATCAATACTAACTTTCCTTGCAGCAGAGCAAACTAAAGAGATGGACCATGTGATCCCACAGTGGCTCTTTGGCTTTGTTGTCCTGTGGCGTTGTATGACAAAACACTGACCTCAGCCTGAGGGGCAGTCATCGAATGGGGTAGACTTCAGATTAAATGACAGGTTGGGTGCTCCCTTTTCTACTCACCAGCTGTGTCACCTTGGGCAGAGTCATAGCTCTTAGTGCAGTTCCTGCCCATGGGAGACACTCAGTAAGTATTTATTGACTGTGGAATGATCAAGCTTTCTGACCTTCAGTTATCTTGTCTATTAAATAGAAATAGTAGTACCTATTTCACAGGCATGTGAAGATAGAATGTTAAGTGTAGAAGGTGATGCTGTCTTTTTTATTGTTTTCTCATATAATAGCACACCCTTACTTCCAACCTGGCCTTCCCTCGGACACCAAGGCCAGAAAGGAGTCCATGGAGGGATTGGGCAAGTTTGATTCTTCTCCTAGGAGAATAACTCAAAAATTTCCTGTTGACTCTGGACCAGTAGTATCACCTCTGTGCATGCAGAACAGCATGCTTCTTCTTTCATAACTGGAAGTCAATTGGTATTGTTTAAGATACCACAGTCAAACTTTGTTCTGCCCAGTTATGTTTTGAACTGACAGCTCCAATAATAAATTCTTAATTATAGTGCACTTTTAATGATCCAGATGATCCTGATTAGACTGTGGCCTTCAGAAACTTGTGGTACTAGTTTCAGTTTGGGCAGCATAAACCCAGGTGAACCCAAGAGGAACTCAGGTACTCTCTTCCTTAGAGGAGACCCAGTAGGGAGAAGACAGGATCTGTTGGAGAAGGCAAGTTTTTCTGCTTGAAGTTGAGGTAGTGTGGAGAATTTGGAGGAAAACAGGCCCTGATTAGTGATTGCTATGGGTATAAGAAAGAACAGTTTCATTTAGTTGGGCCATATTGGAAAGAGGAGCACATGCGGACCATGATCTGTCAGCCCTTGTTGGGCCATTGCTATGTGTTCACCAGTCCTTAGCAAAAGTGTAAGTAAAAGGACGTCAGCAGGGTATTCTTGGGAAAGAAAGTCTTCAATTCTGAAGTCATGGTCTTCCTTACCTCTTCCATTAAAAGATATGGCAACATGAGGCTGTAGTTGTTTCTTTTATGTCCTGCCATGTCAAAATGAAAATTTGACAATAGTGTAATGATTACCACTTTTTTTTTGAGGGAGATATTACTTACCTACGGAATTCTAAAATTTGGGAACTGGGCCAGGCACGGTGGCTCATGCCTGTAATTCTAGTACCTTGGGAGGCCAAGGTGAGAGGATTGCTTGAGCCCAGGAGTTTGAGACCAGCCTGCACAACATAGCAAGACCCCGTCTCTACAAAAAGTACAAAAATTAACAAGGTGTGGTGTCATGCGCCTGTAGTGCCAGCTACTCTGGAGGCTGAGGTGGGAGAATCGCTTGAGCCCAAGAGTTTGAGACCAGCTTGGGTAACAGTGAGACCTCATCTCTACAGAAACATAAACAAAATTAGCTGAACATGGTGGCATGCGCCTGTAGTCCCAGCTACTCAGGAGGCTGAGGTGGGAGGATCGCTTGTGGCTGGGAGGTCAAGGCTGCAGTGGGCCAAGATTGCACCACTGCCCTCCAGCCTGGGTGACAGAGTGAGACCCTGTCTCACAAATTAAAGAAAACGGGAACCTCAAGTTCAGTTGACCCCCCAAACGACAAATCTTCAAATTGTCCATGTTGGCTTTGGGAGGTTCATTTTCTTCTAAGAAATATAGGGTATTTTTTTTCTATTAAATTTAAGATGCTAATTCTTTATTTATTAATCCAGCCCAAAGAAATGTACCGGGCACCATGCTAAGTGTCAAAGAGCCAGAAGGCTTTCCAAAGCTATGCATGGATCTTCTTGGTAGAGTTGCAGGTGGGGATGGTGCCCCATGCCTTAATAAGAAATGCTATATATATATATATATATATATATACATACACACACACACATATATATTCACACACACACACATATACACACACACATGCGTATATACACATATACATATATTACTTCTAACTAGTACAAATATTTAGTTAACATGCAGAAGAGGCTGATGTGACATGATATTGAGTACCAGATCTTGTGGTTTTCAGCCCTGAGTTAACCTTGCCTGAGTATGAATATATGAGCCTGGTTTCCCATTTTATTGTTCCGGACCAGAAGCAGTAGTCCTAATGGGATATCGGTGTGGACAGCAACTGATTATCACCTTGTATCATATCAGTGAGGAAATAATGGGACTTCGTAGAATTGTAGAGTGACACGTAGGTATTTGGGGTTTTGTAAGACTTGGCAGGTCAGAGTTTTAAGGTTTATAGCCTTTATACACCTAACCCTGCAAAGTGTGCTTGATAGTACATTTGACTTCTGCAGTTTGACAGATTAGGACGTGGTTCTTGCCTATACTTGTATCCTTAAAGGGGATGGTCCTTAAAGCAAATACTACACAGTACCTGGCATGGTGCTGGGCATTAATAGGTGCTCAGTAAATCCCAGTGGAATTGAAGGAACTCTTGAGACCTATTGACTGACTGTGGTTGAGAGATGATCTTGTCAGATGATTAGGAGTGGAGGGTTTCAGCATGGAACTACAGATTAAACCTAGCCACTGTGCAGAATGAACAAGCCTTGTGCAGGGAATCCAAGGCCAGCTATAGAAGTGACACTGGGCTAACACTGGGCTAGTGGAATTTTAGCCTGCTTCCCCGACCATCCTCACAATATCTATCTGGTGGGCAGGCCCTGTATAGGAAGTGCGTGTGCGTGTGTGTGTGTGTGTGTGTGTGTGTGTGTGTAAAGGGTGGTGATTCTTCAAAAAGACGTGGCAGTCTAGGGTGTTAAGGACATATTGGGGCTTATCCACAATCACAGATGCATCCTTTGTAGAAAACCCAGCTTCTGATTCATAAATTACAAAAAAGTTGGAGACTTGTTCTTTCTGCTTCTCAGCTTATCTTTGTGGGAGGCTCATACCTTCCTGCTACAGGCATCTTCAGAGCGAGAAAGGAGCAGGTAGAGGAGACAGTGTGAGGGCCTCCCGCATTGTGACGCACAGCTTGGCCATCTTAACAAGCTATGTTGGGGGGATTTAGGAAAGAGCAGCTGCAAACTACTCTGAGCAGGCTGCTTCTCTGAGTAGAGGCAACTAGCTCCTGGGCCCCAGTCTGAGATTACAGTTCTTGAGCTTGGTGAGCCCCAGTTGGATGGAAGCGTGCTCATCGCAACCTTGAAGTATCCAGAGCTACACACATGTGTTCTCATGACTGAGTGATGACTACTTATCTAACAAGTTAAAGGGGCAGCAGGTGGCTGTAAAGAATAAAATGGACCTAGGACAAGGGCTTGGGAGCTTTGGCAGGACAGTAGTGCTTGGAAGCCCTTTGCACTGTTGACTTGGAATGGGAACAGTTTTCTCTCACAGTCCTGGCCCAGGAAGTGTCAAGGAGCTCCAGGCACCTCCTGGGCTACTGTTTTCCTCCTTTCTACAGCACTTCTGGGCCAACAGTTTGAAGGGGTGGCTGACTCTCGGTGTTACATGGGGAGAACTGCTTAGGGATGAGTAGGAGAAGGAGAGCTCTGCAGTGGTTCGTGGCTACTGGTGTTCCCTTTTCAGGAAGCTTCCCTGGATTCATCCCACCCACTGGTTCCATCTCCCTCACCACTTTCCCTTTCCAAGGCCTTAAGGAACAATTGTACTAGTTATGGTCTGCTAATGACACATCAATTTGACTTGTTTCTTTTTTCAAGTTATAATTGCCCTTGAAGGCAGGCTCCCCGTTAGTTCTTAACTCTGCATCCTAGGATTTAAAGCGCTTTCGTAGCCCCGTGGGGTGTTATCAGGCAGTGTTGACCCTTACTTGGTCCTCTTTTGGGTGCTCCTGGAGCTCATCATTTTGCTGAGGGTGGGGACCACAGATGAGTTGTTCAGACCTTTTCAAACAGCTTATAGATGCACACAGGGTTAACAGTGCATCCAGGGATCATGGTTGCTTGGGCTTGGACACTTCCCCTGTGGACAGACTCTTCAGTTTATAGACCACTGTAACATAGGTTCAATCCTCATAACAGTTTTGTGTGCCAAGTGATGTTATCTTCAGTTCAGGATGAGGAAGCAGCTTAGAGTGGTTAATGGATTTGCCCAAATTCTCACATCCTTTAAGTGGAAAATCCAGGGTTCTCAGTTCTTTTGATTCAACATTGTGTGTTCTTTTCAAGCACCACATGCCTCTCCTCTTTGGATCAATAGGAACCAAATGAAGGAATGACTCCCCAGGCCAGGCTGGTTTGTGCCCTCTGGGAGGCAGGGAGCAGAGGATGCTTTCATGAATACTTCCAGCTTCTCAGGGACAAATTTGTGCATTGATAGAGTATGAGAGCTGGAAGGACACACAGAGATCTTCCAATCAAACCTTTCTTCTTTGTAGAGGTAGGTAAAGAACCCAAGGCCCTGAGAGGCTAAACCATGTTTCAAAGCTGTACAGCAAGGCTAAGACTAGAAGCTGGGTTTCTGGATGCCCAGCTCAGTACCCCTGCCACAGCAGATTCAAGTTGTGGTTTTTTGCTTTCTTTAGACAAGAATGCCTCTAGGTGCTGGCAGTGAGAGGAGGGAGTAGTTAAAAATGACAGTAAAAATGTTTTGTAGCTGTGCCTGCTAAGCTCCAGTAGGCTATTGGGCCAGGGCATACTAGCCTCTGGGCCTGAAAGTAAATTGCTGATATCAGGAGACACAGCTTTCACAGGTGGGCAGCTGCTAGATAGCCTGAAGGCTTAGGGCCTGCATCCTAGCTCATATGTAAACGCGATGAGCAGGGAGGAGCAGTGAGCAACTCCAGTCCTGCTCTGAGAAAGGGAATGTCACTTGAGGCCCCTCAGGACTGTGGTGCATATTGGTAGTTGGTGGTCTAAGAATGTTGGATCCACTGATAACTGTTGGTTTAATTATCCATGTTTTTCAAACTGATTCCAAGTCAAACAACCTGGAAATCAATATGGCAGAAAGAAAAAAGCATAAGCGTTTCAAACCTGTAGCCTTTTAGGCTGCTTGGCCTAAGAGCTTTAACTCGTGCTTTTCAGCCGTGTGCTATCTCAGATAATCTGCACCAATGCACTTCTTCACTGGGCACCATTGAAAAGCAAAGCAAGGCAAATGCTCCTCCCCTTTTGGTTTTAAATCCAATTTCGATTCTTAAGCACTACTTTCAGGAATTCCCTGCAGCTGTAGTGGGCTTTGAATGTGACCTCTGTCTTACCCAGACTATTAATAGGATTTGCAACTGAAGACCACAATCTGGATTCAGTCTCTGTCTTGACCAGCAATCCTGTTCCTCAGACTTGCTGGTTATCCTTAATTTTTGCTCATTCTTCAAATTATACTCCTTATTTCAATGGCTGAAACTGTTGAAATCAGGTGGATGACTTGGGCCAAACTTTCCTAATGCTTAAAAAAGTGAGATCGGCCGGGCGCGGTGGCTCAAGCCTGTAATCCCAGCACTTTGGGAGGCCGAGACGGGCGGATCACGAGGTCAGGAGATCGAGACCATCCTGGCTACATGGTGAAACCCCGTCTCTACTAAAAAATACAAAAAAAACTAGCCGGGCGACGTGGCGGGCGCCTGTAGTCCCGGCTGCTTGGGAGGCTGAGGCAGGAGAATGGCGTAAACCCGGGAGGCGGAGCTTGCAGTGAGCTGAGACCCGGCCACTGCACTCCAGCCTGGGCGGCAGAGCAAGACTCCGTCTCAAAAAAAAAAAAAAAAAAAAAAAAAAAAGTGAGATCACGGCTTGGTGGGTGGGTCTCCAGTGACCTCTTTGTCTGGTTCCATCCATGTTCTCACAGAATCCCAAGAGATGGGACTGTGGAACCATGATTTACATCTGGCACAGGTTCCTTGGGCCTTCTCTTCTTGGCTAGGAGTATCCCTGGCAACATGGATCTCCCTAACTGTCCATATCCCCATCTAACTCAGGGCTGGACCTTAGAGTAAATATTTGTAAATATGTGTTGATCAGTCAAGGAGATGATGAGAATTTAATCTCATAGAGGAGGGAAAATATCTGATTTTTTTTTCTATGAAAGTATCTTAAATAAATTTGCTGTGGCAAACTGCTGGGAGCTGGGAGGTTTGTTAGCTTCTGGTCTGTTCTGAAGGGTAGGGATCAAGGTCTTTCCTCTGCTAAGGTCTTGAGGTCTTGGCAGGGGGAAAATGCTCTCAACCTGCCTGGCCACCAGTACCCTGTGAGCTTGGGCAAGGTCTTGTCCCTCAGATCTCAGTTTCTCCATCTATGAAGTTAATTGAATTCACTCCCATCTTAGTGGGTTTTCTTTATGTCCCCTTCCCATGGCTCTTCTCTGGATAGAGAGGAAGGAGAGATGAGGATGGTCAGAGGAAGTGGCAGGGAAGAAGCTAGGTGGGTTGACAAGGATCACAGGCCAATGGGAAAAGAGCATAAAAATGTCATACTTCCCTGTGTGCCAGCCTCGGGCTCAAATCAATGGAATTTTGGAAATTTTTCTGACTGAGAGCATTTCCCACCTAAGCTGAGTATGCAGGAAAAGGGAGGGTGCAGCAGGAGGGCAGGGTGAGGAAAGTAAGCTTGCCTTAAGAATAACCTCTGCGAGTGTCATCACCCAGGGTGGGTATAATTGCACAGGATTGAGAAAGGCATGTGGGCAGGCTGCATTGCTTTAGATCCTCCTGCAATTAGTATATGCCACTTTAGATCCCAGAGGAAGGATTAATTTGTGTGACTTGTGTTCATATGTCTACAGGTGTGCATGTGTGTCTGCAGCAGGGAATCCCCTGGTGGTGGAGCCGACCCCTTATCCTTAGGAAATCTTTCTGCTACAAAAATTAAAACCAAAAAAAGAAAAAAAAAAAAAAGAAATTTGCTACGAATTTGAAAAGCAAAGCAAAAAAAAAAAAGTCATCTATAATTCCATCATCCAAATACAGCTGGTAAGTTGTAGTATTTCAAATGTTGTTGAGTATTTTAATCTTGTTCTTGTTTTTTTTTTTTTTCTCTTAATTTATACTTCCTCTTTCTACAAACTCTCAATTTTGGTTGCCAACTCTCCATGTGGCAGTGTCATCATGCCTAGACCTGGACCCCCATGTCACGCCATGGACTCCATGACTACTAGCTTTAATGGCTGGTCTCCGTGGCCCACTCCCGTTCTTACCATTTACACCTTCCAGCTGTCCTGTATCCTCTGTACCCTTGAGGACACTCTCTTGAATTTCTCCATATCTTGGTTGTCTCCCTGGTAGGCTGCTGGAAGGGACTTTATCTTCCTTTGTATACACAGTGTTGGCTGCATAGTAGGTGAGAAGAAAGGTTTGTGTGAGTGAAATACCCTCTTTTATCTCAAACCTTTACTTCTTGGTCCTCGACTTCCTTGTGTGTAAGCCTTGGTTCCCCCAGACTCTGTCTAGATCCACAGAATCATTGATTTTCCCCAAATTGTGGTTTCCATCTTGTCTTTTTAAAGCCATCTTCTCTTCACAGGCTTCTGTATCAGGATTCCCCTGGGCATGTGTGGTCTGAAGCGACCCCTTTTGGTATGTGTGTGAGAGGGCATGAGGAAGGGGAAGAGGGAAGCAGACAGCTTAGTGGGGGCATTTGGAAAAGAAGCCATTTAGTAATAGAATGCTTGAGAGAAGTGCTAGCCCATTGCCAGGGGGATGAGGGGATGCAGACAAGACAAGCAACTGGAAAAGTCTTCTGGAAAGAGTGAGTTTTGAGATAGGATTGGAAAACAGTAAAAATTGTAGACAGAGGACTTTCCAGATTCGGACTTTGACTTTCATGTTGCTTTCATGTGTGTGAGTGTAAATGTGTGCATATGGTGCAGTGTGTGCACGTCTCCATGCATATATGTGTAATGTGTACATGTATCTATGGGTATGTGTAGACATTTCTGTGTGTGATGTGCATACATGTCTGTCATATGTGTGATCGTCAATATGTGTATATATGATGTACATGTTTGTGCCTGTGTGATGAGCATACACATGTCTGTGTGCATATGTTATGTGTGTACACATGCCTTTGTATGTGGTATGTACATATATCTGTGTTATGTGTGCACATGTCTGTCATATGTGTGATCTGCATACATGTCAATGTGTGCATATGCAATGCACATACATGTGCCTGTGTGTGATGAGTGTACACATGTCTGTGCATGTGTTGTGTGTACACATGTCTCTTGGTGTGGCATGCACATATATGTCTGTTATGTGTGTACATACTTGTGATATGTGTACAAATGTTTACATACACATGTAATATGTACACACATCTATGTGTATGATATGTCAATATATTCCTATGTGTGTCTGTGTGTCTCAGACCTCCACTGTCTTTAATCTCTGTCCTCACACCCTACTCTTCCTCAAGAACCAGTTTCCTTTCTCCTGGGAATGTGAACAGGATTGCTGGCCCTCTTTCTTGGCCTGAGGATTGCTCTCTGATTCTCACTTGTCAGCCAACCTTGGTGTCTATGGTAACTGCATTGTTACTGTGTGTTTGCAGCAACTGTTACTGGATTTGTCTCAGTTACTTCATTTTTCTACTAAAAATCCTCAGTGTCTACATATCAGGAGCAAGTCCAGATTTCTTAGCCCAAAGGGCCTTTTGTGGTTCAGTTCCTGTTCACCTCTGACTACTCCGTGATAGGAGCATTGTTCTCCAAACTCAACAAAACCCTCTCCCCCATTGAGTCAGGTTGTTTCCAATGCACAATATTTTTCCTGTGCCTTTCCCTCCACCTGTGAATGCCCCCTTCCTTAATTTGTCTAATTTCTCTTTCAATACTCTATCAGATATCACTCTTCCAGTAAGCTTCCCCAGCATCCCAGTTCGATCGAGAGAGCACTTCACCTTGCAGAAAGCACACTTGGCTTTATGCAGCTCAGTAATCCCATTTCTCCCTAGACTGAGGTCTCCTTGGAGGGGGAGTTACTAGGTTTTGTTCATTGTCTTGCATTTCAAGCAGCTAGTGCAATGCCTAGCCCAGCCCACAATCAATGCTGGTAGAATGAATGGATGAATGAATGCACTCTTCCACATCTTCCCACATCTAGAATTGTTACTGACCTGGATATTAGATGTTTTGGCCTGAGTGGGAACAATATTAAGTCTTTGCCCTATTTTCACCTCCCCAATAAGATTGTTTGCTCCTGGAAGGCAGGGATGGCATTGCAGCTCTTAGTAAACCTGGAGTCCGTGGACACACCAGGCAGTGAGTCAGTGTTTGTTTAAAGAAAAAGAAGGAAAGAAAGAATGATGGAGAGACTAGAAAAGGGAGAGAGAAAAGGGAAGTAGGGGGGACAGAGGTTGTTTTAAGATTTGTAACAGTGCTGGTTTGAGTCTAGTCAGAATAATATCTCTCACTACCCCACTCTGGGCTCTCCGATCAAATTCTGGCAACTTCAAGAAATTATAAGGTCTCTTTGGCTCCAAAAGGGGTAAATAATAGAGATTATAGCATACTTGAAGTTTTAAAGTGGATGTCAGCACAGGTTTTTGAATTATTGGTATTACTGAATCATCAACATGACTGTGATGTTGATGCATGATTAAATTATTTGTGGCATATAATTGCTCTCCATGATTAATTAGGGCATTTTACTCCACATAATCCCTGCTGGATCCTATACGAATTGCAGAAGAGTTATGTAAAGTGAAGTGTGCTTTCTGCTAGTGAGTTACAAATCTTCCTTATTCTAATAGCTGTACATTAAAATAGAAAATGTATTTCTTTTAATGTGTACAGAGTGAGCACTTCAGATTTATTTTATGGGTATCATTGCTCAGGATGAAGTAAAAGAAGGTAACACCGTGATAGTGTATCTTCAAAAATAAATCTGGCTAAGTAAAAATCGTGAGTTCATCCAGAGAAAAGTGTTGAATAAATAATCATACAAGTGGTTCATGACTATGGGAAAAACTATCAAGGAGGTATGTGAATTATTGAGGTTTAGGAAACACTAGGTTAAAAGCACGGGCCCTGCTTCTTCCCTTTGGAGTGTTCCACACGTCCTCCTGGAAAATGGACACCTGTGGTGCAGGAGTTCTGCCCCCACATTCAGCTAAGGGTAGGGGAGGGTTTGCAAACGTGAGAGTGGGTCCATCTCCCTGCTGAAACAGCGTTGGAACTGTGGGCCACTCTAGACTCAGGAGCTGATCCAGAGCATTGTCTTTGGACCCAGCTGGAGGCACCCTGTGAAGTAGGCAGTGTGTCCTTGGAGCCCCTCATCCTAGGGGTTAATATCCTCCCCACCCAGGCCAAAGCGTGTAATATCTAGGTCAGTAACAATTCCAGAAGTGGGCAGATGTGAAAGAGTTTATTTATTCATCCATTCATTCTACCAGCATTTGTTGTGGACTGGGCTAGGCATTACACTGGCTGCTTGAGATGCAAGCAGCTGAGACATCTCAGCTCTTCCAGGCTGAGATCTCGGAGGAACACAGGAAATTAAAGACCCTAAGAAACTGAAATTCAAGCTGATTTATTTAGCTTTCGTGATAGAAGGGGGAGGCTGTTGTGACTTCCTTCAGCAGGGGATGCCCGAGCCTCTGTCATTCTGCTTCTAGCTCATTTTTGAAATGGTTCCTGGGTCGTGGTGAGACTTTGGTGACTGAATTGATGTCAGAGGATCTGAGGCAGAATCGGTTATATCATTTGCCAGCTGTGACACTACATGTGTGCTGCTTAGCCTTTCTGATCTTATGTCTTTATGTATAAAATATCTTCGATTTGCCTATGTTTTGAGGATGCTGTGCAGATTAAACAAGATCTATTATATGGGAAAGCCATTGGAAAAGAGTCAGCATTTGATTAAACACTACTAGTTGAACTCAAGGAAAGATTGTGCAATTCATTTAAATTAGAGTGTGGGCATCTGATTTAAAGTGGGTCTTCTCTATTCAGGCAGTGATAGGTTAAAAGAGTCAGAATTATGATGGAAAGGATGAAGCTCAGTGATGAAGTGTCAGGTGTCAATGGGGCAGTAGGGGTGCGGAGTGCACAGAGGAACTATGTCAGGGGCAGATTTTCTCTGGTGGATTTGCCTTCATGGTTGATGTTGGATTGGGGGTCTGGCTAGCTTTGCCCCTTTTGTCCAGTTCTCTCCCAAGTTCTTCTCTGAGTCAGTCTCTTGATACTTAATACTATTACTAGCAGTGATAACTGTCATTTATTGAGCACATCCTATGTTCCAGGTGCTCTGTTGGGTGTTTCTCCATATTTGAACCTCACCACACTCTGTAGCACTGTTATCCACATATCATAGATAACAAAAGTGAGGTGTGAGGAGCACAAAGAACTTGCCAAGGTCACAAGATCAAAAGCAACTGAGCCAGGACTGCAGTTGGATTTGTCTGACTCCGAAGCCCATGCTTTTCAACAGCCCTGCTGTCCGGTGTGATACAATTCTGTGTCAACATCAGCATATATTTTCTGAGAGCTGTCTAGTTGTCACACATTGCCCTAGACAGAGACAAAACAGACAAAAAATTCCCTGCCTTTGTGGAACACACATTCTAGCTCAATGGGAGAAGGACCGGGTTTCGTGTGATGTTGGGCAGCTCAGTTTCCTCAGCTATGCAGTGAGTGGACTGGGCTAGCTGATCTCCATGTTTCTTCTAGCTTTGATAGGACTGTAACCCTCATGAGGAAAGGACTGGATGTTTCTAATTGCCCACGGTTCCTTGCACAAAAATACTGGCAACCTGATTTGCTCCTTGTCTGGTGATGTTCTCCCATTTATGCTGCTGGCAGTGGGTTGAGGGGACATATGGAGAGTTCAGCCCCAGACGTTTTTGGGTCAGAAGGTCACTTTGTTGGGTTTGGTCCTTTAGTCCTGGACCCCTTCCAGTAAGAGATTGCTGAGGAATCCAGAACCTTAAAGACCTAAGAAGCTGGGATTCAAGCTGATTTATAGAACTTCCATGAGAGAATGGGGGTGGGGGCTGTCGTGGCTCCCTTCAGCAGGGATGCTCAAGTTTTGTCTCCAACTCAACCTCGATTTGGGCTGGATGGAAAGGAGGCTCTCAGCCAAGTGAGATATCACCTCTTTCAAGAAGCCTTGTCTAACACTAAGCTATGTGCCCTCTTATTGTGCTCCTATAAGAGTCTGAGCTTACCTTACAAGAAACCAAATAAAACCACTTTCCATATTGTGTTTACATTATGTATTACATGTCCATCTCCCTTGCTGGACTAAGAACTCCTTGAGTTCTATGACTTAAAGTTGTTGATCATTGAAGGTTGTTCATCACTTAAAGTCCAGTACTTAGCCAAGTGTCTGCTACACAGTGGTGCCCTGTAAGTGTGGGTTAAACGAAACTAAAAGGGAACATCCTAACCAAGGTGACTGTGCCCAGTAGGGAGCAGGTAATGAGGCTTTTGAGAGAAGAAGATAGAACAGGAAAGAGTGTGATTTGAGGGGATACTTGGCATTTGTGGCCTTAGGAGGCTGTTATTTCATTGCAGGATGAGCTTGCCCTGGTAAGTAGATAATGTAGCCCAATTTGGGAGTCCTTGGTGGTGCCACCACCATCACCATCATTATCATCATCACTTAAGAGCTGGCTACACACAGGACATATGGACAGGACATATGGATGCCACACTTAACTGCCAGCCTTGCTCAGCCTAGTGTCATATCTTGGAAACCCAATACAGTCTAGGGGAAGGTTCCAGGAAGGGGCAAAAGTGTGACATTAATTGCTGCTCTCATTGTGACTAATCCCTCAGAGAATCAAATATGAGATAGTGGAGGTGCTTTAGCCAAAACCTTGGCAGACAGAGATGGAATTAGCCTGGTTCAACTCCAAATTGCTTATTGTGTTTGCTGGAATGAGTTTCAGAAATGCCACTGGCTTCCAGGGATGCCATGGCTATTGTGATTACTGTGTTTGGACAGGCTGCTGTAGGCACAGTGATTTGTTTTTCTTTAAAATAGATTGTTTTCTGATTCCTGAGCCTAATTACTTACCTTGCTCTCCTTGGTAGAACAGGCCGAGTGTCCTTCAGCAGGGCTCAGTGTCTGTGGGAGTGCTGGGCAGGTGTGGCTGGTGGGGCCTTCTACCACCAGTGGAATGCAGCCTCACACTCCCACTTGGTGACCTCCCGACATGAAAAGTAGCAATTAGTAAGACCAGCTCTGATGGGTCTGGCCACGGCTTATCCAAGGTGGGCTAAGAGAGATTCTAGGATACCGCGTTGGTGCACTTGTCTTACTCTCTTTCCACTTTTCTTGCTTCCCGATGCACACAGGAAATTGTCATCATAGACAAACCCCAAATGGAGTAGACATGGAGGGCTGAGATCCAGAAAAAGCTGCTGTCTGGGAAGGAGCACATGAGGTCCTACAGGCTTCGTAGCTTGGGTAGTGACATTCTATTTACTGTCCTCATCTGAGTCTACTTTCCACGTAACTTTTCTCCACTTCTCCTGACAAATGGTGGCAGCAAAAATGGGGAAGAAACTTTGGTCTGACTATCCAGGTATCAGACCTATATCTAGAGCTGCTTTTGTCTTTTCACCTGCTTGAACTAAACACCTCTGTTTTCAACATCACCAACCTCTGTTTTCGTCATCACCATGGTCACCATGTCTATCTTGCCATTACTTTCAGTTCTATGCCAAATGCCTAGCACTTTATTGTTGTCATCTGCCCTAGAATCATCACCACCATCTCCACCACTACCACTGTTGCCTCTGCTCATTCTCACCACCATCACCACCACCATCTCCACCAGCTGCACCACCTTCATCACCTTCACCAGTACCGCCATCACCGTCACAATCACAAAGACTGTCACTTTGATCTTCACTTACGCCCACCATCACTACCACTTTCACCACCTCCCCCATCTCCATTGCCACCACCACTATCACATCCACTACCTTTTGCACCATCACTACCGCTGTCATCACTTCCATGTCAACATGCTGCGCTGTATTGTAGGCACAGTGATTAGTTTTTCTTTAAAATAGATTGTTTTCTTATTCCTTTGTGACTCCACCACTGTCACCACTACCAGTGTCATTGTCACCATACCACAACTACTATCGTGGCACTGACACTCATTCTGATTGCCACTAATACCACCACCTTTACCACCATCATCACCCACCACCACCTTCACCAACACCACTATCATCCACCATCACCACCACCTCTACCACCTCCAGCACCATCACCTCCACTACCACCACCATCACCCACCTCCACCACCACTAGCCTCACCTCTACCACCACCACCATCATGTACCACCAGCACCGCCACTGCCACCATCTCTACCACTACCACCATCACCCATCACCATGATCACAACTTCCACTATCACCCACAACTACCTCACAACCTCCACCACCACCACCCCACAACCTCCACCAACACCACTGCCGCCACCTCTACCATCATAACCTCCACCATCACGACCCCCACCTCCACCACCATCACCTCCACTACTGCCACCATTACCCATCATCACCACCATCACCCGCCACCACTGCTACCACCACCACTATCCTCACCTCTCACCACCTTCACCATCATGTACTACCAGCACTACCACTGCCATCACCTCCACCACCTCTGTCATCACCTCTACCACCTCTATTACCTGCATCACCACCATCATTTCTACCACCATCACCACCACCACCACCACCTCTACCACCTCCACCACCATTATCACCACCACCACCACCATCTACCACCTTCACCACCACCACTTCTACCACCGTCACCACCACCACCACCACCACCACCACCTCTACCACCTCCACCACCATTATCACCACCACCACCACCATCATTCACCACCTTCACCACCACCACTTCTACCACCACCACCACCACCACCACCACCTCTACCACCTCCACTACCATCATCTCCACCACCACCATCACCAGCACCAATCTATCACATCGCTACCTTGATTCATTCTCATCACCACCACCACTGCTACGGCCACTATCATCACCATTACCACTAATTCTTATCACCACCACCACAACTAGCGTTATGGTGGTGGTGATGTTGATGGTGGTAGTGGAGATGATGGTAGTGGAAGTGGTAGAGGTGGTGGTGGTGGTGATGGTGGTAGAAGTGGAACTAGGAGAAGAGAAGACAGGGATAAATAGCCATCTTCACATTATTAAAAGCTTTCAGAAGAATAGTGAAAGTTATTTTATGTGAGTAAAGAAGTTACAGTTAGAAAACCAGACAGAAATTATACAGAATTTTAATTACATTGGGTAAATGTAAGCAATGTCTTATGGAACTCGGAGAGACCAGAGGAGTAAGAAGTTTGAGGGTAAAAGACACTGAGTTTAATTGGGAGCATGTTGAGTTTCTCTGGTAACCAACCAGCTGGGGTGGTCTTCCTGTCCAGCCCCTCACTGATGCTTGAATCCCTCCCTGAAGAGTTCCTTAAGAGTAGAAATCTAAGCTAAATCTTTTTATATTAGGGAACTCATTTAATCCTGAAGTAGGTGAGTCCTTCTGACTATTTTTATTTTATAAATTTTAAGTCATTCTGTAATATTGGAACACATTTTGTTTTAAACATTTAAGACGTTATATGTCAGGGTGAAATTATTCCTGGTCATCATTGCTAATCCTTGTTCCTTTAGCTCCTTCACATGGGCAACCAATGTTGTAAATTGGTTAGACTGTTAAAATAGATCATTTTCTCACCTTTATGTACATATTTAGAAACAACATGGTATTGTGTTGTGTGTATATTTTACCTGAATAGTATACATTTTGTGTGTCTTTCTGCTGCTTGCTTTTTTCCCTACTCAGCGAAAAATTAGCATGACGGATAAGAGGATGGAGCCTGGGGCCACACTGCCTCGACTCAGATCATAGCTTTGTCACTTGCTAGTTGCATGATACAAATTATTTAAACCTTTCAGCCTCAGTTTCTCTCCTTTACAAATTGGGATTGTGGTATACCTATAGCTACAAGGTCTTGTGAGGATTAGATGGGTAAATTTGGGTAAGAACTTAGAACCCTGCCTTGCACACACTGTTGACAGGCATAAAGCAACATTTTTCCTTATCACAATTCTTTGGTAATTTATAGGTTGGATGTGCCACAGTTTATTTAACCACTCCTAAATCGATGGGGATGTAGGTTGCTCTGATTTTCATTATTATAAACAAAGCTTCAAGCATTTTTTTATAGATGCTTCCTTATACACATGAATGATAGTTCCTTAAGATAGATAGGCCGGGCATGGTGGCTCATGCCTGTAATCCCAGCACTTTGGGAGGCCGAGGCGGGCGGATCACGAGGTCAGGAGATCAAAACCATCCTGGCTAACATGGTGAAACCCCGTCTCTACTAAAAAAAATACAATACATTAGCCAGAAGTGGTGGTGGGCGCCTATAGTCCCAGCTACTCGGGAGGCTGAGGCAGGAGAATGGCGTGAACCTGGGAGGTGGAACTTGCAGTGAGCTGAGATCGTGCCACTGCACTCTAGCCTGGGCGACAGAGCAAGACTCTGTCTCAAAAAAAACACAAAAAAACAAAAAACAAAACAAAACAAAAGATAAGGAGTAAAATTGCGAATTCTATTACATTAAAGGCTTTATTAGAAAGATACAATTACAATGAGTAGATAGCAGCCTTCTGTTTCTTCCACCTGTTGGTTTTAGTTCTACTCCCTTGGCAGCCTGAGCCACACAGCAAACCCTGAGGTAGAAGACCCCAGTGGTTAGGACTAATTAATTCAGATTCAGATTAACTTTGGGGGTGGGGAGGGACCACATTTTTGGGAGGCTTGCTGTGTGCTAGGCCCTCCTTTAAACATTTATATATAATGACTCATGTAATCGTTATGAGGCCTAGGTACGATAACTATCCCTATTTTACTCATGAGACAGTGGAGGCAAAAAAAGCAAAGTAGTTACTCAAGGTCACACAGTCATAAGCGATAGATCCTTTAGACAGTTGTGAATGTTGTCAGTAAAGCTCTTAGTATTCTGTTTACCACACAGGAAACAATCAGTGAATGTTAATATCAGTATTATTGTAGGGCTGATTGACAATTATTACAGCGATAGAATTATTACCACTTTACCCTTTTTACTGTCAGACTGTGATACAGCTCATCTCTGGGACATCCATTTAGTTTGTTTTAGCACAGCAACAACAAAACTGGTTTCAAGCCCCAATTGACCAATCTGCTTTATTTACTCTACAGCCACAGAATACATTCTTAAACTTTGGGGAATCTGCTGATAAAGTTGCCATAACTAGCACCCCTGATGTTTGCAACACACTTGAGATAAATGCAAATACAGTTAAATGCAAAATGTAGATACATATAAATATTTATTTGTGATGGAGCAGAAACTGGTGGTTGGGGCGTTGAATTATGCTGGGTACTCAGGAAAGAGATTGGGAAGGAGCTGAAGAGAGGGGAGACCTTGGACTTGAGACTTGAGAAAGAGAGATCAGCTGGTATGAGATGGTAAAGTGGAGAGGCAGACTGGAAAGCAATTTCCTTCTTATCCAGAAAATTGTGCTGGAGCAAGAAAGATACGACATTCATTCATTCACTGAGTATTTACTTTGCGATAGAAGCTGGAGATACAAAGACAAACAAGACACAGTCCCTACCCCCAAGGAGTTCATACTGTAGTATGGAGGACAGAATGTGAATGAATGATTGCAAGACAGGGGACACAAGTGGACACACTCTAGGGGTGCACACAGACTGTGGTGGGGGCGCCAACAGGTCTTCCTGGAGAAGAATATGCTTGAGCTAGAATCCATCAGGATATGTAGGGGACAAACTGGATTGGGAAGGAATGGAGCCGGATGGAAGAGCATGTCCAGTGGTGTGCAGTGGCCCAGTGGGCATGTGCAGGCCATTGCAAGGGTTAGGAAGGACAGGGGGAGTTGGGAGACAGGC
Organism: Trachypithecus francoisi; assembly: GCF_009764315.1. Classification (NCBI taxonomy): domain Eukaryota; kingdom Metazoa; phylum Chordata; class Mammalia; order Primates; family Cercopithecidae; genus Trachypithecus; species Trachypithecus francoisi. The sequence goes on along the minus strand of NW_022681470.1, from coordinate 95,353,789 downwards.
CACATCACTCAGGAGCCTGAAAGCCACATCAAGGAGTTTTGACTTTTAGCTTGAAAGATATGGGCAGCTACTAAAGGCTATTTAGATTGGAAAGAAGCATGATTATGACTTAATTTTCCCAAGATAAGTTGTTTCTTCAAACACTGGCATCGTGAGGAAAAGCTGGGCTGCCTGGGGTTGTTGCAAGCGTGTTGGAGTAAGAGCATGGCAGGGATCAATCAACTGGAACTGGCCAGGTGTTGGCAGTAGTTTTGGAAAATATTAGAAGGTGGATCTTAGTCACAGTGATTGAGCTTGACTGGCTACATTGGTCTCTGTGACAATGTCATGTGCAACAAACAAATAAATCGTTGAATACCATTGCTCTGACCAGGAGTCACAGAGTTATTTCATTTAATCCCTAAAATAATTTGTGGATTTGGCATTGTTGTTACTCCCATCTTGCAGCTGAGTAAATGAAGGCTCAGAGGAGCTGAGGAAGTTGCCGCAGACCATACAGGGTGTAAGTGCTTGAGTGCCCATGTGGGCTCCTGCACAGTCCAGGACTCTTTTGCTGCATGCAGCTGTCTTCAGAAGGCAGGGAGAAGTGAGGTGCAGAGTGCATTATGCTGTGAAGGAGCCTTACTCTGTGAAGCTATGGAAAGTAAGGACTCCTTCTGTGGCCCTGTGGGGTCCCATTGGGTGCCTAAGGTGATGATCGGATGTTCTTCTGAGCAGGAGGGATGTGGCTGCTTCTCCTTCTGCCAGGGTGGAGGCATGGGTGAGACTGCAGGGTTTGCAGAGGCATGAGGGCCCTTTGGCTTTCATCACAAGGGAAAGGCCAGATCAACACAAATCCATCACTCCTTCTGGAAAAACTACGCCTAGGCCATGCCTGACTCAGCCAGCAAAGCTCAGCAGGGCAGTTTGGCAATCTGGCCCTTGAAGTGCTTCCTTTCTTTTGCATAGTTTCAGCGATAAGGAAAAAGGGATTTCTTCACTGCTCCTTGTAAGAATAAATGGGTGGAGGGGGCTATGGTGAAATGGGGTACAACTCCACCCCACCCTGCAAGGCTTCCTGCCACATCAAGACCTTGAGTCTCAAGAACTCTTCAGCAGCCACAACCTGTAAGTTCAGGAAGGTGGGATGCTCTCTAGGTTTCTGAGCACCACACTTCAGTTCTTTGGTTCTTCAGGTACTTTCTTTTACCCCTTACAATGAGTCAGCAGTTTTCCAAGAGTTTTACAACTGGGACTTGATTTTATCTCCACAATATCCCTCAGAAGCAGATGTTAATATCTCCATTTTAGAGATAAAAAATCTGTGATGTCCACTGCCATTGGTGTCCATTTGATGCCATGGCCATTGCCACTCAGTACACACAGACAGGCACTGTCCTGTATGCTGGAGAGACAGCAGAGAGTACGGCCACAGGCCCGTTACACCAGCAGTGAATCTTTCAAATGAGATAATGAGCATGAATGTGTTTGATAGACCATAAAGTGCCAACTGCCTCTAGGAACAAACATTCCAGCAGGAATAAAGGCTCAGCACACTGCAAAAGTTGGGTAACGCTGCCCCATGTGGACCAGAAAGCTCTGGACACCTGTCACGTGTGACTGCTCCACCACAACGCTTCCACTGGCAGACTGGGCATCTTAGCCTTCAAGGTCCTGGGGATCAGATAGACCACAACACTATGCCCAATTTTAACCAACCACCATTCACATATTCCAGCTCCCTCCACAGGGCCTGACTTAGGGCTGGCAGGATGCTCAGCAGAGAAAGGTCAGGTCCCTGGTAGCCCCCTCATCCTGGGGTGAGCAGAGGAGAACCCCTCCAACCCCTGTCCTCTTGATCCAGAATCTTAATGCCTGGACTTGTGCTCAAAAGTCTGAGATGCACAAGAACATGAAGAAAGTTGGAGGGTCTTCATTAATTAGCTCTCAATTCATTGATTTTTATTTTAAATGAACTGTCATCTCTTGTTCTTTCAAATGCCTAAATCAAGAATCTTTTATTGTATTATATTATTTGTTTATTAATATACTGTTCTTAAACCCATAGCAAAGGGTACATATATTACAAGGCTTATGAGATAGAAAGAAAATCAGAACTAAGGAAAGGAAGACAAGTCAGGTATTGGAATCAAAAGGATGAGGTTTTTGGTTATATTAATTAGCTTCATTCAGCCATTCCACAATGTATGTACATATATATCAAAATATCATGTTATATGCTATAAGTGTATAGCTTTTTGTTAATTAAAAAATAAAAAAGAAATAAATTAATACAGAAAAAAACCCAAAACCCGAAAGACAAGTTTTTTTTTTGACAACAAGCAGAGTATCTAATTTGTTATTATAAAAGCTATACATGCTTACTTAGAATATTTGTAAAATATAGAAAACATAAATTTATTTAATTTCTTCTCTACTGGTGATAATTTAGATTGTTGCGTTTCCCCCTGCTTTTATAAAACATTGCAATAAGCATCTTTGTACACGTAAGTTTGTAAACATTGCCAACTGTTTTCTTTTGCTAAATTCCTAGCGTGACAGTACACCTATCATGTTTTATGCACATGTGAGACACAGACTCAGACCACTTAGGATTGGATCCCAAGTCTGCCACCTGCTAGCTGAATGGCCTTGAGGGGTTTCTTAGGACGATGGTTTCCATCTGGTGAATGTGGCTAACAGTACCTCCTTTACTGAATTGCTGTGAGGTGCGTGTGCCTTAATACATAGTAAGTACTTAGATCATCACCTGGCCCACAGTGAACTCAAAACTCTTAGCTGTTATGGTTATTATTATTTTTGTTATTGTTGCCAACTTGTTGTCCTGAAAGAGTGTCCCAATTTAAACTCCCACAAGCATTGTATGTGTTGGTTTCCACACACCTTTGTCAACACTGGGTATTATCATTCCTTTTGTTATTTCATTATTTGCCAACCCAATAAGCAAAATTGTTGCTTTAATTTTACTTCTTTGATTACTAGTGATGAATTTTTTTTGATATCTTTATTGGTATTTATTTACTTATTTGTGAATTTCCTGTTCATGATTTTTCCGTTTCTGGTAGATTGTTCATCTTTTTCTTATGGATTTCTTTGCTAGTGTATTAAGAATATTAGTCTTGCTGGTTGTGTGTGTTGAAATGTGTTTTTTTTCCAAGTTTTTCTTGTTCTGTGTAATTTTGTTTGTATTTGTAGACACAGAAATTGTACTAATTTTTTTTTTGTTCTTGCTTGTGCTTGAATATTTAGAAGCCTAAAATGAGATCAAATTATCTATGTATTTCCAATTTTTAATTTTTACAGTTTTTTTTACATTTAACTTTTGAATTCAGATGAAATCAATTTAGAGTGTTAATAGTTATTCCCCCATTTTTTATTAATTATTCATCAATTAATTGTTATATGTGAAATAATATATTCTTGATTTGTTTCTCAGCTGTCTCCTTGTTCCATTAATCTCTCTCTTTTTTCCTATGCTCATATTTTTCATTTTTAAAATCTTTATAAAATAGTTTAATATCTGGTGATACAAGTCCACTTTTGGTGTTTTTTTGAGAAATATTTTCTTGGCTTGATACTTTATCATCTAATTATTTCTATAACCTCAAGAATTATTTTGTCATTTCTAAGAATACTAATCTTGATTAGAATTGCATTCATTTCACAAATTAATTTAAGGCAAATTGATATTTTTACCACCTTTATACTTTCCTAGAAACGTAGAAACATTAATCAAGACATTTAGAAGAACTGTAGATTTAAAAAAAGTTGAAAAGATGGTATAGTGTTCCTGTGTAGCCCATATTTTGCCCTATCGTTAATATCTTACATGATTTTTTCCCTATTGTTATTATCTCATACTGTTTTTTCCCTATTGTTTTCCCTGGTGTTAATATCTTAACGGTTTTCCCTATTGTTAATATCTTATACTATTGAAGTACATTTGTCACTACCAATGAATCTATCAATATACAGTTGACCCTTGAACAACATGGGTTTGAACTGCATGGGTCCACTTTTATGTGGATATTTTTCAATAAATATATTGGAATTTTTTTTTGGAGATTTTTGACAATTTGAAAAACCTCTCAGGCATACTGTGTAACCTAGAAATAGCTAAACAATTAAGAAAATGTTAGGTAGGACATGAATGCGTAAAATACAGGTAGATGCTAATCTATGTATGTGTTAATCATCTATTTATGTTATGTGTAAGGCTTCTGAACAACAGTAGGCTATTAGTGGTTAAGTTTTGGGGCAGAGTTGTATGTGAATTTTCAACTGTGAGAAGGGGGGATGGGGGCTGATGCCCCTACTCCCCTTGTTGTTGAAGGCCCACTGTTACTAACTAATGCTCATAATTTATTCATATTCATTAGCTTTATCCTGATGTCCTTTATTCATCCCAGCGTTCCACTGAGAATGCCACATTTGTTGTCATGTTTCCTGAGGCTCTTCTAGACTGTGGCAGTTTGTCAGACTTTCCTTGTTTTCAATAACCTTGACTGTTTTGAAGAGTGCTGGTCATGTATTAAACATCCCTCAATTTGAGTTTGTCTTATTTTTTTATTATGAATGGATGAGACATTGATTTTAGGCCATGGTAGTGTGAACCCCGAATATCTGAGATGGTCTCAGTCAATTTAGAAAATTTGTTTGCCAGGGACGTGTGCCCCTGACACAGCCTCAAGAAGTCCTGACGACATGTGTCCAAGATGGTCGGGGCACAGCTTGGTTTTATACATTTTAGGGAGACATGAGATATCAATCAACATGTGTAAGAAGTACATTGGTTAGGTCCAGAAAGGTAGGGACACGTCGAAGTAGGGAGGGGGCTTCCAGGTCACAGGTAGGCCAGAGACAAATGATTGCATTCTTTTGAGTTCTGATAAGCCTTTCAAAGGAGGCAATCAGATATGCATCTATCTCAGTGAGCAGAGGGATGACTTTCAATAGAATGGGAGACAGGTTTGCCTTGAGCAGTTCCCAGCTACACTTTTCCCTTTAGCTTTGTAATTTTGGGGCCCCAGGATTTTCCTTTCATGGTAGCTAGGGAAAATCTTTTTTCTCTCTCTAAGAAATATCCATCAGTGGGGCCTTACAGAGGAGATATTGAGTGCCACGGAATACAAAGTCTCCATCAAGAGTGTGGTAACACGTGGAAATAGCTTTTCATGGCCAATTTTCATTAAGACTCGCATAAAATCTCAGGTCAACACATGAAGTTTCAGTCCAAGGAAGGCCATCTTCTGAGCAACTAGTTTAATGCAGTTGACTATTTAGTCTTAGAGTTGTCTAACTTGTCTCATGGATAGAACTTAGAGGAAAGGATTAGTATACAGATAGTGACTTCCTTAGACTACCATTCCCAGTGTTTAGGAGTAAAGGCTTAGAGTCAAACTACTGGGTTCAAGTCCTGTCTACACCTCTTCTCTAGTTCGTTGATGCTGACATCTCTTCAGGGCAGTGTCCTTATCTGATGATGGAGAAGATGATCATACCTGCTGAAGAGAGCTGTTGTATGAATTAGATGAGATGGCACATGATAAATCATCAAAACTTTAAAGTAGTCATTATTCTTTCAGTTGAGCCTTCTGACGGGCTCTGGAACCATGAGGATTAGGAGTTACACTCTCAGATACATGCCTGAAGCTCTTGAAGATGCTGTTGAATGTATTTACTTATGCTTTGGAAACCAAATGAATAGGTAGCAGGGTTGATAATCTAGTATGAAAATTGAGAAGTCAAACCAGTGAACTCATCTAGATGGACAGCTACCTGCCTCTGAATGGAGCCAAGCCTTTGTGCCACCCACAGGTAGGGTTGGGTTTTCTGTAGGAAGCAGCTTAGGGTCAGCTGTGTCCCCTACAGAGGTCCTTGGCTGAATGCCCAATCTTCTGCTTCATAGCACAAGCAGATATTTTGTCCCCAAAGCAAATTTGCTTGGTTTCAGAAAATTCTGTACAAGGCTCCCCGATCATGAGCTGAGGGTTTCTCTCAGGACTCCTTTGTTTTGAATTAGCTGCAAATGGTTTCCCATTGCCATCTCTATTGCCACCACTTCCAGGACAATGTACAGGTTTCCTCCATGGAATTACTGAGTCAATTAAATTTTGGAGGAAATTACCCAAGGTAGCCATTTTCATGAATTATCAATTAATGTTGACCCATACTCTCTGACTAATTAGGTTTGAGGACCTAGTCCCTTGAGACCTTGAATCATGATATAGAGTTACATCATCTGTCTTTCAGTTATACAGGGCAGGAAGGCACAAATCCATTTAATCTAACAGTGTTATTATATTATTAGTATAATTATCAAGGAAATGCTAAGACATTTACTAACACTTAGAAATGTTCTACTGCTTAAAATGTTGCAGTTGTATTGAGATTTGAATGTTGTCTCTCATTAAGGATTGAGCTTACTTAGTGCTTGAGCCCGTGGCTGATTTTGACCTGTAGAGACTGAATTACATTTTGTTTTTGGGTCCATGCTTAAGCTAGGAGCTACTATATTATTTTTTTGGTATTCAGAACTCTGTGTTTTGTGGGCACATACTTCAGTACTTCCATTTTATAAGTCAGGAAACTGAGAGTACAAAGGTCATATATGTCATGAATTAGAGGCCAAGTTGATGGTGGGGGTTCCAAGTCCAGTTTCTTTTAAGTGTTAATAATAGCTCAACTATGTCTTCAATGAATTTGTTTCCTCACTCACCTTGGCAGAGTTACTCAACTCTGCCAAGCTTAAAAACCTGGACATTTCTCCAACATTGTATTTCTTTCAGCATGTTGCTTTTTTTTTTCTTCCTGTTTCTGCCTCTGCCTCTCCTAGTTGACTTTGAGGCCCTTGAGGGGAGTGGCTTTGTCTATTATTTTCTGCATATCTAGCAGTTGGCTCCATAGCAGGCCTAGAAGGCTCCCATTAAGTGCTTATCGAATGAATGAATAGATGAATAGACACAGCATGCCAGTTTGATGAACGATCCTCACATTTGTATTTGACTGCCAACATTCTTTGTGCCAGGGATTTGCCACTAGCCTGTAGTATGGAGCTGGGGACTGGGCCTTCCTTTCTTGGGACCTTGCACTTGGGTGCTCTGGGTGGGTTCCCCTCTTGTGTCACATATGTATGACATACTCCAGGGTCCCTGCCGAGACCTGCTTAGAACCACTGGATGTCAAAGGTGGAAGAGGCCATAAACAGCATCTAGTGCAATCCCATTCTTTCACAGATAAGGGGTCTGAACAAACCTCATATCCCCAGCTCTTGGACCTAGCCCAGAGCTGGGATCCAGGGGGCAGTCAGATGGGACTGATGGTTTGATTTCACGTGAGCTGAAGCAGAGTGACTCTTTAATGCCATTTGAGGCCATGGGTGGAAGTGCAACTTTGCTTTGCAACATCTAGGGCTATGGGCACTGAGGTGTATTGTCACCGGGAGATTCTAATAGAAGTAATGACGATTACCAACTGGTCCTCCTTGCTGCCTCACGTCCTGCCCCTCCTCATGACCTGTCACAAACACCTTGCACAACTGTCTTTGTCCTCCAAATGCACATGGGGCAACTCTTTCCATGAGTCAGTTCCACTAAGCCGTGCCATTAGTCAGGCGGTGTGACCTCAGGAATGTCACCTGGAGTCTGCAGGATTGGAGTGGGGCAGGTTGCTGGAGCGTGGTTCCCTGGTGAGGCTTTGCCTGGGCTGTGTGAACAGGGACAGGCCACATTCTGAGGAGCCTGGCTGTCCACCAGTTCTTGACCCCTTCTCCGCCTTGAATCTAAAATTCTTGCATTTGAAACTGGGTCAAGGTAAATGTGGGTGACGTGTTGGTGGTAGACATGATGATATAAAGACTGGAGTGTCAGAGTTGATGTTTTAACTCCAGCCTGGGTTAGACCTCAGATGAGTACTCAACATATGACTGGAGAAACACACTTGTCATGTTTTGGTCAGGGCTCTTTAAAGGTGAATAAGTTGGATGTGCTTTTCATTTTGTATTTTGTACTATATCTTTAAAAAATCCAAGTCCGGAGAGGGTGAGGACAGAGATGCGTAGGATGGAGACCCTCACACTTTGTGGGGACATTGGCATTGGGGATCTTCTGAGGCCAAGGGCCTTTTCTTTCTCCTCAAACTGGGGATAACCTTAAGGCCAGGACTGTGTCTCTCCACTGCACTCCCTCTGCAGGCTCGAGGGTGGGGCTGTCTTCTTCTTCATCCCAGGGTCTCCCTGAGGTTTGCTGTGTCCTGTCTTCACACTGGGGCTTCCCTGATAGCAAGGGCTTCCTCCAACACCAGAGGAAATCTAGGAATACTCAGGCCTCAAATTGAGGACCCTGTGATGGACAAAAATAGTAGCATGCATTACTAAAGGGCAGAATTGTCATTTTCCTTTGCCTCTGTGGCCAGGATGGCAGGCATTTGGTAAAGGGCAAGGGGAGGCATGCTTCCAGCATCTGGAATCATCACACTGGCTCTGTGTATGTGTGTGTGTGTGTGTGTGTGTGTGGCATATGGTGTGGGAGGGTGCAGTGTGTGAACCTCATGTAGGTGAGGCTCTGGGGGGTAACGGGCAAGAGGTGCTCCCTCTTCTAGGAGGACATGGTGGGGGCAGAGAAGCAGGTGTGGGCTGAGTAAACCCATGCAAAGTCTGATTCGGGCTTAAAGTGTGTTTGCCATCTGGGCCTGACTCAGCCTCTGGTGTCAAAGGTTCAGGCGAGGTTGCTTTGTGAACAAGGTGGAGAAGTCCAGGTCCACTTGTGGAAACTCTATAAATGGAAGCCTGGGCTTCAGTGTTGGCTTGCCTCCTGGTTTGGGGAAGTGCTGCTCAGTCCTGCCTCCTCCCACTCGCCTTCCCACACCTGGACACCTGCAGCCAGCCGTCTTTCATGAAGGCCTCTTCTGTTCCAGATTAGGTCTGAGCTGGGATTTTCTTTGAGCAGCAAACCAATCCAGCTGCACCCGGGAACCCCACAGGTTGCCCTGCTTGGTACCTCCTTTTGCTCCTCAGTCCACTCTGTTCTGTTCTGGCCTGTGTGTCCCCACCCAGGCTGTCCTCATCAAGGCCACCAGCCACTCTGCATTTCTTGACCAGTTAGTATTGGTTGACTCCATTGATTATCTTTCCTTTCTTGGACACCTGTCTTCTCTTGTCTTTCCAGTCTCCACCCTCCTAGTTTCTCCTCCTTCACTGACTGCTCCTTGTCAGCAGGCTGTACAGGCTCCTTCTCCACTGTCCAACCTTGAGATCTTGTGGTGTCCCCGGCTCGTTGGGGCCCTCTCTTCTCCTTGGATGATTGCAGCCACTCACATATCTTTAAATACTTTCTATGTGATGACAGCTCTCAAATATGTACATTTGTGGCCCAGATATCTCTGAGTTTCAGACATATATCCACATATCTCCTAGTCCTCACCTCTCTGCATCCACCTAGTGGCCTAAGCCGTAAACGTGGGAGTCTTTCTGCCTTCTTTCTCCTCCTTTACCCCACACGTCGAGTCCCCCTGCTACTCCTGTTAGTTATTCCTCCAGAACACTTAGCATCACCCTCTTGTCTTTGTTTCCACTGCTGCCAGCTACCATCTTTAGCCATAGCTCCAGTAGCAGGTCCCTCCTCTCCCTCTTTCATGCTTCCTCCATCGTCCAGCCTTTATCCATTTTGCAGATGGAATAATCCTTTGAAGCTTTGAATCAAATAAAAAGCCTCTGCTGAAATGCCTTCAGGGTCTTCCTGATGCATTTTGAATAAAATCTGAACAGTATATACATGTTGTCTGAGGTCTGATGGGATACATGCTCAGGCAGGTGTGTGTTTATGCCTGTGAACAAACCTAAACAGACGCAGGTGCATATTCACCTTGGCCACGATGTGCCCACCCCAAGATAGCCCTATTGTTTAGGGTCTGGAACCCATCAGTGTCTGGTATCATGCTTGGCATTAGGTGCTCAGCAGGAGCTCAGTGAATGAATAAATGAGCTTTTGGTGTACTCTAAGTGTAAACTCCACAAAAATAGCACTTTTGGTCTGTTTACTGCTACATCTCCAGCACCTAAAGGAAAGCCTGGCATACAGTAGCTACTCAATAAAGATTTGTTGAATGAAAAAATAAATAAATGAATGAGAACACAATGAGTAATCTATAGATAGGCTTTGCCATTCTGGCTATTTAGAAATCAAAGGTAATGGGTTCAGTGACACTTTTGCCAGTCAATTCACATTCAAGAAAAGGTTCCCTCAGACTTCCTCTCACCTCCAGCACCCTGCCATCGCCACCATCGTGTAACCCATCATCTCTGTTGCCCTCACCTCAGCCAGATCGGCCTTTCCACGCTACCCGAGCTAAAGAGCATCCGTCTTCCCCAGACACTCCTCATCACTTTGTTTTATTTTCTTCACTTTCTTATTTATGCATTTGCTGAGTTGCTTTTTGTCTGTCTTCCTCCTCATGTGAGCTCTGGGAGGCAGGGATTCTGTGTATCTGGTTCGCTGCTGTCACTCCAGGGCTTGGCACATAGGAGATTCTGTGTCACATACTCTCACACAGGAGAAATTTGTTTTAAGGAAACAACAGAAGTGGTGGAGTTTAGATTTGAATTCCAGAAGTCTGACTCTTGATCCTATGTCCTGAACCATTATTCGTGTTGCTCCCACCCTATAAGTAGTGTAACTCTGTCTTGCACATATAGCCTTCCCCTGACTCTATTAGATGCTGCATCTCTGTCTTCTCCACACAGAGCATTGTCTTCTCCACACGGAGCATTGACTGGGCCCCAGTGTGTGCGGCCATCTCCAACTCAGGCCAGACTGGGTGTGATTAGCAGAAGGCCAAGTGCCTCTATGGCCAGCAGGTGGTGCTGTTGGGAAGAGAAGAGAAAAGGGGTCCCCAGTGGCTTCTAAAGGAGGGAGGACTGGTTATGAGGCTGGCTGGGAAACCGGGTGATGAGGGAGGTTGAGTTGAGAAGGCCCTGCCAGCTGACCACCTCTTTTCTTTCAACCATGAATGCCAGTGGTTACCCCCAAGTTACCACAATCACCACCGTCACCCCTGACCCACAACTCCAGAACACCAAGCTCCCCGCTGAGCTGGCCCTACAGGGCGAGTGGCCAGAGTCTCACATGCTCGTCAGCTGAGACAGGGTCTCAAGGATGTAACCCAAATTATACATTCATTTGGTGTAAAGGTTATTCCCTCACGCATTATCCCCTGGATAGGCGACTGTAGGGGATGCCTGTCACTCTCTACTCCAGTTTTTGATGAACTCCTAAGCCATAGATTCAGTTTTGGAGATAAGTATAATAGTCCTTAAAGTATGATATTAAACATGACAGAGAGTGTGTCATCAGAGGTATTTCCCCTGGGTTAAAGCTTGTATTTTTAAGCCAAGAATATGGGCATTGGAATCAGATGAGCTGGGTTTCAGCTCTGGCATTGATACTTACTGGCCGGATAATCTTGGTCAAGCTATTAAACCTTTTGGGTCCTCAGATCATTTATCATTTATTCACTCACTTATTCCCATGTACCAAGATCTGATGCCAAACCACTGTGCCTTAGAAGCAGAGAAGTGGGTGGGAAGAGGTTCCAGTATTTGAGCAATCCCTGGGTGACCTGCCTGGCTGGACCCTCCCACCCCCGTGCCTGTTCTCCATGTTGTCACTCGGTGTGGGCACTTCCTGATTCTCGGTGGCATTCAGCATTTTGCACACTCTCTCCTTCCTGACTTTTCTGTTAAATCATTGACTGCTTCTTAATCTTTTGTCAAGGGCTCTCCCTCTTCTCAACCTTTAGCTGTTGAATTTTCTCAGGGCATGGTCTTAAGTTCCCTTCTTTTCTTAATCTATATTCTGTCACTGGATGATCTATCCACCCCATAGCTAGCATGCTACCCCTAGGATGATGGCTCCCAAGTGTAGATCTCCATTCCTGACTTTTTCCTGAGCTCCTGACTCATAGATGTAAGTGCTTACTTTGTATCTCTGCTTGGTTGTTCCATATGCATCTCAAAATGGACAGGTTCAAAACTGAGCCCCTGGTCTTCTTACCTGCATTGCAGCCAAACCTGTTCCTCCTTTAGTCTTTCCCAGCTGCTTCTGGAAATGGTGGCTGCTGCTGCACAGAGATCATTCCAGAGACTTGGCTATAGCCATGGTGTCCCCAGTGGCTCCCGCTTCGCTTCTTGCTTGCTTCCTCTAATCTATGCTCCACACTTTAACTAGAGCAATATTTACAATCTGCAAATTGAATCTTGTCACTCTTCTGCTTAAAAATCTTTACCGCTTCACTCTTAGGGCAAAAGTCAAAACCTGTCACGTGGTCTCAGAGGCTTGCGGGGTCTGCTCCTGCCCACACACCTCCTCTCCCTATCTTTGTGTCTGAGACAAAAATCAGGCTTTTCCTATATCAGAACCATCTTTTGTTTTCACTATAATTTTTTTCTTCTTGTCACCTGGACAACTCCTGCTCTCTCTCCAGTTTCAGATTAAATTTTATTTTCTCATGGAAGATTTTCCTGATCTCTAGGCTAAATTAGGTTCTCCAATTCATTATTTTATATAACCTAGAACTTTCTTTTGTTGAATGTAACAAAATTTAGAATCATGTATTTATTTTTGTGTGTTTCTTATACTGATTGCCTCTTTTTTTTTTCTCTCTCTTCTTTTTTTGAGACGGAGTCTTGCTCAGTCGCCCAGGCTGGAGTGCGGTGGCGCGATCTCGGCTCACTGCAAGCTCCGCCTCCCGGGTTCACGCCATTCTCCTGCCTCAGCCTCCCAAGTAGCTGGGACCACAGGCGCCTGCCACTACACCCAGCTAGTTTTTTTGTATTTTTAGTAGAGACGGGGTTTCACCGTGTTAGCCAGGATGGTCTTGATCTCTTGACCTCGTGATTTGCCCGTCTCGGCCTCCCAAAGTGCTGATTGCCTCTTTTACTAAGATCATATGTTCTGAGTGTAGGGACTGTGTTTGCTTGTTTACCATTGCATACCCAATACCTAGTATAGAGCTTGACATGTAATAGGGGCTCAAAAATACTTGCTGAATAATAGATTAATAAAAGGAAGTTTGCCTTGATATTAGACTGAGCTTTGCTGAATGGGAACAGATTTTGAATGCTAGCATCAGCTTTGGAGGGTAATGTGAAGAGATATAAACTAGGCTATCTCAATTGTTATCTCTGAGATCTTGTGTAGGTTAATTTCTTTGAGCCTTAGTTTCCTGTCTATAAAATAGTCATATTAACATGACCTCCTTCTTTTGCTTGTTGTAAGGGTTATAATAGCAGCTAATATACATAAAGTGCTTAGAAAATATCTACCATATAGTATTCACCATTATTGCCATTTTTAATATTATTATTTCCACTCTCTTCCTGGTGCAGGAATCACTCTGCAACATCTTTGGCAGATAGTTTTGCCATCCTAGTGATGGGGAACACTCTTCTTGAAATCTCCAGCTACTTTTAGTGAAATCCAAACTATTTACTATAGAATTGGCTTCACTAGCATGTTAATCTATGTTAATAGTAACTCTCTGCTATTAGTAATAATCATATTAACCCTTCACATTTTACGAATTACTAAATACTTCCACAAATACCTCATTTGATCCTGAGGACAGCCATCTAGGATGGGTGGGTGATCATCAGTGCAATTTTACAGATGCAGAAGCTGAGGCTGGGAGATTTGCCAAAGATCATGCAACCTTTAAGTAACCCAGGACTTCATTATAAAAAATCTCCAGAGGGAGCTGATTGTTCACTGATGTTGCATAAAGCTATTCATTGGGAGCAGAAAGAAAAAATTTGAACTTTTTTCTTTATGTATTTTTATCTTGTCTTTTAAAATTGTCTGTATTTTGTGTTTTTTTTTTAACTTACGTGATGTGAGAATGACAGTACATATCTATTGCTTCTAAATAATATATATGTATTATATGATGAACCCCAATAAAACTTTCAACTCTTTATTAAAATATGCATTCAGAAAAGTGCATATATTGTAAATGTCCAGCTGAATGAATTTTCACAAACCGAACACAACCAGGTAAGCAGCTCCCAGACAAAAATTAGAATGTTACCAGCAACACAGAAGCCTTCCTTCGTCTCCCATCCAATGACCACGCTACTACAACCAACACACACACAACCACAGTCTTACTGTCTACAACAGAGATTTATTTGGCCAGGTTTTGTACTGTACATAAATGATATAAATGAAACTATGCAGAGTGTTTGATGTTGAACCCTATGATAAAAGATATAAATGGAACTATGCAGAGTGTTTTATGTTGAACCCTATGAACAGTTTTTGACCTCCATAAATGGCAATTTCGTATGTTTCATCCTAAAGCTTTTTTATGTGTCTTTTTGTTTGGCCACTTGCTTTATGTTTGTGAGATTCATCCATACTGCTGTGTGTAGCTGTAGATCATTTGTACACATTGCTGTATTCCACTGTGTGACTATACCACTGTTTTTTATTCATTGATGTGTATTTGTATCTTTCTGATACTTGGATATTATGAATAACACTAGAATAATATTTTTTTGAAAGAAGTAAGCCTTTATTTCTTTGTTTTGAAAATAAACCTGGCTGAGTTGGTTGCCTTTTGGTGATTACTCAAATAGGCCACATCTCATATTCTCGTCCAACTCCTCCAACCCTTCCTTGGCTTCAGCCTTGGCTGGAGCTGCAGCAGGAGCAGCAGTAGTGGCAGTGGCCCCAGGGGCAGCAGCCACAAAGGCAGATGGATCAGCCAAGAAGGCCTTGACCTTTTCAGCAAGTAGGAAGGTGCAATCAGTCTCCACAGACAAAGCCAGGACTTGCTTGTACCCATTGATGGTAGAATGAGGTACTGATGCAACAGTTGGGTAACCAATCTGCAGGCAAACATTGGCAACATTGCAGACACCCTCCAGGAGGCGAGAATGCATTCCTATGGGATATCAAACACTTCAGGGTTGTAGACACTGCTACTGTTGAACAGCTGCTGGATAATCAGCCCAAGGGGGAAGGGAGAGATATTCAGCATGTTCAGCAGTGTGGCTTCGCTGGCTCCCACTTTGTCACCAGTCTTGATCAGCTGCACATCACTCAGGATTTCAGTGGTGTTACTTGTGATTTTAGTGGTAATGCTTAAAGCTTGGAGAAAGGAGGTCTTCTTGGGCTCCAGACCGGTGTTCTGGCCTGGGACAGTGACTTCACATGGGGCAATGGCACCAGCATGGGCGGCAGCTGGCACCTTACTGGCCAGCAGCATGTCCCTGATCTCAGTGAGGTCTTCCTTGGTGAACACAAAGCCCACATTTCCCTGGATATGAGGCAACAGTTTTTCCAGAGCTGGGTTGTTTTCCAGGTGCTCTTGGATGGCCTTGCACATCATGGTGTTCTTGCCCATTGGCACCACGGCCTTCCCTCAGAGGGACATGTGGATCTGCTGCATCTACTTGGAGCCCACATTGCTGCTCCTACAATGAAACATTTCAGATAATCATCGAAAAATTGGATGATCTGAAGGAAGTAGTTGGACTTCCAGGTTGCCCTGTCTTCCCTGGGCTGCATGGCAGTGTGTCAGGGGTTGCCACGAAGGGTTTAAAGGTGATGTCACTTTCACAAGGATGCCTCATGAGAGCTAGAACGAACATTCTAGTATTTGACTTTTGGTGACTGTATGCAGGGCAGATGCCTAGGAGAGGAATTGCTCAGTCATGGGCTGTGTATACATTCTGCTTTAGTAATGACCGTCAAAGAGTTTTCCATAGTGGTTGCACTCCCACAACCTCACCCACAGTGTGATTCTGTCCTTTTACTTTTATCCTCTCCAGTCAGTATGTTGTGGTATCTCTTTCAAGTTTTCATTTGCATTTCTTTGATGAATAATGAGAGGTTGAACACCGTGTTTATATGTTTATTGTGAAGCTGAAATATTTTTATTACCAGGGTGTGCAACATAAAAACTTTCAGGACTTGGGAAGAGGAGGATACTTTCTCTAATTGCTTAGACTAGTTTCTTCTTAGACCATTGTGAGGAAAGGAAGTTCCATCTTCTGGTGCTGGGACAGAAAAGGGGAGCATATGAAAGGGAGGTGAGGACCTCCACTTTTCGTCTTTGCCAGAATCTACTCTGGGTTTGACAAGAAGCGTGTTCTGTACCCAACAGCCAGTTTTCTCCTGCCCTGCTGTGATGTTCCCCAACCTTGGGGCAGATGTCCCTCCAGTGACTGGCTGACTAAGGCTATTTTACTGCATTCAGAGAGAAGCAAAATCTTGTGGTAACCTATAAGCAATTCAAGTGCAAGAGTAGGTGATAATTATTGATGAAAAAAATTGCATCCACACTTCCTATAATCTCAGCTACTTATTTGGCCTCTGCTTGCATATTTCATGGAGAGTGGGATCACTACTTAATGAGTGGCTCATTTCATTTGCTAGGCCATTTTATTCCTGATATGAGCAGAATCCGCTTTTCTGTGCCCAGAACTCACCGATCCATGCTATTCTCCTTGGGATCACAAATAATAAATCCACAACCTCTCTCTTTGACATTTGAAAGGCCTGAAGACAGCCACTGTGTGTCCCTAAGTCACCTCTAGATGAAACGCCACCTTCCTTCAGCCACAGCTCATGTGACAAGGTGCCCAGAGACCTCGCCCTTTTGCTCATGTTCATTTGGATGAACTAAAGGTTGGCCCGTGTCTGCCTTCAAATGCAGTGTCTGAGTCTGAGGCTCCAGAGGCAGTCTGACCTGCAGAACTCCTTGCACCTGCTGTTCTCTTTGCACTAATGCTCACACCTGATCCCACATGGATGGTTCCTTCCTATTGTTCATGTTGCTACTCAGACATCCCCATCTCAGATCAGCTTTTCCACGCTACCAGAGCTAAAGAGCATCCCTCTTCCCTGGACACTCATCATCACTTTGTTTCATTTTCTTCATTTTCACTTTCTTATTTATGCCTTTTGCTGAGTTGCTTTTTGTCTGTCTTCCTCCTCATGTGAGCTCTGGGAAGCAGGGATTCTGTGTATCTGGTTCGCTGCTGTCACTCCAGGGCTTGGCACATAGGAGATTCTGTGTCACATACTCTCACACAGGAGAAATTTGCTTTAAGGAAACAATAGAAGTGGTGGAGTTTAGATTTGAATTCCAGAAGTCTGATTCTTGATCCTATGTCCTGAACCGTTATTCGTGTTGCTCCCACCCTATAAGTAGTGTAACTCTGTCTTGCACATATAGCCTTCCCCTGACTCTGTTAGATGCTGCATCTCTGTCCTCTTGTCTTCTCCACACGGAGCATTGACTGGGCCCCAGTGTGTGCGGCCATCTCCAACTCGCCAGACTGGGTGTGATTAGCAGAAGGCCAAGTGCCTCTATGGCCAGCAGGTGGTGCTATTGGGTCCCCAGTGGCTTCTAAAGGAGGAAGGACTGGTTTTGAGACTGACTGGGGAACCAGGGGATGAGGGAGGTTGAGTTGAGAAGGCCCTGCCAGCTGACCACCTCTTTTCTTTCAACCATTTTCAGATGTGAGGCAGGTGTCTGTGGGAGAAGAGAGCAGGAGTGGACAAGTCCAGATCTGCTGTCCATGGGGTTATTGACAGGAGCAGGAATGGTGGTGGTGGCCCCCATGATACCACTTCTCCTGGTCAAAACCTGCCAGTTCATGCTTAAACAGGTCTAGGCTGGGGACCTGCTCATTGATCTAGTATTTGATCACCCCTCACCAGCCCCTGCTGCCCCCACTCCTGCTCATGGAGAATGTGGCTATGGAGGGGGCAGGCAGTGGGAACTAGGCCTCCTGGGTTTACAGTTTTCCAGAAAAATCCCTTGGGCTATAAGTTTCTCCAGCATGGAGGGCCTCGTCTACTTTCTCTCTGTGCTTCCCTACCTGGAAGAAGGCATCATGTCTTATACACACAGGTACTCAGGGCAACCAACCATCCCAGTTTGTCGGGGACTGAGGGAGTTCCCGGGATTCAGAACTTTCGATGCTAAAATTGGGACAATTCCAGGCAAATCAAGATGAACTGGTTACCCTATCAATGAAAGGGATTGTCCAGGTGGTCTGGAGGTCAGCACCCTCCTCTGTCTCTGCTCAGGGGGCATGCTGGTGGCCGGCCGTGAGGGTGTCTCAGACCTCAGTGTGATGGGCCCTGTGAAGTCAGGCAAGAACACAGCCAGCCCCAGGAGCTGTCATCTGGGCTCTCATGCCAACAGGAGACGTGTGTCATTCACATACAGGCAGCTGGTAGAGGACTGCAGACCCCCGGGGCCACTGCAGCACACAGCCCAAGCTGCAGTACTTAGGAGCTAGGCTGAAACCATGGAGGGCTTCCTGGAGGTCACGTTGAAACCCTGGTTTGGCTGAGGCAAACAGGGGAGAGCCCTGGGTGGGAGAGAGGGAGGTGCAGGCAGAAAGGAATCTGTGATGGGTTGTCAGGCAGAAGAACAGGCGGATCACTTTGATACAGAAGAGAAAGGGTGTCTGGATGGTAAAGAAAAGAGTTGTAAAAGGGAGCAAACACACTAAACCCAGCTGGGAAGAACGAGATTAGAAAGCAGTGAGTAATCACTGTAGGGTGCTTCTCAGGGCTGAAGCATTTGTAGGTCCAAAAACATTAAGAAAACCCTAAGTCTGGGCGAGCCACTTCCCATCACTTACCTGTCTTCCTCCTTTCCTTTAGTTTCAAGCCATGGTCACACATTCTGCTGGTCCCCAGAAGTCTGGGCCCCCTGAAGAGCCTCCCAGGAGTGTTCTGGAAGCCAGGGAAACTTCCTGTCTCCTGAGCTTGCGGTCAGGTCTTCTGAATCTCCCTTCGTGGGAGGCTCCCTGCCCCGGGTCCCATTTCCACATATAAGTTAGAGTTAGAGGAGTCACAGTATTTGATGGATTGGGAGGAGCTGGTTGTCACCCACTGGCTTGCAGACCTCTAGTTCATGGGACACAATGCATCCAAAGGCAGCTCCTGTCGCCGTCCAATAGATCTCATTATAAGAAAATTCTTAAACTGAGCCCAATTTCATGATTTCTGCCCATGGGTCCTAACTTTGTTCTTTGGCACTTCACAAAAATCTCACTCCTCCCTCATAAAAGCACTTAAAATATTTGAGTTCAGCTGTCCCACTCCCTCGGGTATTTTCTTTTGTAGATTAAATGTTTTTCAACACTTCCTGATGTGAAAGTCGTTCAGGCCACTGCTCTGCTTGCCTGCCTCCTGGCGCCGTCGCAGGTTTCCAGAGCCTGACTTGGAATAGCAGTTTCTCCAGGAATATCTTGAATGACTGAGTGAATCCGCAGCTCCTCCTATGAATTCCTGTCAGTTTGTATTTTTTCCTCTTGGCATGTGGGGCCCACAGATCCACTATTGTCTCATGTTGAGTTAACTGTTAACTAGAACCCCTAACATCTCCTTAGTAAGATCCCTCCCTACTTCCTGAAAGGCTCAGCACAGAAGCGGCAGCTGGGGAAGTCTGAATGCTGTGTCCTAGCTGTCCCTGTGGTCTCTGTGGCCGTGGACCTGGTCTGTGTCTTTAGAGACCAGACTGCAGCAGCAGTGGCCCAGGCAGTGGCTGGGGCAGACCTCTGTAAGCACGAGGAGGTGTGGAGGTCCCTATGACAGAACTAGATGAAAGCCTGCTGGCTGCTTGGCGTCTGCTCACCTATCTGCAATCTGCAGACTTGTCCCCTTCCTAACCGTAGAGGCCTCCTCCCCCCTCCCCCTCCCCCGTAATCAGCAGATCTCTCCTCTCTCTGATAAGTCTGGGCTCTCCCTGTTCATTAGCCCCGTGCTTCCTCTTAATGCCTGGGTGTCTGATCTTGGACTCCAATCTGTGCATGCCTTTGATGCTGGAGAACAAAGAGGTTTCTTGGACTTGAGCCAAGCTGGAAAAGTGTTTTTGAACAGAAGCTTCACTGATAGGAAGGCCTCTCTGGTGCATCTCCGAAGAATGGAGCTCTGGGAGCTACTAGCCCTAGGAAACAGCTGGTTTATTCCAAAATTGGAAAATGGATAAGAAAACCTATTTCAACTAGGCAAGGAGCCAAGAGAACTGTGATTCAGGCATCTGGAGATGTTCAGGGACTTGAGACACCCGGGAGATTTTCAGAAAGGTACCCTTGGTGCATGTGGCCTGCAGAAGAGACAGCTCGTAGCTCTGCACAGGGATACTGACTGCCTGCTTCACCACTGTGTCTCCAGCACCTGGCACAGTGACTGAAACCTGATAGGTGATGAGGGAATATGATTTAGGTGGATAAATGAATGAATGAATGAGAAGACAGTTTTCGGAAATCTTTTCTGTATGCCATAGCACTTTCATTACAAAAGTAAGAGCTCCTTTCTGGAGTCAGAGGGACTTGGGTGAGCATCCTGACTTCACCACTTACCGGCTTCATGACAAGTTCCTAAGCAATGGGCAGCATAGGAACTCCCCCAGGCTGCTATTAGAATCTCCATAGAGAACGTGCATGGAGTTCAGGGCCTGTTCCATGTCACCCACAGACTCAGTGAACCTCAGTTTAGCCAAACAACTGAGACATAGAGTTCCACACACCCTACAGTGATGGGCTGTCCTGGCCCTCCACCTCCTCCTCATGAGGCTGGAGGAGGGAGGGGGACCGGTAGAATGGGTAAGAAGCTACATCCCCCCCAGGAAGCTGGTCCTTGGCATAGCTTCCTTTGGGCTCAGGTCAGAGCTGGGGCCACTGCCGAGGGAGCAGCCTGCGACTATTTCATGTCAGTACAGTGCCCTCTCGACCCATTCACAAACCCCAGTGGCCACTGCTTGTGTTTCCTCCATGGGTAGGGGACAGCAGACCGGTTACCCAGGCCCTAGGCCTACCTGAAACCTGGTCAGATGGCAGGGCAGACAGTTTTGGTCTTTGAGTCTGCATTCATCTCAGAGGCATACTTCGCTCTCTCCTTTGACACAGATGCTATGTTTGTAGGTATCGTGAATTGATTTGGGATCCCTCTTCCACACATCTCCCCTCCTTTCCATTTCAGCCCTTTCCTTTGGAAAGCAAGGATCAGAGAGGAAAGATGCTATAGTAGAAAGAACCTGGACCTGAGGTTTTGAGTGTGGGCAGGTCCTAGCCTCTTGCTGGATTTTCTCATGTGTGAAGTGTACAAGTAGGTGAACCTAGGATATATTGTAGGTGGGGTGGTCTCGGTGACCTTCAGGAGGCCTCTTCTGGAATTGCTGTTTTATGTACCTGTGAGGTCTGTATTTTATTCCTGTTTCAGATTACTCCCCTCTCCCGCCAAAGGAGGAGACAGTTATCACAAGGACAGTGAGGGGTTTGATGGCGGAGAAAAGAGAACACACGTCAAGTCAGATATCAGCCTTAGGATCAGCTTTATTATGTATTTTACCTTCACCAGGGAGAAGAAGGCAAGGAAGCTGGAGAACAGACCAGCCTGCATCACACAGACACAATTCACATCTCTAAAGAGTATACATGGTGAGAACTAAGGGCCCACATTAGACCAGCTGTGAAGCACAGAGATTGACAAGGGCACCAAACATCCATCTCATCTTTCCCTTCTGGTTGTTTGGATTCAGTTATTTACATAGTTTTGGCTCATTTTAAAAAAGCACAACCAACATTTCAATGTTCAATAATTTCCTGTTCTTTTTAATGTACAGGGACAAAATCAACCAATTTTTGATTTTTGAAACGCTGCAAGTCGCTTTGTCTCAACACCTGTGGTGGTGGCGGTGGTGGTGGTGATAAGTGGAAAGTCCATCAAAATTCAGTTTGTTTTGTGGCTCATTTGATAGCCTGAAACTCTGAAAGATGAATGAAGTAATCCTTGGCTGTTACACCCCCAGAGTTGGGTGAATTTTTGCACCAAGGAAGCTGTGCTAGGCTTCTGTGGTCTTCCCTGATAGTCACACCATTCTTGCATTTGAGACCTTCCATCAGACTGCTGAGAACAATGCTTATTCACAGAGGATGATGAAATACAGAAAGAACCATCTTCAGAGACACAGACCAAGTCCTGGAATGCTAAGGAAGCCATGAGGCAAGAAGGTACATTGCACACAGAGGTACCCACAGAGGAAGGTCACCAGAGCACGGGCTGGGGTCAGGGTTTCATCTGCTGGCCATCTTCTTGACCCCAGAAGACATATGAGCAGCTACTTCCCCTTGCCAGGGGATGAGCACTTCTCCTGGACTTTCTGTGGGGAAACCTCCACACATTTTGTCTGGAATAGCTCCTGGCATGGCTCTGCACACTGAGGTGGACATTGATCTTGGCATGGAGGTAGGCATGGATCTTGGCCTTGCTGTGGACATTTTTCTTGACTTAATTCCTGGCACTGAGAAAGACATACCTCCTGGGCCTGAACTAGACACTTATCTTGGCAGGGGTGCTGGCACGTGGGGAGGCACACCTCCTCAGCCTTTCCCTGGCACTGCTCCTGGGTCTTTTGGAGGCATGGAGGGGGCACACATGGCTGCTTGCACTGCTGCTCACTGAAGGACATCCTAGGGTGATTTGCAGAGCCTGAAAAAAACACAAGATTTGAAATTATCTGCATTAAAAATATCGGCATGGGAACTGGGGAATAAAGGGTTGAGAAAGAAGAATGAGGAGTGGATGGAAGAACTAATGGAGTGGAATGAGGAGTGGGAGTAAGAACTAATTTCTTGGCTGCTTTTTATCTCTTTCTCTTTTCTATCCTGGCCGCAGCTCCCTGTGGCACCTGTCTCCAAGGTGGGAGTACTCTCATGGCCTCTGTCTAGGCATCCATAGCTCCAAACCCCAGTCCTGCTGCAGGTTTTTTTTTTTCCCCTTCTTTTCTAGTCTACAAATCCTTTCGAAAATCAGGTGCAAGAGACTAGATAGACAAATTCTAGTCTGGATAGAATATACAGGATAGTTTGTGAGGCCCAAGAAATGGGAAACCACTTAAAAAATCAGAAAGTACAGTCCAGAGGAGGAACAGAACAGTGGCCACCTAAAGACAGAGTAACAGGAAGAGAGAGGGCACAGATGCCCCACTTACCTGATCTTCAACAAGACTCAACAAAGGCTGTGGACTGTGAAGCCCAGCAAGGTGGGACTTTTATATCGTGCTTAGTCCAGCCTCCCGCGGGACTCACTGGCCACACGGGCTGCGGTACTAATTGTGGAGTCACCATAACAAGCTTCCTCTGAAATTGCCGATGGTTTGAGTCACTGCTTGGGATGCCTGTTAATCAGACTACATTTTGGCCTGTGGGTCCTCATCAGACCTCAGCAGGGAGGGCCTTCCCTCAGATCTCTCTCATCAAAGGCAGCAGGAAAAGAATGTTCATAAAGTGTTATCTCAGTCTGTTCAACCAGGATTCCTTGTCTGCCCAAACTGGTACAGGATGTGGTGAGAGATAAGATCCACCTTGCTCATCTCATCTTCACCAATGGGAAGACTTCATGCCTAAGGCCTGGGGCCTCTCTGGGTCAAGAGCTTACATGGCCTGTTGCAGACACTTCTTCATCAAGCCTAGAAAGTCACTCTTCAGATGCAAAGACGAAGGCTTGCCCTGTGGTTCCAAGAGAACAAAAGGCTTTCAGCCTGCTGAAGAGAGTGATTTTCCTGCATGGTGGTCTTGACAGAAATTGGGATTCATTTGTTACTTTTGGGTTGTGAAGTAGAGTGAAGGGGAAAAGAGAGGAAGGAGAAGGCAGACAATCTTCATCTTCTCAACCTTGATTTATGACACCCTTCTGAAAGTGGAGTTACTCACAGAATTTTCACAGTGACCAGAAGAACAGGCTGGAACAAAGTTAACTTGTCTCTTTGCCTACTGGAAAACGTTTTCTTAGAACTCAGGTCAATAAAAGTCAGGGGATGAAAGGAAAAGTTTCAAAGCAAACACACCCAGTTTTCTCTACCTCTACTTTCTAGTTTGGACTGTTAGTTTTTACCTGGTGTGTTCTCCCTGTGCCTGTGGAAATCCTAAGCATTCTGCAAAGCTTTACTCATGTCTACCACCCTCTGAGAGCCTTTCCTGATTACTCTAAACCAGAAATGAATCCACCTCTCTGTGAATTCCCATGGTATCTATTGTTCGTATTATTCATATGACATTTACTATTGAAATTAGGATTTTCCAGGTATTTATATATAGATCTTATTTTTTCCTGGGTTATAAGTTCCTAGAGGATAGGTACTATGCCATAGGTATAGTAAGTGGAAGATGATGGAAGACAAATGATTATTGATGGGGTAAATGTATTAATGAAGGAATGAAGAAGGTGGATGTGGGAGAGGTGGGAGTAGAGGAAAATCTCATTTAATTGAAAATGGGAAAAGATTTACTTTGAAAGAAGCCCCCAGTTCGATAAAGTGGTGGTTCTGTGTTTGTTTGCTGAAGTTCATATTTATGAAGTTGAATTTTAAATATGATGATGTTCCTTTCCTTTCTCCTTAATTTGAAGTTATGGTCAACCTCTTAACTTGAAGGGGTAGGTTTAAGTCATTTCCTAAGAAAAATATTTGGCTAAAATCAGAAATCTCTCAAGTGTTTGTATAGATTTTGGATGCTTGATACCTGAAAAGTTTTTAAAAGGTAAGCTGGGGAGACCAGGAGACATTTTTGACCTTTGAGACTGCTTCTCAGAGGTTAATGTGACATCACCATGAGCCCCATTGGTGTCCTGGCAGGAGACAGAGGCCTGGGTGTGGAAGGACTTGGAATACCCAGCTGTATATCTGAAGAGACAAAGTCATTTGGGGCATCTGGGAGAGTAGGTGTAGGGTGGGGAGACTCATCCTTCTTTTTCTCCTCTTTTTTCATCTCCTCCTTTCAATTCTCTTCTTCTTTGCATTTTTCATCTTTTCTTAGAATGCTGTTGAAGAGACAAAGCAACTCTCCTGTGTCCTAGAAAACAAGGAATTTTCCATCACTGAGTTCAATAATATGTTCTTTCAGTCCCTCATGGCCCCTATGTGATGTCAATGCCTTTCCCTTCCAAAATGACTCAGTTTCATGGAGAATATGGCCAGAGGTAAGCCGCTATGCTCCAGAAGAAGGCCCCTTCCTTGGTTTTGGGTGGAAGGTTATGGAAGGCTCATGGGGGAGGAGGTGTCTGTGCTTTGTCTTATTGGACAGTAGGAATTACCCAGGCAGGGAGGGTGGGCAAGAGCATTCCAGGTGGCCTCTAGGAAGGAATCCTTGTTGAGAGGCTGTTGAAGTACAGAGATACAAGTGAGATGAAAGGAGAGGTGGAGGCCAACTTAGGAAAGGAATGAGCAAGAGACTCTGGGAAGAGACCCTCTTAGCTGGGATTTCTGGAAGTTTCCTGTGACAGGATGCATGAGATGACCTTGCTCATGTCATGTACATGTCTGTGACTTTGGTTAAGCCCAAGGACAAGGAGACTAAATAGAAATGTGCAGAGCAAGAGACTAGAGCATGTTCTCATGGAGGGGAGGTGAGCCCCGTTAGGTAGAGCCCATAGTTTGACTCCTCTCACTGGATGCCCTGCCTGCCATCGAGTTGATTCATGACAGTGGAACAATCTTGAAATTGACCCAAAAGTCCTTCTCTTGTAGGCAGAATAATGGCCTCCTAAACGTGTTCACCACCTAATTGCTAGAATTTAGGTTACTTGGCAAGAGAGACTGAAAGTAGTGAATAAAATCAAACTTGCTATTCAGACGACTTTAAAATAGGGAGATTATCCTTGATTATCCAGGTGTGGCCAACAGAAGCATAAGGCTCTTAAAAGCAAGAAGAGTCTGTCAGAGTGATGTGATTTGAGAAAGGCTTAACCATCCATTGCTGATTTTGAATATGGAAGGAGTCCACGAGCCAGAAATGAGGGTGGCCTCTACAGTCTGGAAACAGATTCTCCAGTAGGACCTCCGGGAAGAGGTGCAGCTTCGCGGGCACTCTGATTTCAGTCCGGAGAGACTTGTGTCAGCCTCTGAGCTCCAGAACTGTCCTAGTGTTCACTTTTGTTGTTTGAAGCCACTAAACTTGTGGAAACTTGTCACAGAAGCAGTAGAAACCTAACAACCTTCCCAGTGCTGGAGGCTTTTGGGAGCTCTTGAAGAAGGAAGCCTCAGATGAAGAATAAAATCTCATTTGCCATTCCCTCATTTAAATATATTCCTACTTGTCATGTCAGCATCCTCAATCAAAGGCTAGCTTTTGATAAAGAGGCACTGAGCTGGGTGCAGTGGCTCACCCATATAATCCCAGCACTTTGGGAGGCTGAGGCGAGTGGGTCACTTGAGGTCAGGAATTTGAGACCAGCCTGGCCAACATGGTGAAACTCCATCTCTACCAAAAATACAAAATTAGCCGGGCATGGTGGCGAGCGCCTATAATGAGGTGCCTATAATCCCAGCTAATGGGGAGGCTGAGACAGGAGAATTGCTTGAATCCAGGAGGTGGAGGTTGCAGGGAGCTGAGATTGTGCCATTGCACTCCAGCCTGGGCAAAAAGAGTGAGACTCTAGCTCAAAAAACAAAACAAAACAACAACAACAAAAGAGCCACTGAGATATATGGAGAAAGAACTCAGGATCCCATTCATCTGGGGTTGACTATCACATAGAGTATACGCAATATTGGATAAGTGACTTAACCTCTCATCTCAATTTCCTCTTGTTGAGAAAGGAAGATACTATTTCACAGATTTCTTGTGAGGAATAAATTAGAGAATGTATGCTTCAAAACTTAGGGCCATCAAGCTACTTATGAATATTAGTGCAATCTGAATCAGTTCAGGACTCACCTCCTCCATGAAGCCTTCCTTGATTCCCCTGGTTCTTCTTGTTCTATGTCCTTTGCTCTGTCCCTCCAATACTTGATTTTTGACTTGAATTTCTTTTTTTTTGAGACGGAGTCTTGGTCTGTCGGCCAGGCTGGTGTGCAGTGGCATGTGATCTCAGGGCACTGCAACCTCCGCCTCCCAGGTTTAAGTGATTCTCCTGTCTTAGCCTCCTGAGTAGCTGGGACTACAGGCATGTGCCACCACACCCAGGTAATTTTTGTGTTTTTAGTGGAGATGGCGTTTCACCATGTTGTTCAGGCTGGTGTCGATCTCTTGACCTCATGATTCACCCCCTCGGCCTCCCAAAGTGCTGGGATTACAGGCGTGAGACACCACACATTTTTCTTTAATACAGGTTCAAATTCTGCCATGCATTTGTCTCTCCACGCGTGTGTCATAGAACATCTAATACATGTCCAAAGCCAAACTGCTGATCTTGCCTCAAAAACTCCTCCTACCACAGTCTTCCTCAGCTCTGTAAGTGGCCTGGCCTCATCGTCTTTAAAATAGGAAAGTTAGACTTTCAGTCCATCCCATCTCTGACATTCTGTGATACTATAAATGTGATCATGAATGATTAGCTTGGGTAACTATGTAACTTTGTAGTGTGTGGACACATGTGTGTGGGCACTTTTTTCTTGGTCAGGTGGTAATATACCCACAGGAAGACCCAGTCTTCTGTCTTCTGCATGTGGCAGTGGCTCACCCACTGACTGATTGACCTTAGGTGACCTGTCTTTTCCTAGGTGTGGGAGTATTTGGGGTCTGAGTCCTCAAAAATCAATCTTGGTGGCCCAGTATCTGGGGTTGTGGATTAGAAAGCTTTGGAAAAATTGTCTCACCCCAAATCTTAAGATAAGGTGACTAAGCTGTTTCTGTGATCATCCCCCGCCCTCCAGCAAGATTGGAGTTAATCTGATTTAATGACATCTGAGATTTAAGTTTTTAGACTTCTGGAGCTGTCATTATTGGGAGCCAGGGCATAATTAGACAGGATCAGCAGAAGAGTCTCAGGTGTGTGCAAGGCAGTTTTTTTTTCTCCCATTCCCATCAAACAACTATCTCCTCTGTTCAGACCTTAAAAGTCCTCAGACTCCTCTGATCCATTCATCTGCATATTACAGGACAATGTCTCTGATAGAGCTGAATGGTGCAGAATGTGGTTTCCTGCAGAGTGGGTGCCACTGGGCAGCTTGCGAATTCCTGGGGGGAAGTCTGCCACCCCTCTCCTTTCCTTTCCTCCTGTGTCACCCACACAGGGGGTCTGAATCGGAGGTGTGAATTCAGGAAAGAGCTGTAAATCTCAAGCCCTCAGGGCCAGACTGGACTTGAGAGGCCACTTGATTCTACCTCCTTGTTTTAGCCCCAGCACGTGCTTTAAAAAGGAGACACAGAACTATTTATTGACTGTGTTTTTTAGATGAGGAAATTGAGGCACAAAAGTGTCAAGGGCCTTGTTCAAGGTTATATGGTCAGGTCATGTCTGGTCTGGGCAGTGGTCCACGTAAAAATATTTAGCAGACCAGTGTATTGAGGATTCCTTATAAGCTTTTGGAAGACAACAAAGACGCAGAGCAGCCAGTGGCTGTTCACAGTTTGGGATCATAGGAAATACTCATATGTACATGCTGTCATCTATAGGGTGTCCGGGGACTCCAGGTCAAAGACCACCAACACAGACGGTGGGGAGGAAGGATGTTCCCCAGTTACATTTGTTGTACATCTTCAACATTTTCCCTTTTGAGTTTGAGTTCTGGTGCACCTTGGCCTAAATCAGGATTAGAAATCCTGGATGCCTTCTACAACCAACATCCTGTGACTTTGGTTGTTCCTCTCTCTGGACCTTCGCTTCCTCATGTAGACACTGAGGATGTTTTAAATGCCACGTTCAGTTCTGATATTCGGCAATACAAGCATCTCCTTCTGGCTCCTATTGTGGGCCCAACCTGGGAGTGGCGGGGTGGCCCCTAACTCTACTTGCCTTCAAAGATATTTGTCATCCTTTTGTGGAGCTCCCTGTTTCTCCCTTAAATGTACTGCTTCACACAGCAGATAGCAGGAAGCTTTTGCTGCAGTAGGTGGTGGGTTGTGACTCCAAGTGTGTACATAGGTTCTAAAGTACTGTTGGCATCTTGGCTTCCTAAGTGCAGTTGCCCACACTAGGGGCTTGACATAAGTTATCTCACTTCATCGCCCCACCCTTGCCCCTTGGTGAGACTTTTCGTCTCATTCCTCAGGTGAAGACCTCGAGCTCCCTTCTCCCACTGAGGCGAAGCATCTTGTCCGGCTCCACAGCTGGCTCGTGCAGTGCTTGCTTGGAGCCCATGTCTGTGGGATGCCAAGCCCTTTCCCTTTCCTTGCTGCTGCGCAAGGTGAGGGACCCACATGGAGGTAGCCTGCATCTTCCTGGCAAAGCAGGAGGAGGGTTGGCAGGATCTGCATCTTGTGCCTGAAGGAGAAAGTGGCCAAAGGCAGGAATGCGACAGGGGCCAGGGCTGCCTTTCAGCCTCAGGCCCCTCATGCTGAGTCCCCTTCTTCTCTCCCCACTGTCCCGTTCTGGGGATGACTCCATGCCACGAGGTTAAGGAGCACAGTGGACAGGGGATCAGTCCAGAGCAATCCCCTCTTGTTTGGGAAAGTGGCTCTGCAGCCTCTGAGCATCCACTTATTGGTTATTACTGCATGTCTGCGATGTGTGCCCGGCTGCCCCTTCTCAAAGGGCAGGCTGGTGTGACAGTCAGGTTACAAACACGTGGCCAGAATGTGGAGTGATAAGAAGACAAAAGCATGGAAGCTCTGAGACCACAGAGGGGCATCTAGCCAGCTTGGGGGTGGGACATGGGGAAGATTCTTGGAGCAGGTGACCCCTGAGTTGACTTAAAGGGTGAGGATTTGCCCAGGTGGATCATTTAGAGGAAGATTCAGTGGAGGCAGAGAAAAACGATAGAGAAGGGAGTGTAAAGTCACAAAGGCCAGAGACTCTGCGCTGTGTGCCAGGAAATGCCAGCAGTTACTTGTTACTGGACTGTAAAGTTCTAGAAGGAGATGGAGAAATGGCCCTATAGCTAGAGAAGGAGGCAGGGGCTAGATCCTAAAGGTTTTTACATGACAGAATGTTATTTGAACTGCCCTCTAGGCAAAGGGGAGACTCAAGGGTTTTAAGCAAGGACATCATGTGTAAATTTGATTTTAGTAAGAGTGCCTTGGCTGGTTTCCACTGGAGTAAGGACTGAAGGAAGGTTAACTTTGAAAGCCAGTTAGGAGGGTTGAATGGTGTAGGTGAGAGATGATGAGCACATTTCTGGGAAAAAGCTATGACTCCTTAGTCTGAGAAGACTTTCCTTTGAGCCTGGGAGGGGGCGTATAGCTCTCGAGATGAGACATGAGGTTTCCTGCACTTGGAAGACAGGTATAGCTGAAAATATCCTGGTATGCATTTTACGATCAGTTTGTATCTTAGAATCTTTACGTGTTTGGCAAATGGCTTAGTGTTTTTACTGATCTCTTTGCTGGGCATCAACACCTGTGACATGGAAGCAGTTATGACTTATCACTAATAAAGCCTTCTAGAATGTGCCTGTGCTCGTGTGCTGAGCTGCAATCTTTAGTCATGTGGGAACAGGACAGGAAAAATAGGACGTTTGGTAACTGGTTACTTCCTCCCCTCTCCCCAGTTGCCATTCATGCCTGGAGGTGGGGGATGCAGGAAAATGGTCTCTAAGGTTCCTTCCAGCTTCAAAGTCAGACACCCCTAGGTTCTGTGCCCAGCCCTCACGGTGCCAGCCCACCTCACAGCCAGTTGCCTGATTTGGGAGGGCTTAGAAGCTCTTTTAGAAAGCTAGCTGTACTCTGCCTGATTCTCAAGAAAGCACAATGCAAAGGGGTCTGTGGTGGGGGCTCCTTTTGTGACCATCCTAATGGATCCTCAGAACTGCTTTGTCATGAAGGGAGAGGTCTCAGTCCTGGCCGTCTTGTTATCTGGGAGTCATCGAGCCTGGTGCTGCACAGATGCCTGTGATGTCACTCTTCAGGCGTTGCTTATTTATACAGCCCTCTACTGTTTGGGGCAGAACCCTGGTGAGTGCCGCTGGGGCTGGGAGTAATTATGGCATTCTGCAGGGAGGTGGCACTCTCATCATGTCCCAGCCATCTCCCCAGAATTGCCTTTGATCCAGCTTTTTGTTGGGAAAGTAGCCATTAAGAGATGTCTATCTTGGTTGGGTGCCGTGGCTCAAGCCTGCAATCCTAGCACTTTGGGAGGCTGAGGCAGGTGGATCACGAGGTCAGGAGATCGATATCATCCTGGCTAACACGGTGAAACCCTATCTCTATTAAAAATGCAAAAAATTAGCCAGGCATGGTGGCGGGTACCTGTAGTCCCAGCTACTCGGGAGGCTGAGGCAGGAGAATGGTGTGAACCCGGGAGGTGGAGCTTGCAGTGAGCTGAGGTCGCGCCGCTGCACTCCAGCCTGGGCGACAGAGCAAGACTCCGTCTCAAAAAAAAAAAAAAAAAAAAAAAAAATGAGATGTCTATCTTTCGTTCCATTTACATGGGAGAAATGAGACCTAAATTGGCAACGAATAGTTTCATGTTCCCAGAGCTGGCCTCCTTTCAGGCTGTGCCCAGAGTTCGCAGAACCACCTAGGAGGGCACAGCCACCTGACCCGTTCTCCCAGGCCTGGGACTGAGATCCTGCCCCTGGAGGGAAGGCATCCATGGCGAGGTGCCTTCGATGTGGTGCATACTCCCTAAAACGTTCTTCCTTCCCTGTTTTTGTACATTGAGTAAAATAAAGGACTTTGGGGGTCTCTGAAGTAGTCATGATTATTTCATAAATTGTTGATTATTTCATGATTATTTCTTTTTTAATCCATTACAAAACAAAAACATGTGAAAATCCAGATGAAAATAGAAATAAACTACTAGTTACCCATAACTCCACTGTCTTAAAATAATGAGGATATCCACAAATTTCCTTTTTTAATTATTATTACATTATCAAGGACGGTTTTGGTTAAAGATAATGGCTATATGTTATATTTTCAATTGAGGCCTTACTTTCTTTAATTCATTTTAATTTATTAAATTAATTTAATACATTGAATAGATTAATACATTAAAATTAAATTAAAATTTATTTTAATGTTTTAAAATTAAATTTAATATAATAAATGTATTAATGTATTATTAAATTTAATGTCTTAAAACAGAGTTTCATCATATAATAGGTTCAAGTTTATTTAATCAAACCTTGTTAGATATTTAAATTGTTTCTAAGTTATGCTGTGATAATCACCTTTATTTATATAGCTCCCCTAGCCACCATTTTGCAATTTATTTTTTTTTTTGGATAGGTTCTATGAAGTGGATTCATTGGGCCAAAGAGTTGAATCATCTAATGCTTTTGATGATGTATATTCCCACATTCCTTGAATTGTTTTCTAACAGGATTTTTGTCTATTTATATTCCCATCATCTGTAGCACACTTTTTAGCACTAGGTTCTCGGATTTATTATTTAGAGGATGGTCTATTGATCATGGATGAAGATGCCATGTTATTGTTGTATTCTCTCTCTCTCTCTCTCCCTTTCTTCTGTCCCTTCTCCTTCTTGACTTCCTGTGAGGTAGAAGGGTTTGCCACCTGTTAACCACAGCTGAAGGGGTTTCCACCTGTTACCAGAGTCTCCAATGCTCTCAACTACACCCTCAGAGTCTCCTGGCATCCAGTGAGTGCCTCTCTGCAGGGATCTAGAGTATGGGAACCTCAGTGCCTCAGAAGACCCTGAGACCCCAAGGTCTCCTCATGTCACACCTGGAAAACGGGGGCGGGGGGGTGGTGCCTTAAATGCTCTGCCTGCTTCATGTATTTTAAAAGCCTGCTCCGTCACCAGCTGACTGTATAGCCTCAGTGTGGTAGGGTCCCAGGTATTTTTTCTTTGACACATTTTGGACTCTCTATACTTGCCGTACCCTTTGCTCTCTGAACCATCCTTCAGGCTCAGAAGGATGAGAGCTAGTTTTGTGTCACAGTTCCACAGGGAGCCATCCCAGATATGACTCTTTGGTTATCTATTACGATGATAGCAGAGAATCCTTAAATGCTGTTCACTATATCGCTGCTTACGTGCATGCACTGAAAAATTCACAACTGGTCTGTCTGTGTGTCAAAGCTCTGTCATCTGCTTGGCCACGGGGGCATGCTCGTGACTTTCTAGGCAATCAGGTTCCTCTCCTGGTGAAAATAGGAATATCCTTGTGCCCAATCTGTCAACAAGCTGGGTCTGCAAACTGGCTCAGGACCTTACTGAATGGCAGAGGGTGGGGGGGCACTAGGAGAGGATGGGACATATTCTGAGGCATTGTAGAGGCTGGCGAGATGAGAGTGACTGAGATGGTGGAATGGGTCCCTGATCCCAGGCCTTGAAGTCTTGATTCCTACAGTTCTCCCTTTAATCCTATGCCCTGTCCCCAAACCCTTCTCAGCATGAGCTGATAAATTCTGTTTTGTGTATTAAGCTAGTTTGACATGGACTCTCTCTAGCTACTTGTAAATAATCTCCACTAACACGTCAGCTATGAATACTTTCCCTATACATTCCTAATTGAGGTCCAAGAGATGTACAATATCTAGTTTTTTGTACTTAAGTTTTTATTTTGAAATTTTATCGATTCACAGAGTGTTGCAAAAATAGAGGTTTCATATACCCTTCACTGGGATTCTTTCAATAGTGACATGTTACGTTACTATAGTTCAGTATTAGAGCCAGGTAACAGATAGTGGTATAATCCATAACTCCTTTTTGATTATTTTTTAAAGAATGTCTGATTGTACACTTACAGATGTCAAAGCCTGACTCCTGTGGTCAGGAGATTTACAGGCTAAGAAGAATTACACAAAGCAATTAAGTTCAGGCGTAATGAGTGTTACACTGTGATGGGTGTGGGTGTGGGGTGCTCCCTTCACCAACTTACTATGTCCCTGTAAACCAGGCACTTGGCATTTGTTAACTCTTTTTTTTTTTGAGATGGAGTCTCACTCCCTCACATAGGCTGGAGTGCAGTGGTGAGATCTCAGTTCACTGCAACCTCCACCTCCTGGGTTCAAGCGATTCTCCTTCTTCAGCCTCCCAAGTAGCTGGGATTATAGGCGTGCTCCAAACCCAGCTAATTTTTGTATTTTTAGTAGAGATGGGGTTTCACCATGTTGGCCAGGCTGGTCTCGAATTCCTGACCTCAGGCGATCCACCTGCGTTGGCCTCCCAAAGTGCTAGGATTACAAGCATGAGCTACCGTGCCTGGCCTGGCATTTGTTAATTCTTTAGCCTCACAACAACTCCATAACAGCAGTACTGTTAGCATCATCATTCCTTTTGCAAAGAGAAGGAAACTGAGACACAAAGAAGTTAAACAACTTGCTTAAGGTTACAAGGTGTTAGGGAGCAGAGATAGAGTTTCATTAAACCTGGGCAGCCTCTACTGGGAGCCCTTCTGCATAAACATTATGCAACAGGACTAACAGGAACGTAGTACAATGCCTTTTCCTGAGCCTTCCTGGACCTTTCACCAATGTTCTACTCCTCTTTCTCCCTCATACCCTCTCCTTTCTGCTTCCCGGGGTTGGACACTTTCACAGCTGCAACCATATTTATGGATCTCTCAGGCTTTGCTGTAACAGGGCCTGGCATTCCCTGGGTACACCTTTCAGAGGTGGGCACCTGCTTCTAAGCAGCAGATTGGATCAGAGGGAAAGTCAGTTCTCAGAGGTGGTTGAGAGTGCAGGATTCTAGCCTCACTTCTCAGGGATTGCTTGTTGGTGGTTTAGTGCTGTAAAACAACAAACAAAACAAATCGAAACCCACCAAAACACCAGGAGAAGTCTTGCACAGCAGAGGAACACGTTTACTTGTCAGTTCATGGCTTCAGTACCCAGCCCCACAGCGTTGTACATGGTGGAGGTGGCAGTGGTAGTGGGGTTGGGTAATGCCCACAGTGCCTCACTCTGGGGGAGGGCAAGGTGGGCAGGAAGAAGGGCATTTAGGAGGACAGGGCTTGGCGCAGGGTTTGGGAGGGCAGCATGAAGGGGATGGCGAGGGGCAGGGCGGGCACTTGGGTGGTGCTGGACACTTTTCCCGTGGGCACTTTTCAGAACAGCGTTGCAGCAGCTTCTTTAAACAGCTGGGCTGGCATTTGGACTCACACTTTTGTTCACACTTGGGATCGCAGTTCTTGGGCTCAGTCTTGGGGTCATTTGATTTACTTTTATCATCACTCGACATTGCTTCTTGATTATCTGAGCCCTGCAAAGAAATATGAGATGGGTCGTAGGTGGGAGAGGATTCCTACAGGCGTCTTACAGCTTATCCTTTTACTTAAGAAAGTCTTCCCTGGGATGCGCTCAGGCTCTAGATCATCTTCTCATTTAGGGCCTTGTATGAGTTTGAGAATGCATTTCTTAATCTCTCCACCCTTACTCTGCTTTCTTTTCACTTATTCTTGCTTCCATGCCATAGACTCTTGTAGGAGTTCTTAACCTAGGGTTTTGGACCCCCCACATCCCCCACCCCACTGAAACTGTATTTCAGTAGAGTTGGTGTCTCTGTAACCCCCAATGTTGTATTTAGTTCACTTAGAAACATGATTCCAAGGAGTCCCTAGGTTTGACCAGATTGCTCAAGGCATTCATGGCGCAATAGAAGTTTCACTCCTCTCAGGCCACTTCCCGTTCCTCCGAAGATAGATGGGAGGTACATGAGCAGACTTGGGGGCCTAGGACACTGCTTTCAATCCTGTGTCCCACTCACGTCCCCTAAACTTTGAGAATTGCTTTCTTTACTCGAGGCCATGGGAGGAAAAGCAATTTAATCCCTACCATGAGTGGGTTCCCATGGGCTACTCTAGAACTGCCCACTCCTTTGCCTCCATCCAGGTTCTGATAAATAATAGGGTAAGGGAAGAAATCAGGAGATGAACTATGAAATTCCAATTTATCTGAAAATCTGAATGACAGAGCCACAAAATATGATTTTCCGAAGGGAATTCCTTTTCTCCCCTGTTGAGTTTTGCCCTGAGCTAGGCATTTCTATATGGACAGTTTAACTCCTAGATATGGACAGGGATTTTCAGTCCCTCACAATACTTCAAGTTGGATCTAATTGGTTATATTTCTTTGATTTCTTTTAGCAATATAAAAATAACATTTTAAATTTTGTTTTAAAATCAGTATAGCTCTCTGGGGAGGCATATTATTAAGCTGAACTCTAACATTGTTGAGATCCTATTCCAAGGCGAAGCACACACCAATTCTCACCACTGAAACTAACAGGAAACTTTCATTCAAACATGACTTTCCCAACCCTGCTCAGTGCGTGGGGTACTTCAGGTCACTCCCAGGAAAGAAGAGGCCAAAGAGTGGCCACTTCCATGTGTCCAAATGCAACTTACCCCTCTGTGTTGGTGGTGAACTTGACAAGCAGTTGAGTGAGGTGGATGTTATGGCTGTGCTGGGGAAGGTGGATTTTCCCTCTGGTTCCTCTGCCCAGCTCTGAGGAAGCTGGGGGCGGGGGCAGGGGCAAGGACCTCCACTTATGAGGTCATTGCAGCATCATCGAGGGGTGATTGTTGTGTGACTCCATAGCTCCCAGCACAACTCAAGCCCTGGACACCAGAATAGAGGCATGATGAACCATCCCCCGCTTGGCTGTCCCACCCCTCCTTAGACCCCTCAACATTCAGGCCAGTAAAATGAGGCTACAGTGAAGGGTCCTAGGCTCTGAGGATGGGAGGCTCGTTGTTGCTAGGAGCAGAAAAGCTGGCCCACTGTTAACACATGGTCTCTAGCTCCTCTTCCACCCCCAAAGTTTAATTCCTCTGAACCTGCCCCTTTCCCACCTTTCTAGGATAACAACCCTGAATTGATCACAGCCATTTCGACATTCTTCTTTTCTTTATTTTTCTAATGTGAGATTCTGAAACCTCTTCTTATCGCTCCACACAATTGGGTTAGCCCCAGATCCTGCCTTAGGGCAAAAAGGTTTGCCTCTCAGAATTCCTTCCTTACCTTTTTTAAAGGCCTGACCAGGATCTTTGTGGTTGGAATTGGGGTGTTTCAGGAGTGGCAATGGGAGGCTGGAGTGAGAAAGGTTGGTAGGCTTAGTTAGACACAGGGTGCCTGAACTCAGGTTTAAGAGGTTCATCCTGGCAGTCATCACGAATGAATCACGAGTGACTTTAGATTAAAATTGTGACACAATTGTGCCTAAGGTATTGAAATATTAGGATGGATTGGGAGATGGGGTGGTAAAGTAAAAGTTGAATGAGACTTTTAAAGAAATTATGAAAATCTCCACATCTGAAGGAAGGCAGTCATGGGTCTGGGTGCTCATGAGAAAGGCCTCATTAAACAGGCAGATTCATGGGACTTATTTACTCACTGCAGAAAATTAAGAATTGAAGATAGCTCCAGAGCAAAAGGGCTGCTTCCCAATGTACTAGAAGCCAATACGATGACACCAGCTTTTCGAGAAAAGGAAAGCTTTTTACTGCAAATCGACCATCAAGGAGACAAGAGTCCCGCTTGAATCTGTCTCCCTGTGCTGGCTTTACGGCAGCGATTTTATTGGGAAAGGTTTAGGGATTAGATTCTGGGATTAGTAGGTGATTGGTGGAAGGAAAAGGGAGGTCTGGAAAAAGTCCTCGGGCATAGGAAGTTATCTCTTCATTCTACCTCATGGGTCATGCGTGCAAATTCAAGGAGACTCAGTATGAAACGTGCAGTGGAAATCTGTGACATCAGCACGCTTTTTCTGTGCAGACTCCAGTCTGCCAGTCTGCCATATTGGCTCCAAAGACTTCAGCCAATTTTGTTATCTGACAAGTGGAGAAAGTTTCAGCATTTTAGCAAGTTGTTCTTTTTTTAAAATCTGCCATCATGTAAACTCAAGAATTTGTGTTAGTCGCTAGTTTCTTTAACTCTTTAACAATGTTTCACCAGGTTTTTGGGGTGTTAGTGTTACTGTTAATGAGAGCTGAGGAAACGGGAACAGATTTGTGCTAAAAGAATATGGGTTTAAGTCTGAGAAGAGTGTAGTTAGAATGAAGGCTCTTGGGTGGTTACTGGAAATATGGCTTTGGCCCTTGGGCCACTGGGGAGACCTCAGGCCTTCAGTTCATTTCAGTTCAACAAGTGTTTATCGAATAGATGATCATGAGATGACGATGGAGAAGCCTCATATAGGGTTTATTCACAAGGATAAATAATGCCATATTCAATGAAATCTCAGATGAACCTAAATAGAAGGGGAGAATGGGTTGGGATTTGACCCCCATCACTGGAATAATCGATGTTAGAGTCATAGCCCTGGTGCAGCCCACTCCTCCCATAAGAATTTCCTTGTTCTTCCATGATTTTGTTCATCAGCTCTCTCTCCTCAAAGTGATTGAGAAGCAGCTCTCACCCCCATCTCAGGAGACCCAGCCTCGCCTGACGTTCAGCTCTGGACCAAAGCTACCAATCTAGATATGGAGATGGCAGTCATTTGTGACAGCAATGTAAAAAATGTAGTGACTTCTACTAGCCATTGTTATATTTCTCTTTCTTCTTTCTTCCCTCTCCTATTTCTTGCTCAAGTTCTCAGTGAATGAAAGTATACCAGTCACTGGACTCAGTAGGACACCATTTGCCCATTATCTTTCTATTATTTAAAACCCTCCTTTGTAAAGGTCAGCACCTTTAAAGGTCAACACCTGGCAGTGTTACATTTGGTATCCCAGCTACCAGCCTTACCTTTCACTTAGGGTTTGGTGGCTAAGTGATTGCCTTCCTGGGCTGGAAGGAAGCACTACTGAGACGAAACACAGAACAGGCTTCTTAGGCTGCTGGGCCTCCATGAGAGAGACTGGAAGAAGAGATAAATGTCAAAGCCCAGCTTGCCTAGATTAGGGTTAGAAGAGGACTCTGAAGTCAGATTTCTGGGTTTAAATTCCTGCTTTTGCGAGGTGCAGTGGCTCACGCCTATAATCCCAGCACTTTGGGAGTCCGAGGTGGGCAGATCACGAGGTCAGAAGTTTGAGACCAGCCTGGCCAACATGGTGAAACCCTGTCTCTACTAAAAATACAAAAATTAGCTGGGTGTGGGGGTGCATGCCTGTAATCCCAGCTACTCGGGAGGCTGAGGAAAGAGAATCGCTTGAACCCAGGAGGCGGAGGTTGCAATGAGCCAAGATTGCCCCATTGCACTCCAGCCTGGGCAACAGAGCAAGACTCCGTCTCGAAAAAAAAATCCTGCTTTCATCCTTTTCTTGCTGAACAACCCTAGTAATTTACTTAACCATCCAGGTCTCAATTCCTTCATCTATAAAATGATATAATGCCACCATCATCTTAAGATAATGTATAATTTACGTTGATCGCTCATAACATGCCAGGCATATTTGCAAGTGTGAAACCTACACCCTCATCAATTATAGTGCCTCACCAGACTCATAGAATTGTAAAGACTGGAGATGCCATGTATGAAGTACCCCCCAAAAATGTTTGTTATTTATATTAATTATTGTTTTTGTCAACATTGGACAGGTGTCTTCATTGGTTTGCTGAACCTCTCTCTCTGTGTCTTCATTTCTGTCTCATTCTCTCATTCTCATTTTCTGGTGTTGGCCCTATAATCCCACTTCTCCAACTCAATATTTTCCTCAGACCTCTTCTCCATAGCGTTTTTTTTTTTTTTCCCCCCCGGCCTTCCAGCCAAAGCTCCTGGTGGTGTGAGTAGGAAGGGTTGATATCAATGTTATTGATAAAAGATAGTAACTTAATTTAGGCCAAAAAAGTCATTGGGCCATTCAGTGGTTCCTCTGTGTGTGTCCAAAGGTCCTGTATGTCTGCATATTGCATCAGCCCAGGGACATGCTATGAATCAGCGATTTCAACTCCATTAGGATCCCCCTCACTGCTTTTTTGGCAAAGTATTTCTATTTTTTCCCCTGCCTTTTTCTATCTCTCTGTGTAATTCTTGTTGAACAAGCAGAACCTGCCTGATAGTCAGAAAGCAACTCTATTTCTTCTCTTGATGCCTCTTAAAACCCTCTCTATGGGGCTGGCTCTTCCCTTCCTCTTGGAGTGAAATCTCTAGCAGATGCCCTTGACTTTTAGAATCATGATAAGAAATAGCGTGAATTCTTACCTCTGGTTACATAAAAAATCACTTCTATTTACATAAAAAAATCTTATTTCAGTAATCGGAAGGTCTTTCCTTGAATGTTGGATTTCCTTTTCTTTCCTATTTGGTACTATTGCAGGAAGGAAGGCTGCACGGAAAAGAAGAGTATCTTCTCTATTAGCTACTAGAAGTTTTTAATTTTCTTCCCTTGCTCACCCAGCTACCTCTTGTCCATTTGGGTAGGGGCTGCAAAGGAATGAGAAAGAAAGACCTGAAAACTTTGTGAACTGGCATAGGAGCTTTCTGGGCTTGGCAGGTGCTTACGGCTGACCTTTCTCCTGTGGCGAACTTGAATGTGTTCTTCACAGACTCTCCCCTCCCTGCTGGCTGGGTGTTGGCCACGGTTCTTTAGTATGACAGGCACGTCTGCTTTGTCTAGCTGTGCATGGCTCCTGCAGCGCCTAGGCATTGGCAAGCTCTCCTACAGCTTCTCTTGGCTGGTATTCCTCATCTTCACCTCCTGGACAGGATTTTAGACAATCTGGACAGCCAGTTTTCCCGCCCTTATGGCTCATATCTGGCCCATGGGAACCAGTTATATATCCTCCCCTTTCACTGTTTATCAGTCACCATTGGGTAAGTTTTTCTTGATATTTGTGTGTTTTTGCTCATTCATTATATAAAGGGGTAAGAATGTTCTATGAAATCCTCATGGACATGGTTCAGGGCTTATCCTATTTGACTTTACTGTAGTATTTGATACAGTTGTGTCCTATATTTTACCCCTCTTCCCTTTTGGTCCTCTGTGACGTGGGTAGCCTCCCACTTACAGCCTCGTCTACTCTTCTTCCTGAGCCCTTTCTCCTCTGCTGAATCCTTTCAACATCACCTGCACCTTCATTTTTCACCCTTGCTGCTGATATTATTATCCACCATTGCTGGAAGTATCAGCTCTGCATAGAGAATCCCAAAGCCCACCCTCTTCCCTGAGCTCTAGGTCCCAATATTAACATCCATTGGATGTACTTTGGTACCTCAAGCTGACTTTCCAAAATCAGAGTTCAAAACCTTCCACATCTTCCCTAACATGCCCCTCTTGCTCCTCTTATGCACTCCAACTCTGTGAATAGCATCCTGTCCACCAAGATTTAACCGGAAATCTGGGATCATCCCAAACTCTTGCTTCCTACTCAACCTCACACCAGATGTGCTACCAGGACCTACAGATTCTACCTCCTGAGCCACAAGCTTCTAAACCAGGCTGTGTTTGGGAGTTGCAGGGTACATTGCTCTCAAGTGGGTCACCAATCCTCTCACAGTCATGGTTGCTGCCTTTATTGTGGCATCATCATTATAGGTATCCCTGTCTCCAAACAGTCCCACCACTAATTCAACTCCCAAAGCATTCCCAAAGTGAATTTTATAAAACAAAAGCTTAATTTTACTATTGAATTTAAGATGAGGCCCAAGGCTTTTGGTTGGGTCAACAAACTCTTACTAATCTGGTGTCTACTTCCAGCTCAATCTTCTACTTTTACCATAGATTCTGGGGTAAAGCTACTTGCCATTTCCAAAATATGCTAGACTTTTTAATTTTTTAAAACTCTGAGTTTTTGCTCTGCTGGCCGAGTCCTCCCTGTCTCCTCCTCAACCTTGAACTCATAGGAAATTCTCCTTGGGCATGATTTCTCTCACCTTCCCAGGCTGTTCGTTGTCTTAGCCAAGCTCATTATGAAATTTTTATCTACATATTTTGTAGTTATTTGTTTCCCGATCTACTCTCTCACATGATGTAGTGTAGAGATCAGGAACCAATTACTTTTTTAAATCTCTGTTTCTGCAGTGCCCAGTGCATGGCTCAGCACATGTTGGCCAGGCAATAGTTAATGCTTATTGTCAATAAGGTGATGGAATAATATTATTTCAATGGTTTTGCATTTGCTTTTCTTTCTAACTGGAGTATCCCCCTCTTTTTTGCCTTGATATTTATTTATTTTTTATCTTCCAGATACAACTTGAAAATTCCGCCTTCCATGTGGACTGCCCTGGTCCTCCACCATGCTGTAGTTAAGAGATACTATCTCTGAACATGCCTGACATGCTCCCCACGGATTGACTCCCCACCTGTTCTGCCAGGGGGCAATGCTGTCTCCTGTCTCACACTGTGCCCTAATCCAGGAAAGGGCTTTCTTATTATTCTTTGTATCTTTAGTGCTGGACCAGGGCCTGACATAAAACAGATGCTCAATGAATGTTTGGGGAATAAATGAATGGATATACAAGACAAAGTTCAACAGGGGAGGTAAGAACCAAATAAACTATCTGTCAGAGGAGGGAGATCCAACTTTATGGAGAAAGAGATCTATTTCTCAGGGTCAGCTTCCAGCATGAATATATCTGTATGAGGCCCAGAGATTCCAGGAGGCAGGAACCGCTGGGCTGTTTAGGCTGAAAATCCCAGATCATGTTGAATTTGTCCAGGATACAGCCACTATCTGATCCAGGCTCCCAAGCAGAGATGGGCTCAAGTGTTGGGGAGTCTCCATCTCACCTTCCCTGCAGCTGGGGTTTCTCTTGCCCTGCACCTCCTCTTCACTCCCCAACATGAGCCTATGAGCGCGCGCATGCGCGCGCACACACACACACACCACACACACACACATTCTTGGCCTCGTGAGACCCTCTTCAGGAGCACTGAGGAGGACACACGATGGGGTGGACTTGGCAGGGAGGTAGCTGGGCAAGGCACAATAGGGAAGGATCCTGTGGTTAGATGGGAGTCATTCTCTTGAGTGAAGCTCTACCCCACTCTGTTGTGGAGTCCACGTTCTACCTGAGGGCTCTTCCTAAGGTGCCCACCAGGCTTCTGTTTCCTTTTTCCTCCTGTGACTCCATCACCTTCCCAGCTACCAGCAAGTGCAATAAACTGGGGGCCCACTGGGGCAGATGTCTTAATGGAGAGAGCCCAGATGAAGAGAAAATCCCTGAGCAGGTTGTGAATGCCTTCTGCAGTCTCAGGGCACAAAGCGAGAACTCTTTGCACAGGTAAGGAAGGCAGTGAAAAGCACTTCCTTCACTGAGTGTGGGATCACAAAGTCAGGAAATTTGGGGGAAATTTTCACATGATTTAAAATAGTTCTTGTCAATTTCTTAACCAACTTTACAAGGTCTTCATATTTTTTAATAAAATGGGAGGCAGCACTGTGTTTCCCTAATGATCTTCTTTTGCCATAGGAGGCAGCATGGGCTGGAACAGTAGCAGCTGGAATAAGCAGCTTTATCTAATCAAACTTTAGCTAAGATGTGAAAATAACCTAAATGTCCATCAACAGATGAATGAAGAAAATGTGGTGTATACACATGATGGCATACTATCCAGCCTTAAAAAGGAAGGAAATTCTGCCTTATTCAACAACATAAATGGCCCTTGAGGACATTATGCAGTGAAATAAGTCAAATACAGAAAGACAAATACTGCATCATTCCACTTACATCAAGTATCTAAAAATAGTCAACTTCATTAAATCAAAGACTGTAACAGTGGTTACCAGGGGCAGGGGGAGGATGAAATGAGTTATTAATCAACAGGCATAAAATAATTAAGTAAGATGAACACCTCTAAAGATCTGCTGAACAACATTGTACCCGTAGTCAACAATATTGCATTGTATTAATACACTTACAATTTGTTAAGAGGATAGAGCTCATGTTAAGTGTTCTTACCACAAAACATAAATAAATTAAAAAAGAGGATAAGGAAGGGGAAGGATGGCACAC
Source organism: Trachypithecus francoisi (assembly GCF_009764315.1). Classification (NCBI taxonomy): domain Eukaryota; kingdom Metazoa; phylum Chordata; class Mammalia; order Primates; family Cercopithecidae; genus Trachypithecus; species Trachypithecus francoisi. Next base: position 95,310,083 of record NW_022681470.1, on the reverse strand, counting down.
CTGGTCCCCAGGAAGTTCCTGAGTGTACTTTTGTCTAATTCCTGCTGTTTTCTGGGAAGGATCTGGGAGGAGTCACTCACCACCTATGGAGGCCCAGTGGCCTGGGAAGGTCTTCTCCTTGGTACTCATGAGAGGTGGGGTCTTGGGGGCTGTGGGGTGCTCAGGGTGGAAGCACAAGGGAAGGAGGTGTGTGTGATGAGTGAGATAGAGTCCCCGTGCCTCTAGAGGAATGGAAGAGCCATCTCAGCATATTCAGAACGGGCTTAGGAGCAGAGTGAGGGGGTGTCAGCTCTCTTAGGAGAGGAGGTGATAAATAAATGTTGTAATTGTCTTGATTGAAGCTGAAGGATTGGAAAGAGAAAATTCTTAAGACTTTACCATTGTCCAAAGCAGTTTTTCTTTCTTAGAATTTCAATCATCCTTGATACTCAAGACCCCCAAAATGGTGGAACCCAGGGGTACAGAGAGCTAAGGAAGGAAAACTCCATAGTTGAGATGCCTTCTTGAGCCAGCAGGTGGCAGTAGTGGTGGTGGAGGAGGCAGCAGTTAGATGGACTGACTGGTCCTGACCACACTTGTGGTCAAAATAGAGAATGGAAAGCAGGTCTGCTGTTCATGGCCCACATGTCCAATCCTTGCTGTTGTCTGGAGGAGGAGCTGGGAGGAGACCATTGATGAACTGCTCTCAGATTGGTGGTCTATGAAGGTATCTTTCCCTTTCAGTAGATGAAAGGTAATTTCTGGACTTTGTGGTTCTAGAAGAAAGAGATTGGAGAGGGTGCAGGGAGCAACATACTGCCTAGATGCTGGGGGAAGAGAGGCTTCAGAAAAGCCTCTTTGACTTTGGTGGTATTCCTGTTAGCATGGGGAGGAAGTCCACTTCTGCCAGCTGTGGAGTACAGAGCAGGGCTTGGGGGCCCAGGAGGGGACTGGCAGGGGACCTGGCACTGCTACGGCTGCTGCTAGGTTGTCTTTCCTGTGTTGATGATACACTGCAAGAAACAGGAGATAAACTTTTATGCTTTAGTGACAGCAGTGGAGGAGCTTCCTCCTGAATGTTCACATGTGAGACATTCCCTCTCCTCTCCCTCATTCTCCATCCTTGTGGACTACGACCTTCACTCCCACTCACTCACTGCCACGATCAAAGCCACGGTTGCCTCCACGGAGCACAGCACTCAGCCAAGGGGAGTGTCTCTGGGGCTGCACCAAGGAGCCGATGCCTGCCCATGTCTACTCCAACCTCAGAGGGCTGAGGACAGTTATGGATGCTGCTGTCTAAGACAATCAAGCTCACATTGCAATGATTCAGAAAAAAAAGCAAAAAGTTAGGGAAGCACCAAGATAGAGTGCCTGTTAAAAAATGAAAAATGGAGTAGGGGAGTTTTAGTCTGAGGAAGGAAAAGTTTGGAGGAGGAAGCACAAACCTGCACATAATTCAAGGTTGTCCCTAATGAAGACATGCTCCCAAATGTTCCAGACAGTGGGAGCAGCATGTGTGGGTGGAAGTGGCAGGAGGCAGGGAAGAAGTTGCTAACATCCTCTTCTCAGGCCAGCAGCAGCACTTCCTAAGTTTATCAACTGGCCCAGCAAATGTTTAAGTGCCAACTAATCTTTTGAAGGCCTTTTGGTGGAGAATAATTTAATGGGAGGCAGGACTAGATGACTTTCAGAATGTCATGCAAATTTTTCTGTGTTTTGAGCCATTCTGTTAATAGTTACACAGACATTTTGCCTTTTCTCCTATTATTGTTTCTCTTTTTCATCTATGCTATTCCTAGTTAGTTTAAAATCTGATCTCTTTTTTTCCGGAGGTTAATACATGCCAGTTTGAGTTGGCCAACTAAAGAATCAGAATTGAACATCAGAAAGAGTAAAATTCCCAGGCCTTTGTTACCCAGCTTGGGTACAAGCTCAAGATGATGCAGAAGGAGGAGCAAAGCATGGGGATCCAAGAAAGTTAAGTTCCACTTCAGGTCTAAGAGAATCATGTCTGTGATCTGTATCTTTGGTTTCTTCATCTACAGCTGCCATCTTGTGGGCTGGAGCATGGTGGCCAGGCAGTATGCAAGGGGCTCTGGTGTCCATACAGCCCTCATAGACCTGCAGAGGTATTATTGCTCTAAGCCCCCAGTGGGGTTCCAGTTTGATATCTGCCCTGGATGGAGATGTGGGAGTGAGAGAAAGGGATATGGAGGCAGGTCCACTTTACTCAGCAGCACCTCAGGGACATCCTGGTGTCTGAGAGGAGACAAGCAGAAAGGACTTGCTGAGCTTCTCATCTCCAGGAAACAGTTCTTCTACAAGGATTCCTGGGCTGGGTGTTTAGCATCTATCATATGCCCCCACCCCAATCCCACCATCTCTTTGAGGGACTTGAAATGAAATCACTTAACATTAACTCACATCACCTCTAGCGCTGCTTTTTAGGATTAAATGAAGTTTAAAGTCACTGAGCCTCTCCCAGAGACTAGACCCTGTATGTGCGTATGCATGCCTATGTGCTCATGTGTGCATGTGTGTGTATGTGAGTGTATGCGCACGCACATGTGTGAGGGCAGCATAGGGGATGAAGATGCAGAGCACCCTGGACAAACACTCTGCAGTCTAGGCAAGAGTGAGTGGGGTCACTGATGTTGAGGCACAGAGCTAAGTATGGGGAGATATGACTGAAGTTTGATCAGTGTGCTGTGGAAATCCATTTGGATGATAGGTGGGAGTGAGTGGGTCACAGAAAACCTCCTGGGGAGCTATCACCTCCAGGGATGATGTAGAGGGGATTCTGTCTCTTTCTAGGTCAATGCATGTCGACTCTCCTGTGACAGTTTATCCAGTCTTTTGTTCTCTAGCTGCATTTGTTTATGGATACTACATCCTTTTCTTCTCTTCACCAGGAAGACTTCCTGGGCTGGTCAGTGGGCCAGAAGAAGCTCTGCCTAATCTCTCAAAATAAAAAAATGGAAACCTAGTCCTAGCGTGTGCCTCATGAAGGACACACCTTGTGCTCCTTGCCAAGGCATAGCCCAGGTAGCTCCGATCTTTTGATTCCACCAGTTCCCAGGTGGTGGTGCTAGAAACACGTCAGTGGTTTGGGGCTGGACAGTGGATGATGGATGGAGGTTCTTAACTACCCAGGCAATAGTGTCAGCTTAAAGTTTATTTAAGAAATTCTGCTTGCTAAACTTAAAAAAAAGACTTTAAGCTGTGGAATTTGTAGAGAAAAATATATTCTACATACCTACAATGCAAAGAGCTTGAGAAAAATTTAGGCCCAGGAGAAGAGTTTAATAACAAGATTTAGAAACAAGAACCAGAAGCTCTAGTCTCTTTGTTTCAGTCTGAAATAAACTAGCAGGGACTTTCCTGTGCTCAGTGAAAGGACCCAGGAACCTATAATCTTGACTAGGCAAAAGGGAAGTGGGTGCAATTTGGGGAGACTTTCCCAATCCTACTATAAAATTAGTTCTTATCCTTTCTCTTCCACCTCCGCTCTTGATTGTTCTTAAAATTTTTTATCCTTCAGGTATATTTTTCAATTGACTATGATGTGATTTTACCTCCATGGAAATAAGGGAGAGGCTATTGTGTAGCTGGTGGGAGAAGAACTGGGAAATAATTTGATTAGATTCAAACTTCCATAATCACTGAATGTGATTAGCTCCCAAGGAAACTCCTGCTGGTTGCACTTAGGAATACAAGAAAGAAACCCAGATAGGAACCCAGGAGACATCCTCTGCTCTGCCTTCTTCCTCACCTTCCACGTTCAATACATCATCCCTCACACCCTCTGTGCCTGATGGAAGCCCTGGTCAGATCAGCCTAATGGTTCATGCAGCACACGTGTATCCCCACTGCTGCAAGAGACAACTGAGGAGGCTTCTCTAGAGAGCTTCAGTGTCTTATTCTCTTTGTTTTCAGGTTTTATAAACTACATGCTTTCTAGACATTGTTGTCAATGGTTGTTGAATGATGGTACAGAATTCAATTTAGCAGCGCTAAATTGGTTCTGATTAATGATTATGGAATTAAAGGGCAGAACTTAATTTGGCTGGATAGTTAAACAACAGGCATAAATAAAACCCACAAGTAAGCTGAGACCAAGGAGAACATCCTCAACCCTTTGAAACTTGTGCTACTGTGGTGTGTTGTGCTCTGAGACCCTGGAGGCCTGGCCCATGACAATCATAGACCAGTGGTTGTCAAAGTGTGGTGTGGGGACCTTGGGGTCCCTGAGATGCATTCAGTAGGGTCAGCGAGGTCGAAACAATTTTAATCATAATGCTGATATTATTTGACTTTTTAATATTTTTTCATGAGTCTATGGTAGAATTTTCTGGAGAGTAGATGATATGCAATGACATCATCACTCTACCAGCTAGTGCAATATCTACTTACGTAAAATGTGTTTAAAATTTTCTAGTTTTAATTTTTAATACAATAAATATCAATAGATGTAAATCACGTGAATAAAATCTATTTGGGGTCCTTATTAATCTTAAGTGTGTAAATTACTTTCAAGACCAAGTAGTGTGAGAACTGCTGCAGTAATAACTCTCTCTGGGGTCCATCCCCAACAGACTGGGCTCCGTGCAGAGCCAGGTTCACAATTCTGGTCCCAGATGCTGAGCGCTCACACATCTATGAACCTTGCAGGGCATGTCACGTGCTCATCCCTTCTGCAGCCTTGACACTGATGGCTCCTTCGTCCACTCTCCTCACCTCCCCTGCATGGCGAGTCCCTAATTAGAAATGGATAGGTGCCTCATGTAGAGGTGGGCCTGGAAGCAGCTGAAATCAGAGACTGAGACTGGGCAACCAGAGAGAAAAAGAAGACCTTCTGGCTTGAATCGGGTCCCCTTGTCACTCTTGGGTGGCCCCTGATTGCCTCTGGGGTCCTTCCAAGGATTTCCCATTCAGTCTCCACTTTCCTCCACAGGCTCCTTTGTCTCTCTGTGACTTTTTTCCATCTCCAGCAAGAGAGCAAAGACATGGTGAGTCAGGGATACATATGTTTGATTGGGAAGCAGAGAGAGACAAAAAAAATCACAGGTCTTGGAATAGGTTCAAAGTCCAGAGGAAGGGGTGAGCTTTGTTAGGATTTATGGAGATTATTAGGGAGAAAATACAAACAGACAATGTCATTGTCTTCATCAAAGAGTGTGGAGTTGTGCTGTAAAGAATTCTGGAAAATTTTTCATTGATTTAAGCAGTTTTCATATGTTAATTTTTTTTTTACAATGTTTGCTCCTAGAGACCTTAATGAAGTTGTTGAATCCCATTGAGGCAGAGAACCGAATGTTCTGTGTTCTTGCAGGAATCTCATATAGCCAGCAGAAGGCAGTGTGGTAGAGAAGGTAGCAGGTGGAAATATGGCATATTTGGATCACAGGTGGAAGGTTTGAAAACGTGGCACTCTGTCTAAACCATGTTGTCTCCTGGGTGAAAAGCTGGGAGGGGTTGTCGATTCAGGGAGGAAACCCCAGTAGACTAGGACAATATCTTCCATCTTGAATCTGAAGACAGGTAGTATCTTTTAGGTTGTGTGGTGGTCCCTGTTGTTGGAAATAAGGGGATGGAGGTGGGTAGGGGGATGCAGTATCCTCTTGTCCAGGTCAGAGAAGGTGGCTTCTGAGGGTCACTTCTGCTTTGGTGTGCAGTCTTGCTGGCATAGGGATACTTAATGGTGGGACTTCTACCGTATGAAGATTGGGAGAAAGGGTTCAGGCACCTGGGAGGACAGGACTGTGGGACCTGAGTTGGGGGTGGTGCTGGCAGGGGACTTTGCCTTATTTCTGCTGCTGCTAGGACATTTTCCCTAGTTGAAAGTAAACTGAGAGAAAGAAGAAAGTACTTTAGTACGACACAACATCAGTGAAGAAAATTATTCCCCAAAATACCACAAGGGAGAAACACCCTCTCTCATCACCCCTCTCTTTAATGTCAATGACGAGACATCCCCATTGCACTTGCTCCCGAGACTGCCCACCCCACAGGAGACTTTTGTGGGGCTGCCCCACAGATGGTTGGGACCTGCAGTGGCTGCCCCTCCCAGGAGTTGGTGTCTGGACTGCACTCTGTCCTTCGCCTGGAATATTTTCACATCACAGCAAGTTAGGGGAGAGAAAAGATGTGAAGGTATCTGGGAGGCAAGCCTTGAAGTGAAAGGTAAAGCAGAATGCTGGCTAAATTAATCAGACCTGTTGTTGCAGGTAATCTAATTCAGAGGGAGACTGGATTATATTTTTTCTGCTATGAAACATGTCCTTTCTTTGACTCTGTGTTCCCTGTTCTAAGACATTTTTTCTCCTTACTCATCCCTCCCTGGGAACTTCCCTGGACCTTCTGTACTGCCCCTATGACTTACAACTTGATAATTACTTCTTCAGGAACATCAGTGTCCCTTGTCATGACCCATCCTATGTGTTAGAATCTGGGAGCATCTGGGTATCTCACCATCCTCTGACCTAGGTCCCAAAGCTTGATAATCAAATAAGAGAAATACTCAAAGTGAAGTACAAGAAGAACAGAGATCGGGAGCTTGAAAGTAGGTTCATCTCAGCTTTACCAAAATCTATGGGATACCCTGGAGCTGCTTTGTTTTCCTCAATGCTACCTTTGATCTCATTGATTTCAAAGGAACTTTTGGGTTTATAACAGTGGTCAGTAATCCTTTTCTGCCAAGGGTCAGATGGTAAACATTTTACACTTAGCAGGCCAGACAATCTCTGTCACAACTTTTCAGCTCTGCTGCTGTAGTGCAAAAGCAGTCATAGACAATATATGGGAGTGGCTATGTTCCAGTAGAATTTTATTGTCGTAGTAAACAGGTGGCAGACTGGATTTCGGCCACAACCTTTTTGCTGAACCTTTTTTTTTTAGAGTATCTGACTTTTGGGTCTGTTTTCATCTCACTGCTTTCTGCTTGCCGTCTGTCCCACACTTTGTCTTCATTTTCCAATCTGTTTTGTGCATCTTTTTCCAATGCTGCTTCTGGACATTTGTCTTTCATTTCTGCATCCTACCCCAACCCGTAACTACACCATCTTCTCATTCTGTCTAGTGGGAGCTGATTGCTAGCCTGAAGGCTTCCTCTTCCACAGAAGTCTCTTCACTCACTGCTTCTCTTCAGGCTGTTCTAGCCTCAGGGATCCACATGGCATGAAGAAGCCCAGAGCAGTGTCCTTTTATCCTGGGCCCAGCTTGGACAGGAGGAAACCAAGGCACCCACTAATTTCTCAGTGTACCAATGTCTCACTCAGTTCTCTAAAATACACGCCAAACTCTCTCTTTGCACTCCAAGCTTCAGTTTTGCAGCATTGGGGTGAATAACAACAATTCTATTTCCTCTGTAAGGATTTTGTATGTGCGTGTGATGGGTGGGGAAGGGGGATATAAGGTCCCATGCATTTTTCTCAAGTGTACTTGGGTCCTTCAGTGGAGTTGTGTGGCTATGAGGAGACAAGAAGAGAGAAATCCCTAGGTTGAGTTTCTGGAATTGTGGCTTCTTCTAGGGATTACAGGACTGGATCCTAATGTACTTCATATTCCATGCAAATGTCTCATCCTCACATTTTACATAAAGTAAATAAAGTTGCCATCCATGCCACACACACCATATCTAGCACTGATGTTTTAGGTCAAATGAATTTAAGATCATTTACCCAAAGGCTACTGAGCACCTACTAGGGGCCAGCTCCTGAGAGTGAGGAAGGATGCAGTGATGATAGGCCCAAGGGAAGCTCATAGTCTAGTAGGAGGCACATGTGAGCAAGCAGAGTGAAGAAACAGTGCTATCTGGTAGGTGTCGATCAGTACGCAGCTTGCTTGCTGACTGATGATTAGGCAGAAGATTCTCCTATAATGATGCTGTATAGGTGATTTTTCCAGCACCACCCTATGCTCTGAAGTCTGACTTAACCCTCCTCCCTCAGCTTCACACCATCCACAAAGTGTTATTGCATTATCTTCTCCCTTCCTCAGCAGTGATTGACACACAGGATCTTAGAATATGTTCCATATGTCCAAGAGTAAGAGGAGAACCTCTCGCTTCACCACTTCCCTCCTTTTTGATCCCTGGAGTCTCTTTCATCCCTGGGGCTCCTTTCCTTCATACAGGCCTGCGATCTCAAAAGTCCTAGGCATGACCTTTTCCCACCTGGTAGCCCAGAATTTCTTGGGAAGGTCTCAATAGCGTGACCAGATAAACGAGTGCCTCAAACAGAGTCTAAATCCTCAAAAAATCCACTTCTCAAATTTTATAAAGAAACCATGTTTAGTGAAAAATGCAATGAAGGTTAATGTATCACCCTGAAAGGAGGACCAATTTGAGAGGAATTCAGGGATAAGAACAGAGAGTAATATCAAGTGTCAGAGAAAGAAAGACAAGCTGTAGCTGCTGTCTCTGTGTCCTGACCTGCCACAAATCTTGAAACTGACCAACCAAGACATCCTCTGTCATTCAGTGGGCCACATTTCCCCAACGGCTACTGCCCAAAGATTGGCTCCAGGAGGAATGAGAGAAGGTGCCCACTGAGGGAAAGAACTGGACACTTGTCAGTCTTATGAAAGGCAAAATTGTAGATGTATTTCCTCTTCACTATCACCCAAGACTGTTCTAGAATTTTTTTTTTTTGTGATCCCTCCAAATGGCTTCTTCAAGTGACTCTGATTCTCCCCGAGTCAGGGAGGCTCTTGTGTGGCAGGAAGGTACAAACTGAAATGGAAAGGAATTATAAGCCCATAAAATGTGATTAGCATCAACCTTTCACCTCCATGGTCAGCCCTGCTTCCAGTGTGTCAGGGCCTCAGGGAGATTTACTGATTTTCCTTTGCGAGTGCCCAGATGATGCACTGAAGTTAGAATAGCACATGGGAAGCAGTCTCCATCAGACCCACAAGTATCTTTTTCCATGCTTTGGTCTTCTACTCAAAAGCCTGAGAAACATTGTTGATCTTTTGGCGGTAGCCAAATTAGACTTTTCAGTGCAAAGAGGGAGTGTGACACATATGTTCATAAAAAATGGCATAAGATACCCTGGAGGCATCTTATGAGAATTATGAGGAATTCCCCATAATTTCTGAGCCTGGTTTGAGTAAAAGGACTCAGGCTGGGGCCCTCCGTGTGCTTTTCTATCTTCAGGGACAGGAGCAGCTCACTGTGTGAGGTGGCCCTGGCTTTCTGGCAGGGTAATTGCAGGCTCCTGGTCATTCTACTCGAATTCCCTGGTGGGGTACAGCACCCTATGTATTTTGACACTAAATCTGCTTTGTAGATGAATGTAGAGGACTTGATGTGGGTAAATACTGATTTGGTAAGGAAACGGAAATGAGAAAATACTTACTATTAAAAGGACATTAGAAATTTGGGTGGTGGTTTAAAGATACATAGTGTAAATATTTGTCAAAACTCTTTAAACTGTGCACTTAAAACCTGTGCATTTTATTGTAAGAAATTATCTCTTAATTTCAAAAAGAAAATGAGAGATATCATGAGATATAATATTTCACATAAGAAAATTGGGGTCCAGAGATGTCAGGTCAGATGAATGGTTTGTGGCATAATCAGGACCAGAACCTGGCTACCTTCATTGTTGGTCCAGTTCTTCTTGTACTTCATTGATGTCTTTCATCATCTGTGGCTTGAAAATAAACTTAAGACTGCAGAACACAGTGGATTGTAGAACATCCCTGTATTCCTATATCTGACATGGGTAACTTTGAAGGAATTCTTCTTTAGCACTCTCTTGATTTGGAAATGAGTAGTTTTCATAAAATCCTTCATGGAGGGTATGCTCAGGAAAAGTGGAAAGAGAGATGGGGAAAAGGATGTATTTACATAGGGGTGTGTGATTTGAGAGCCAACAGAAAGAGAAGGAAGATGCTTTAGAAATTAGATCGAGACCATCCTGGCTAACACGGTGAAACCCCGTCTCTACTAAAAATACAAAAACTAGCCGGGCGAGATGGCGGGCGCCTGTAGTCCCAGCTACTCGGGAGGCTGAGGCAGGAGAATGGCGTAAACCCGGGAGGCGGAGCTTGCAGTGAGCTGAGATCCGGCCACTGCACTCCAGTCCGGGCAACAGAGCAAGACTCCGCCTCAAAAAAAAAAAAAAAAAAAAAAAAAAAAGAAATTTTTCCGCTAAGGAGAGGTTCAGTAAGCCTGGGGTGACAGAGACCAGCCTCCCTCCCTGGGAGAATCTCCCACCAGCATGGAGAGCAGTTGGACTTGCAGCTTCTTCTTGGTCTCTGACTTCCATGGAAGGGGATCCTGAGGGAGACCAATGTGCACTGGGATGAATCTGTGCTCAGAGTTTCTACCTTTCTGTAATGTGCCTCTAGCATTAAGGAATAAGCTTTAGAGTCTTCCCACTAGGGATTGAGGACCATACTCCTTGTCTCTCAAACCTTTTTTTTTTTTGCCCAAGCATCTTCCTTTACTTTACTTTTCTCTCTTTTCTGGTTGTGTTGCAGGAAGTCAGGGACCCTGAATGGAGGGACTGGCTGGAGCCACAGCAGAGGAACATAAATTGTGAAGATTTCATGGACATTTATCACTTCCCTAATAATACTCTTATAATTTCTTATGCCTGTCTTATTTTAATCTCTTAATTCTGTTATCTTCGTAAACTGAGGATGTACATCACCTCAGGACCAATATAATTGTGTTAACGGTACAAATTGATTGTAAAACATGTGTGTTTGAACATTATGAAATCAGTGCACCTTGAAAAAGAACAGAATAACAGTGATTTTCAGGGAACAAGGGAAGACAGTCATAAGGTCTGATTGCCTGGGGGGTCGGGCAGACTACAACCATATTTTTCTTCTTGCAGAGAGCCTATAAATGGATGTGCAAGTAGGGAAGATATTGCTAAATTCTTTTCCTAGCAAGGAATAATAATAATTAAGACCCTGGGAAAGGAATGCATTCCTGGGGTGAGGTCTATAAACAGCCGCTCTGGGAGTGTCTGTCTTATGTGATTGAGATAAGGACTGAAATACACCCTGGTCTCCTGCAGTACCCTTAGGCTTATTAGGGTGGAGAAAAAACCCCACCCTGGTAAATTTGAGGTCAGACTGATTTTCTGCTCTCGAACCCTGTTTTCTGTTGTTTAAGATGTTTATAAAGACAATATGTGCACAGCTGAACATAGACCCTTATCAATAGTTCTGAATTTGTCCTTGTCCTGTTTCCTCGGAAGCATGTGATCTTTGTTCTCCTTTTTGCCCTTTGAATCATGTGATCTTTGTGACCTACTCCCCATTTGTACACCTCCCCCCCACCGACTTTCAAAACACTTAATAAAAACCTGCTGGTTTTGTGGCTCCGGTGGGCATCACGGTCCCACCAATATGTGATGTCACCCCCGGAGGCCCAGCTGTAAAATTCTTCTCTTTGTACTCTTTCTCTTTATTTCTCAACTGGCTGACACTTGTGGAAAACAGAAAGAATCTAGGTTGAAATATTGGGGGTGTGTTCCCCCGATATGGTTGCCCAGGGTTTCTCTGCTAGTTTCCTAATTTATCTCGTGTTTCAGGTATTTTCATATTCTCTCAACAACTGCAGTATCCTTCCTCCACTCCAGACTCTTCTGTCCTGCTTCATCTACTTTGAACTTGATCCCACTGTTAATGTCCCTATTAGAATACTGAGGTCAGGACAGGGAAAGTATCTAACTAGAGCAGGAGACCATGCCTGGTATTTTTACACCTAGGAAAAAGTTGGTATGTCCTCTCAGTAATTCATATTGTGGTTAGATGTTGCCAGTGCTGGATCCCATAGGCTGGTGGTTGTGCCCAAATGATAGGTGGTGCTATGCATTGAATGTGTCACCCCAAAATTTATCTGTTGAAATTCTAACTTCAAGGTGATAGTATTAGGAGGTGGGGCTTTTGAGGGTGATTAGATTGTGGGAGTAGAACCCTCATGAATGGAATGGTGTCCTTATAAAAAAGGCCCAAGGGAGCCTCCTTACCCTACTACCCTGTGAGGACATTGTGAGAAGGCACCTTCTATGAACCAGGAGGAAGTGTCCCCTGCCAACTAGACACTGAATATGATGGCACCTTGATATTGGACTTTCCAGACAAATTTTGTTGTTTATAAGCTTCCCAGTATATGGCAGTTTGTTATAGTAGCTTAGACAGACTAAAAGAGATGGGAAGGACTTTGCCTCTGAGGATGTGATGGAGCTCCTGATGATTAATGCAGATTGTGCACCTCTGAAGAAATCTGTCTCCTGTTTCTTGCAGATGTGCTTAAATCTGGAATAATGTTCTATCAGCAGTAACAACAGTGCAATGTCCACTGCCAGCCTTCTCTCCAGGGCTCTAGCCCTATCCTCCCAAGGCCCCTGTGCTCTGCCCTCCAAACTTCCTGTACCATCTTCTCCATCTCCTGGCCAGTAGAAGAGCCACACTGTGCTATTTCCCCATGTCAGTAGGAATACCTGTCAAAGCAGAAGTAATACTCTTTGGAATTATCCTTTCCCAAATGTGGGCATGAATAGCTGGAGCCTCTCCCTTTTTGTTATCTTTCCACAAACAGCCTTGAATCCCAAAGATCCATAAGAAGCTTCAAGATTAACTCATTGAACACAAGGAGAATTGAGTTTTCTGATTTATCAGCCAGTGTTCAAGTGGTTCTTTCCTGTACCTCCAAGAAGACATGAAAGGGTTTGGGAAGATGTGAAAAGTTCTCAGGAATCTCCTTGGAGGATAGATGTGTCTGTTCTTTCCTTTCTACCATAGTCTGCTACAAATTAGGATCAATTTTACACCTTTGGCTACTCTGTTTACTGATGTGATCCCTTAACATTCAACCTTCATCATAGGTTAGGGAAGGGGCCCTGATGGGAAAGATATCCAGATCTCATGAACCATATCATTTTCTGATAGACTAAAATAATTATCATAGTTTGACAAAAGAATCCCCTTTGAGGTTAACACTGACTGAAGGGTACCTTCTTTGTATCATGCACCTCAAATAAATTGATAAAACTGTGCCTCTTGCTCCCTTCAATGGGGGTCATTTTAAACTTCTGCCTATGACAAAGATGCACTTAAATAAGAGCCATTATGTTATTTTGTTTTTCACTTCTGCTTCCATAATTGCCTTTCTCACAATTATGATACAATCCTATCTTTCACCTATGTAAAATTTTACTCTAGTAAATTTCACATGTGTAAAAACCTACTGAACGCTACATCTTGCTGTCCAATGGGATTTTAATGATTGGGAAAGAAATATTCTTCCAATGTGATTTCTAAGTTTTGATTCCCAGGAAAATTGAAGGAATATAAATCAAGTTTTAGTTATTTAAAATCAATTGCAAATATCTATATCTGTAATAAATGCTGTGGTGCACCACCCAGATCCTCCACTTCAGGACTGAGACCCTCATAATTACAACTTCCCAAGAGTTTCTGATGGTTCAAGCTGAGTCCCTTATGGAAATTTCTCTTGGTCAACTGGAACATACTCTTTTGAGGTTAAGCCTCTTTTCAGGAGTAGCCACTTCCAAAGGCCTGTTGAGGCATGAACGGAAAGACCTTACTGTCAGACTTTGCCAAAGGGTCCTCCCAACTCCAGAGCCCTCTTTTGCAGTTGTAATAATGAGGTTTAACTTCTGTCTTTGCCCAATTTTGTGTCTGTCACCCTCTGGCAGGTTTTACCCTGAAAGCACTCCCCAGTATGCTTCTTGCTTGTGATTTTTCCTTTTCAGAGCATGTTTCCTAGTAAATATGACTTAAGATAATCACTATACAAATTTTGGCATAACTTGAGAAGACTGCATAAAATTTAGTGCCATTGCTAAGATACAAATCTTTTCATTTTACTTTACCTATCTATGTATAGGTGATGCCTTCCTCATCAGATCCCCTTTGCCAGAACGATGTACCCACCCCCAGCAGCTATTGAGTATTGGCTGTCAATGGCAAATAGTAGCCCCCTGGTTGATCAGTTCACTGGAGCTGCCTTGCCTGGGAGGCTGCACTTTTTCACTCTTGTTACAGGCCACCCTTTTGTCTTTACACATGACATCTCTATCATGCAGTTTATTGTTTTTACACATCTGTATCTCTATAGTGCAGCTTATTTTCAACAACTTTCTTTTGTGGGTCAGACAAAAGCTAGGCTTTATCTCAGCCCATATGTTTGCTGGACATATACACTTTCTTGTTCTGTTTCTTTCACTATCCCTTACAGTTGTTTGTTTGTTTGTTTTTAAATACTTCTTTATTAATTGTATGTCCTGGCAATCTCACTCATCTCTGCCAGGAAATCCAACTTGAGTAGCCACATAAACAAGTTTCCTTAGTTACATACATATAAAAAGATGAAAACTATCAACAGATAATATTTTATGAAGTAATTGAAAACAAAAAAGAGACAGCTCTTATAAGTTCATTAAATGTTTCTAATAAAACTTTAAATATAATTATCTATAAAATATAAGTATATTTTATTTGGTAAAATGAACAATAATTATTATTAATACTAATAAGTATAATGATGTCTGACTTAGAAGAATTTATAAACACATAACCTTATAACCACAGGGAATGATAGACAAATATTTCAATTCAATGTACTTATACATTCTTATGAAGAGAGTAGTCAGTAAATATATTTAAGCATATGTTACACTAAAAATGTCATAAAGAAGTAAAATGGAAATTCAAGTTGAAGTAGAAGAAAACAATATAAAAATTTCAAATGTAAAAGAACTTTGGTCAAGCTCTTTCATGAACACAGATAAAAAAATTCTCAAAGACAGCTGGCAAGATGGCTGAATGGGAACAACTGTGGTCTGCAACTCCTAGCAAGACCAATGCAGAAGGTGACTGATTTCTGCATTTCCAACTGAGGTACCTGGTTCATCTCACTGGGACGGGTTAGACATTGGGTGCAGCCCACAGAGGGTGAGCAGAAGCAGAGTGGGGTGTTGCCTCACCTGGGAAGTGCAAAGGGATGGGGAACTACCTCCCATAGCCAAGGGAAGCCATGAGGAACTGTGCTACCCAGTCCAGATACTACACTTTCCCCACGGCTTTTGCAACCCACAGACCAGGGGATTCCCTTTTGTGCCTACACCATGAGGGTCCTGGGTTTCAAGCACAAAACTAGGTGGCTGTTTGGGCAGACCTCGAGCTAGCTGTAGGAGTTTTTTTTTTCATATCCCAGTGGTACCTGGAACCTCAGTGAGACAGAGCCGTTCATTCCCCTGGAAAGGGGACTGAAGCCAGGGAGCCAAGTGGTCTCAATCAGCAGGTCCCACTCCCACGGAGCCAGGCAAGCTAAGAACCACTCGCTTGAAATTCTTGCTGCCAGCACAGCAGCCTGAAGTCAGCCTGGGACGATTGAGCTTGGTGCAGGGAGGGCTGTCTGCCATTACTGAGACTTGAGTAGGCGGTTTTCCACTCATAGTGTTAAGGAAGCCAAACTCACCACAGCATGGCAAAGTGGCTGTGGCCAGACTGCCTCTCTAGATTCCTCCTCACTGACTGGGGCATCACTGAAAGAAAGGCAGCAGCCCCAGTCAGGGGCTTATTGATAAAACTCCCATATCCCTGGGACAGAGCACCTGGGGGAAGGGGCGGCTGTGGGTGCGGCTTCAGCAGACTTGAAATTTCCTGCCGCCAGGTCTGATGAGAGCAGCAGATCTCCCAGCACAGTGTTCAAGCTCTACTAAGGGACAGACCGCCTCCTCAAGTGGGTCCCTGACCCCTGTGCCTCCTGACTGGAAGACATCTCCCAGGAGGGGTCGACAGATACCTCACAGGAGAGCTCTGGCTTGCATCAGGCAGATACCCCTCTGGGATGAAACTTCCAGAGGAAGGAGTAGGCAGCAATCTTTGCTGTTCTGCAGCTTCCACTGGTGATACCCAGCAAGCAAGGTCTGGAGTGGACCTCCAGCAAACTCCAGCAGACCTGCAGAAGAGGGGCCTGACTGTTAGAAGGAAAACTAACAAACAGAGAGCAATCACATCAACATCAACAAAGAGGACACCCACTCAAAAACCCCATCCAAAAGGCATCAGCATTAAAGATCAAAGGCGGATAAATCCATGAAGATGAGGAAAAACCAGCACAAAAATGCTTAAAATTCCCAAAACAAGAATGCCTCTTCTCCTCCAAATGATCACAACTCCTCTCCAACAAGGGCATAAAATTGGATGGAGAATGAATTTGACGAATTGACAGAAGTAGGCTTGAGAAGGTCGGTAATAACAAACTCCTCTGAGCTAAAGGAGCATGTTCTAATCCTATGCGAGGAACCTTGATAGAAGGTTACAGGAATTGCTAACTAGAATAACCAGTTTAGAGAAGAAGATAAATGACCTGATGGAGCTGAAAAACACAGCATGAGAACTTCGTGAAGCATACACAAGTATCAAGAGCCAAATCGATCAAGTGGAAGAAAGGATATCAGAGACTGAAGATCAACTTAATGAAATAAAGCATAAGACAAGATTAGAGTAAAAAGAATGAAAAGGAAAAAACAAAGCTTCCAAGAAATATGGGACTATGTGAAAAGACCAAACCTACAATTGATTGGTGTATGTGAAAGTGACGGGGAGAAGGGAACCAAGTTGGAAAACACACTTAAGGATGTTATCCAGGAGAACTTCCCCAACCTAGCAAGGCAGGCCAACATTTAAATTCAGGAAATACAGAGAACACCTCTAAGATTCTCCTTGAGAAGAGCAACCTCAAGACACATAATTGTCAGACTGTCCAAGGTTGAAATGAAAAGAAAAAAAAAATGTTAAGGGCAACCAGAGAAAAAGGTCAGATTACCTACAAAGAGAAGCCCATCAGACTAACAGTGTATCTCTCTGCAGAAACCCTGCAAGCCAAAAGAGAGTGGGGGCCAATATGAAACATTATTAAATAAAAGAATTTTCAACCCAGAATTTCATATCAAGCCAAACCAAGTTTCATAAGTGAAGGAGAAATAAAATCCTTTACAGACAAGCAAATGCTGAGTGGTTTTGTCACCACCAGGCCTACCTTACAAGAGCTCCTGAAGAAGCACTACATATGGAAAGGAAAAAATGGTACCAGCCGCTGCAAAAACATACCAAAATATAAAGACCAATGACACTATGAAGAAACTGCATTAAGTAATGTGCAAAATAACCAGCTAGCATCATGATGACAGGATCAAATTCACACATAACAATATTAACCTTAAATGTAAATGGGCTAAATGCCCCAATTACAAGACATAGACTGGCAAATTGGATAAAGAGTCAAGACCCATTGGTGTGTTGTATTCTGGAGACCTATCTCACTTGGAAAGATACACATAGGCTCAAAATAAAGGGATGTTGCAAATGGAAAAAAAAGAGCAGGGATTGCAATCCTAGTCTCTGATAAAACAGACTTTAAACCAACAGAGATCAAAAAAGACGAAGAGGGGCATTACATAATGGTAAAGGGATCAATGCAACAAGAAGAGCTAACTATCCTAAATATATCTGCACCCAATACAGGAACTCCCAGACTCATAAAGCAAGTTCTTAGAGATGCACAAAGAGACTTAGACTCCCACACAATAGTAGTGGGAGACTTTAATGTTAGACACTGTCAGTATTAGACAGATGAACGAGACAGAAAATTAACAATGATATTTAGGACTTGAACTCAGCTCTGGACCAAGCCGACCTAATAGACATCTACAGAACTCTTCACCCAAAATCAACAGAATGTACATTCCTCTCACCACCACATAGCACTTATTCTAAAATTGACCACATAATTGGAAGTAAAACACTCCTCAGCAAATGCAAAAGAATTGAAATTATAACAAACAGTCTCTCAGACCACAGTGCAATCAAATTAAAAGGTAGGATTGAGAAATGCACTCAAAACCAAACAACTACATGGAAACTGAACAACCTACTCCTGAAGGATTACTGGGTAAATAACAAAATTAAGGCAGAAATAAATAAATTCTTTGAAACCAACGAGAACAAAGGTACAATGTACCAGAATCTCAGGGACACAGCTAAAGCAGCATGAAGAGGGAAATTTATAGCATTAAATGCCCACATCAGAAACAGAAAAGGTCTAAAACTGACACCCTACCATGATAGCTAAAAGAACTAGAGAAGCAAGAGCAAGCAAATTCAAAAGCTAGCAGAAGATAAGAAATAACTAAGATCCGACCAGAACTGAAGGAGATAGAGACATGAATCCAGGAGGTGATTTTTTGAAAAGATTAACAAAATAGATAGACTGCTAGCCAAAGTAACAAAGAAGAAAACAGAGAAGAATCAAATAGTCACAATAAAAAATTATAAAGGGGGATATCACCACTGATCCCACAGAAATACAAACTACCATCAGAGAATACTATAAACACCTCTATGTAAATAAACTAGAAAATCTAGAAGAAATGGATGCATTCCTGGATACACACACACACTCCCAAGTCTAAACCAGGAAGAAGTTGAACCCCTGAGTAGACCAATAACAAGTTCTGAAATTGAGGCAATAATTAATAGCCTACTAACCAAAAAAAAAAAAAAAAAAAAGCCCAGGACCAGAAGGATTCACAGCCAAATTCTACCAGAGGTACAAAGAGGAGCTGGTACCATTCCTTCTGAAACTATTCCAAACAATAGAAAAGGGGGAATCCTCCCTAACTCATTTTATGAGGCCAGCATCATCCTGATACCAAAACCTGGCAGATACACAACAAAAAAAGAAAATTTCAGGTCAATATCCTTAATGAACATCGATGCGAAAATCCTCAATAAAATACTGGCAAACTGAAACCAGCAGCACATCAAAAAGCTTATCCATCATGATCAGGTCAGCTTTATCCTTGGGATGCAAGGCTGGTTCAACATATGCAAATCAATAAATGTAATCCATCACATAAACAGAACCAATGATTAAAAACCACATGATTATCTCAATAGATGCAGAAAAGGCCTTCAATAAAATTCAACACCTCTTCATGCTAAAAACACTTAATAAACTAGGTATTGATGGGACGTATCTCAAAATAGTAAGAGCTGTTTATGACACACCCACAGCCAATATCATATTGAAAGTGCAAAAACTGGAAGCATTACCTTTGAAAACCTGGACAAGACAGGTATGCCCTCTCTCACCACACCTATTCGACATAGTATTGGAAGTTCTGGCCAGGGAAATCGTGAAAGAGAAAGAAATAAAGTGTATTCATACAGGAAGAGGGGAAGTAAAATTGTCTCTGTTTGCAGATGACATGACCGTATATTTAGAAAACCCCATCATCTCAGCCCAAAATCTCCTTAAGCTGATAAGCAACTTCAGCAAAGTCTCAGGATTCAAAATCAATGTGTAAAAATCACAAGCATTCCTATACACCAATAACAGACAAACAGAAAGCCAAATCATGAGTGAACTTCCATTCAAAATTGCTACAGAGAAAATAAAATACCTAGGAATACAACTTACAAGGGAGTGAAGGACCTTTTCAAGGAGAACTACAAACCACTGCTTAACGAAATAAAAGAGGATAACCACAAACCACTGCTCAAGGAAATTAGAGCAAACAACTGGAAAAACTTCCATGCTCATGGATAGGAACAATCAATATGGTGAAAATGGCCATACTCCCTAAAGTAATTTAGAGATTCAATGCTATTCCCATCAAGCTACCATTGACTTTCTTCACTGAATTAGAAAAAAGTACTTTAAATTTCATATGGAACCAAAAAAGAGCTCACATAGCCAAGACAATCCTAAGCAAAAAGAATAAAGCTGGAGGCATCATGCTACCTGACTTCAAACTATACTACAAGGCTACAGCAACCAAAACAGCATGGTACTGGTACCAAAACAGATATATAGACCAATGGAACAGAACAGAGGCCTCAGAAATAATACCACACATCTTCAACCATCTGATCTTTGACAAACATGACAAAAACCAGCAATGGGGAAGGAATTCCCTATTTAATAAAAGGTGCTGGAAAACTTTCTAACTATATGCACAGAACTGAACCAGGACCCCTTCCTTACACACCTTATACAAAAATTAACTCAAGAAGGATTAAAGACTTAAATGTTAGACCTAAAACCATAAAAACCCTAGAAGAAAACCTAGGCAATACCATTCAGGAGATAGGCATGTGCAAAGACTTCATGACTAAAACACCAAAAGCAATTGCAACAAAAGCCAAAATTGGCAAATTGGATCTAATGAAACTAAAGAGTCTCTGCATAACAAAAGAAAATATCACCAGAGTGAACAGGCAACCTATAGAATGGGAGAAAATTTCTACAATCTATCCATCTGACAAAGGTCTAATGTCAAGAATCTACAAGGAACTTAAACAAATTTACAAGAAAAAAACAAACAACCCCAACAAAAAGTGGACAAAGGATATGAACAGACAATTCTTAAAAGAAGACATATATGCAGCCAACAAACATATGAAAAAAAGCTCATCATCACTGGCCATTAGAGAAATGCAGATCAAAGCCACAATGAGATACCATCTCACACCAGTTAGAATAGTGATCATTAAAAAGTCAGGGGCCAGATGCAGTGGCTCATGCCTGTAATCCCAGCACTTTGGGAGGCTGAGGTGGGTGGATCACCTGAGGTTGGGAGTTCAAGACCTGCCTGACCAGCATGGAGAAACCCTGTCTCTACTGAAAATACGAAATTAGCTGGGCATGGTGGCACATACCTGTAATCCTAGCTACTTGGGATTACATGCATGCACCACCACACATTATTTAAAGAATCACTTGAACCCAGGAGGCAGAGGTTGCAATGAGCCAAGATCATGCCACTGCACTCCAGCCTGGGCAACAAGAGTGAAACTCTGTCTCAAAAAAACAAAAAAAACAAAAAACAAAATCAAGAAACAACAGATGCTGGAGAGGATGTGGAGATACAGGAAAACTTTTACACTGTTGGTGGGAGTGTAAATTAGTTCAACCATTGTGGAAGACAATGCAGCAATTCCTCAGAGATCTCTAATCAGAAACACCATTTGACCCAGCAATCCCATTACTGGGTATATACCCAAAGGATTATAAATCATTCTACTACAAAGACATGTGCACATGTATGTTTATTGCAGCACTATTCACAATAGCAAAGACTTGGAATCAACCCAAATGCCCATCAATGATAGACTGGATAAAGAAAATGTGGCACATATACACCATGGAATACTATGTAACCATGAAAAGAATGAGTTCATGTCCTTTGCAGGGACATAGATGAAGTTGGAAATCATCATTCTCAGAAAACTAACACAGGAACTGAAAACCAAATACCACATGTTCTCACTCATAAGTGGAAGCTGAACAACGAGAACACATGGACAGAGAGAGAGGAGCATCACACACCAGGGCCTGCCAGGGGTGGTAAAGTACAAGGGGAGGGAGAGCATTAGGACAAATACCTAATGCATGTGGGGCTTAAAATCTAGATGACAGATTGGTGAGTGCAGCAAACCACCATGGCAAATGTATACCTATGTAACAAACTGCATGCTCTGCAGATGTATCTCAGAACTTTAAGTATAATAATAAAAAAAAAAGACAAAAACCATGATAACTTTTGCATCAACCTAATAAAAAAATTCTTAAACAAAATGTAAGTAAATCAATTAAGTGAGATACAGCAAATAATAATATATAACAACCAAGCTGATTACATTTTAGGAATGCAAGATTAGTTTAATATTTGGAAAGACATCTTTGAAATTTACTACATTAATAGAAAATGGTAATTATATAAAAATCCCAGTAGATTCAGGAAAAGTTCTTGATAAAATTCAACAACAACTCATGATAATTCTGATTATACTAGAATAGAAGAGTATTTCTTTAAAGGAGTAACTATAAAAATATGTAACAAACTTTATTCTTAATGGTAAAATCTTGAATGCTTACCCCAGAGATTGGAATGAGACAAGGATATTCATTATCTTCATTTCTATTTAGAATTCCATAGGAGATTCTAGCTGGAGTCATAGCCATGAAAAAAATAAAATGTCTGAAGATTGAAAGAGAAGAATATGATTGTCTTTATTTAAATAATACATAATTATGTAAGTCAAAAATAAGAAAAAAACTGTAAACTTTGAAACCTAAAAAGTCAATTTATCATTAGAAATAAAATCAATGTATAAAAGTTAACTGCATTTCTTTGTATCAACATCAAAATGACAATTTAAAAAGTTATAAAGTTTATGATGTCAAAAACTATCCAAATATATGAATATATTTAGCAAAGATGTGCAAAATCTTTAAAATCTGTGGAACATTATTGGGAGAAATTAAAGAAGATTTAAATGAAATAAAAATGTCACATGATCTTAGTTTGAAGACTCAATAGTAAAATATGTTATACCCAAATTACCCTATAGATTCAATGTGTATGAATTATAGTGCTATTATTTTTGGTAGAATTTGTCAAGCTTACTTAAAAATTCAATTTTAAAATTAGCTTGTATTTATCATATATTTATTCGGACATAATTTTGTTGGTAGTACTTGACAAGCTTATTTTAAAATGTATTTGGAGAGACAAATAACTAACAATAGCCAAGAAGTTCTTAGACAATAACAAAGTTACAGTATTTCAACTACTGGATGTAAATGCTACAGTAATTAAAACAGCATTTTGCTGGTGTAAGGATAGACCAATGGAATAGAATAGAGACTCCAGGAACAGACTCACACATATATAATTGCTTGATAGATGAGAAGGATGACTACATGGCAGTAGAGCCTTTTTGATAAATGGTGCCTGGGTCAACTGGATATTCCTATATTCCTATGGAATAAAAAAAATATAACCGCCCCCTACCTTACATCATAAACAAAAATTAGTTCCAGGTGGATTACAGTCTAAATTTGAACAGTAAAACAATAGAACTTTAAAAAATAACCCACAGACCAATAATGAGTAACCAATAATGAGTAACAAGATTGAATCAGTAATAAAAATTCTCTCAGCAAAGAAAAGACAAGGACATGATGGCTTCACTGCTGAATTCTACCAAACTTAGAAAGAACTAATACCATTTCTCCTCAAATTATTCCGAAAACTAGAAGAGGAGGGAATTCTACCTAACTCATTGTATGAAGCCAGCATTATTTGGATATCAAAACCAGACAAGGACACAACAACAAAAAAGAAAACTATAGGTCAATATTCCTGATGTACATAGATGCAAAAATCTTCAACAAAATACTAGGAAACCAATTCCAACAGCACTTCACAAAGATGACACACCATAATCAAGTGAGATTTATCCCAGGGATGCTGGGATAGTTCAACATATGGAAGTCAATAAATGTGATATACCACATAAACAGAATGAAGGAAAAATAAAGTGATCCTCTCAATAGATGCAGAAAAAGCAGTTGACAAAATTCAACATCCTTTTATGATAAAACTCTCAACAAATTACATATAGAAGAAACATACCTCAACAAAATAAAGGCCATACACAAGCCCATTGCTAACATAACATTGAATGGGGAAAAGTTTAAAGTCTTCCTCTAAGAACTGGAATTAGGCAAGGAAGGCTACTTTCATTATGCATGTTTAACATAGTACTAGAAGTTCCAGCCAGAGTAATCAGGCCAGAGAAAGAAATAAAAAGCATCTAAATTGGTAAAGAGTAAGTCAGATTGTCCCTCTTCACAGATGACCTGATCTTCTATCTAGCAAAACCCAAAGACGCCATCAAAATCCTCTTAGATCTATAAAACAAGTTCAGTAAAATGGCAGGACAAAATATCAACATACAAAAATCAGTAGCAGTTCTGGACACCAATTACAAACTATCTGGAAAAGAAATCAAGAAAGCAATCTCATTTATAATAGCTACAAAAATAGCTAGAAATAAATTTAACCAAAGAGGGGAAAGACCTTCACCAGGAAAACTATGAAACACTGATGAAAGAAATTGAAAAGGATGCAAACAAGTGGAAAGAGATTCAATGCTTATGCATTGGAAAAATTAACATGGTTAAAATAACCATACTACCCAAAGCAATCTATACATTCAATGTGATCTCTATCAAAATATCCGTGTCATCCTTTTACAGAAATAGAAAAAACCCTGCAATTTGTATGGAACCAAAAATGAGCCTGAATAAACAAAAGAATGCTGAGCAAAAAAGACAAAACTGGAGGCATCACTGTAGGCTGTTTGTTTTGCTATAAAGGAATACCTGAGACTGGGTAATTTCTAAGGAAAAGAGGTTTATTTTGGCTTACAGTTCTGCAGGCTGTACACAAAGCACAGTGCTGGCATCTGCTTCTGGTGAGGGCCTCAGGAAGCTTACAATCAATCATGGTGAAAGGTGATGGGGATCTAGTTTGTCACATAGTGAGAGAGGTAGCAAGAGAGAAAGAGGGGATGAGGTGTCACACTGTTTTACAACCAGATTTTACATGAAATCACAGAATGAGAACTCACTTTTTACCATGGAGAGGGCACCAAACCATTCATGAGGGATCTGTCTCCGTGATCCAAACACCTCTCATCAGGCCCACCTCCAACACTGGAGGTCACATTTCAACATGAGATGTGGAGAGGACAAAACATCCAAACCATATCAATCACACTACCTGACTTCAAAACATATTACAAAGCTATAGTAACCAAAATGGCATGATATAGGATTAAAACAGACACATAAACCAATGGAACAAAATACAGAACTCCCAAATAAACTCATGTATTTAGGGCTAATTGACTTTCGATGAAGGTACCAAGAACATACACCGTGAAAAGGACACCCTCTTTAATAGATAATCCAGGGAAAACGGGGTATCCATATGCAGAAGAATGAAACTAGACCCCTATCTCTCATGGTATACAAAAGTCAACTTGAAATGGATTAAAGACATTAAATGCAAGACCCTAAACTATGTAACTGCTAGAAGAAAATAGAGGAAATACTCCAGAACATTGGTCTAGGTGAGGATTTTATGGTTAAGGACTCAAAAGCATAGGCAAATAGGCAAATAGTATTACATTAAACTAAAAAGCTTCTGCACAGCAAAGGAAGTTATCAACAAAGTTAAGAGATAACCTGTTGAGTGGGAGAAAATATTTGCAAAACATTTATCCAACAAGAGACTAATATCCAGGGTATATAGGAACTCAAACAGCAGCAAAAAAACACAAACGATCCTGTTAAAAAGTGGACAAAGGATCTAAACAGACATTTCTAAAAAGAAGACATACAAATGGCCAACAAGTATATGAAAAATTGCTCAACATCACTAATTCTCAGGGAAATGCAAACTAAAACCACAGTGAGATATCACCTCACTCCAGTAAGAATGGCTATTTTAAAAAAGATGAAAAATAACAGATGCTTGAGAGGATGAGGAGAATTCTCATACACCATTGGTGGGTATGCAAATTAATACAGCCATTATGGGTAACAGTATGGAGATTTCTCAAATAACTAAAAATAGAACTACCATGTGATCCAGCAATCCCACTACTAAGTATTTATTTGAAGGAAAGAAAACCAGTATATCAAAAGGATTTATGCATCCTAATGTTTACTGCTGCACTATTACAATGGCAAAGATATGGAATTAACCTAAGAGTTCATCAACAGATGAATGCACAAATAAAATATTTTATACACACACCACACACACACACACACACACGCATAAAATGGAATACTACTCAGCCACAAAAATAAGGAAATCATATTATTTGCAGCAACATGGATGAAACTGGATGGAGGTCATTATGTTAAATAGAATATGCCAGACACAGAAAGACAATGATCTCATCTTCCGTCATATGTGGGAGCTAAAAACGGTGATTTCACAAAGGTAGAGAATAAAATGATAGTTACCAGAGGGTGGAAAAGGGGTGTATGTGCATAGGGTTGTGGGGAAAAAGAGAGGTTGGTTAATGGGTACAAACATATAGTTAAATAGAATAAATAAGTTCTAATGATTAATAGTAGAGTGAGGTGACTATAGTTAATGAGAATGTGTTGTATCTTTCAAAATATCTGGAAGTGAGGAACTGAAATGTCCTCAACACAGATAAACGATAAATGCTCACGGTGATGGATATTCTAAATACTGTGACTTGATCATTATACATTCTGTGTGTGTAACAAAACGTCACATGTACCCCATAAATATGTATATTATGTACCTATAGAAAATAAAAATATATTACACATCCAAAACCAAAATTCTAAACTCTGGGAGAATGTCTTCAGATCTTGTCAATAGGAAAGATTCCTTAGTCAGGCAATAAAAATCATACCAATAAGGTGGAAAAATGACAAATTGGATGTCATTAAAACTAAAAATTTCTGATTATCAAAAACACCACCAAGACTGCAAAATATCAAGCCACAGGGATGGAGAAGCTTTATGTAATACCTATATTTAATAAAGGGCTTGTTCCCAGAATATGTACACATATGTATTCCTACTTACAGATCAACAACAACAACAACAACAACAACAGCAACAAAAACAAGAAATAAGCAAATAGAAAAATGTCTGAACAACTTGAACAGACAAGTCATGAAAGGGCATTTCCACATTTCTGATAAACATGTGATAAAGAATTTAATCTCATCATTCATAAGAGAAATGCAAATTCAAATCACAACGTGTTATCTCCACATAGCCACCAAAATGGCTAACAAGAAAAAAGATAGACAATACCAAGTTTGGTCAGAGTGTGGAGCAATTGAAACTTTCATACACTGCTGATAGGAATAATAGATGGTAGAAAGAATTTGAAAAAGTTAGCAGTATTCACTAGAGCTAAGCATATCCCTATCCTGTGACCCAGTCATTATATTCCTAGGTATGTACCTAACAGAAGTGTGTACATACAGTCACAAAAGGATAAGTACGTGAATATTCAAATTAGTACTATTTTTAAAATTCAAAATTGAAAACTACTAAAATGTCTTTTAGCAATCAAATGGATGCACAAATGGTGGTATATTCTCATAGAGAAATACTATACGGCAATGAGAATGAACAATCTATACACGCCAGAAATATCACAAACACAATTTTGAGGAAAAAAAATCCAGGCACCAAAGAGTTCATACTGTATGATTCCCTTTATGTACAGTTCACAACATGAAGAACAAATGTATGGTGTTAGATGCCAGGAAAAAGGTAATGTTTGGGGGCTGGTGGTGACTGGGACTGCTTCTGAGGACCTGCTTCCCAGGTGGACTGCTTCTGAGATGCTGGTAACATGTTATTTCTTCATCTGTGCATTGGTTGCATGTTTGTTTAGCTTATGAAGCTTTATTGAGATGTATACTGCAGTTGGTGAGTTTTTATGAATTTATACTTCAATTTTAGTCAGTTAAAAGGTTACTTTAAAGGGAAGGAAGCCACCAGAATGTCAATATTCCTGCAACGTAGTGAACAAGGAAAGAAAGATATGATGAAGTCAGCAAAAGAGTCAGTGCCACAGCATGAAGTGCTTTGTAGGACAGTAAGGAGTTCAGATTTTTCTCTAGCTACAATGGCAAGATATATCATTTCAATCAGGGAGGACATAATCTTCTCTATATTTTATATGATTGCTGTGGTTGTTTGTGGTTGTTCTGATATGGGATTGCTGTGGCACAAGATAGGAATAAGGAGACAAGACAGAAATCAGGACACAAGATAGGAAACTTCTGCAGTGGTTCAGGTGAGGATGATGGTGGCTCTAATTGGGGTAGAACATTGAAGATAATGAGAAGATGAGAAGTGATAATAAGCTTAAGGCAGAACTTGGGATCTAGGAAGTAGTATGTGGGAGGTGAGGAAAGAGGAATAAGAGATGAATCCTAGGTGTTAAAAATTATTATTATGACTACTATCATTACTTTAAAAATTATCATCCTTATTTAGTTTTTGGCTTGAGTACTTTCACACACACGATGATGTTATATATTTAAAAATGAATAGAAAGCATTTCACAAATGATAGGCGTGACATTTTTAAATTTAAAATGAGTGGATATTATAAACAACTTCATATTGAATTCTACAACTTAGATTAAAAGCACAAATTCCTTGAAAATAAAAAACTAACACATAAAGAAATGAAAATTTGACAGCCCTGTGACAGTCTTTTGATGTGTCAGCTTGGCTGCGTGACAGTCCCTGATTACTCAATCAAATACTAATCTAGGTGTTGCTGTGAAGGTAGATGTAATTAAAGACCATTATGAATTGACTTTAAGTAAGGGAGAACATCCCGGTTTATATAGGCTGGTCTGATTCAATCAGTTGAAAGGCTGTAAAAGCCAAGCTGAAGCTTCCCTGAAGAAATTCTATGTGTGGATTACAGCTTTAGCCCACGACAGAGTTCCACATACCCTCTTGATGTCCTGACGTCTGGATTTTAGACTTGCCTAGCTGCCTTTGCAATCATGTAAATTGAGCCCTTGTGGTAAACCTCTGAAGTACAATTCCAACTGGTTCTGTTCCTCTCATTGTACCCTGACTGAGACAATCTCTATAATTATTACAGAAATAAAACCCAGAGTTTAAAACCTTCCCATTTAGAACGCCCCAGGTCCGAAAGGATTAACTGGTGAATTAGATCATACACTTAAGAAATAAAAATTTCAATCATACATAATTTCTTTCATAAAACAGAGAAAGAGGGAATATTCACCAAGTCTTTTTCAGGTTAACGTAGCCCTGATATTGAAATTTGACAAGGATGTTAAATGAAAAGAAAGTTACAGATTGGTATTTCTCAGGAGCACAGAAGCAAAAATCCTTAAGAAAAATCAGTAAATTTAGTCTAGCAATATATTAAGAGGATTTGTCATAGAATGCAAGGTTTATTTAATATTATCAATGTAATTCACCAAATTAACTGAATAAAGGAAAAAATTATATTGTCTCAATAGATGTAGATAAAGCATTTGACAAAATTCAACACACAATGAGGATAAAACTCTCTGCAAACTAGGAATAGAAAGGAATTTTCTCTATGTGATGAAGGTCATCTATGAAAAACCTATGGCTAACATTATATTAATTGTGAAATATTTTTCCCCTAGTGTCAGAAACAAGGCAAGTATATCCCAATTTACTACTTCTATTCTAACATTTCCTGGAAGTTCCAGCCAGTGCAATAAGGTAAGAAAACTAAGTACAAGCATGGATTGGAAAGAAGAAGCACAAATGTCTTTACTCTCAAATGGCATAATTGCCCATGTAGAAAGTCCTGAGAAACTTATAGAAATATATATTGGAACTAATATGTAACTTTATCAAGGCCGCAGAATACAAGGTCAATATATAGAATTCAATTATATTTCTATATACCATCACCACACAATTGGAAATAAAATTTAGAAATAACTTTATGACAGCATAAAAAGATAAAATGTTAGCAATATATTTAACAAAAATTTGTGAGACTACTACACTGAAAATTATAAAACAATCTTGAGAAAAACTAGACAGGACCCAAATAAATGAAGAGATATATGTTCACATATTGAATAACACACTATTTTAAATGTATCAGTCCTCTTAAATTGATCTATTTATTCCTTGCAATCCTTAAAAAAATCCCAGTTGGCTTTTTTTTGGAGAAACTAATGGACCAAATTTAAGATTTATATGGAAATTCAAAGAATCTAAAAAAGTTTAAACAATAGTGGAAAATAACAAAATTGTAGGGCTCACACCATCTGGTTTCAATACTTACTATCAGTGTTCATCAGTCAAGAATGTGTGGTTTTGGTGTATGAATACACATATAGATAAATGAAAAACATAAAGAACTCAGAAATAGACCCACATTTATGTCTGAGTGAAAATGTGTAAATGACCAAAATGCATGTGAAATCCTTAATCATGTTATCAGTCAGCAAAATGAAGTTAAAAAGCCCCATGAGATATTATTTCAGACCCACGAAAATGGCTAATATTAAAATTAATGACAAAGGAAGTGTGGCAAGGAGATGGAGTCCCTGGAACTCTCATATGCTGGTCCATAACTGGTCCAATACTAGGACCAGTTAGTGCGTTGACGGTGCCCTATTCCTTCCCTGGCACTATCAGATCTCACCTCCCCTTGCTTGCATGGCCAAGGCTTCATTTTTAGGAGGAAAGAGAAATGAATCTGATTGTAAAAACCATTCAACAATTTTTTTGTTTTTTTTTGAGATGGAGTCTTGCTCTGTCGCCCAGCCTGGAGTGCAGTGGTGCGATCTCAGCTCACTGCAGCCTCTGCCTCCCGGGTTCCAGCAAGGTGCTAGTGCTAGTTCCAGTGCTAGTATGAATGCAAGGTGGCACAATCAATGTAGAAAACAATTTAGTGGTTTCTTATAAAGTTAAACATACAACTATGCTATGACCAAGAGGCTCCACCCCTAAATATTCATTTAAGAGAAATAACATGTCCACAAAAGACTTGTACATAAATATTCACAACAACTTTGTTCAAATAGCCCCAAATTGTAATAATCTAAATGTCCATCTGCAGGTAAATCAATAAATTATGGAAAATTCATACAATGAAATACTGCCTAACATTAAGAAAACTAAAGAAACTATTAAAAAAGCAGGAATTTAATGTGTATCAAGACGTTATGTTTGGCAAATAAGCCAAACACAGCAGAGTACGTTCTGTATGATTCTATTTATATACATCATATTAAAACATGCTTAACAACATTACTAGTCACGGAAATGCAGAATAAGGAAAATGAACCTATGGTGAGGAATCTGAACAGTGCCTTTGGGAGGGGATTAACTAACTGCAAGGGGACATTGGAAATATTCTAGATCCCCCTTGCGCTCAGAGGCTCCAGGGGTTGTTATGATGGGATTATGGTTTCTATTCACTTCTCTCATTGTTCTCAGTTCTTTGTTGAGATAAAATTACACTACCAGAAATCCACATACTTGAATTATTTTACTCACATTAGCCTTAACGAGACAATGCATTATTGCTGTGCTTTTTCACTTTTACTGACATGGACTGCAAGAATTGGCTATATGAAATCTAAGTCTGCTTTCATCTCGCCCCTTGATGAATGCCTTCTCTGTGAGTGCCAGGAGTGCTAGAAAAAGTAGCCTTTGTCACACCCATACAGACATGGTGTGTTTTCTCCTTCAAGGCTGTTCTTCCAGGTAAAGGAAAACTGTTGTTAGTACCTGTACAGTTGCCAAAGTGGAATTTTCTTTGAAAGTCAGAAGTTAGCTTTCAGGAATTGAAGTGAATCAAAATTGTTGGGGAAAGACTTTTTATGTGTTCCAGATCAGTTTTATCTGGGATAACATTTTCCAAGTCAGTTTTCTTCATGCCACTGGGATCTTCTGAGGACAAGAGCACCTTGGACAGGTGGGGGTAGGAGGTAACTAAAACTGACAAGCAGACATGAACAATGGATAAATACATGTGTAAGTAACAAACACGAGTGCATAAAGGAAGTTCCAGCAAGAAGGAAATCCAAAGTCCATGTGTTCCAGCTGCTGAACTGAGGTCTAGAAATGTAAAATAACTTGTCTAGGGTTACATAGCCAATACTAGGACCAGTTAGTGGGTTGACAGTGCCCTATTCCTTCCCTGGCACTATCAGATCTCACCTCCCCTTGCTTGCATGGCCAAGGCTTCATTTCTAGGAGGAAAGAGAAATGAATCTGATTGTAAAAACCATTCAACAATTTTTTTGTTTATTTTTGAGATGGAGTCTTGCTCTGTCGCCCAGCCTGGAGTGCAGTGGTGCGATCTCAGCTCACTGCAGCCTCTGCCTCCCGGGTTCCAGCAATTCTCCAGCCTCAGCCTCCTGGGTAGCTGGGATTACAGGCATGCACCACCACATCCGGCTAATTTTTGTATTTTTAGTAGAGACGAGGTTTCACCATCCTCAGGTGATCCACCCGCCTTGGCCTCCCAAAGTGTTGGGATTACAGGCGTGAGCCACCACACCTGGCCACGAAATATTTATTGAGGCCTCATATGTCTTAGGAACTGTGAGGTGCTGGGCCTATAGCAGTGGTGAATAACACATGGAATTTAAATTCAGCAAGGATAGCAGACATTAAACAAAACAAATGGTTACCTTGATAATTACTTAAGTATAATGGTTACATGTGTCATGAAGGAGTTGTTCAGATTTATAAAAAGCATAAAACAGAGGGAACTAACCTCATCTGAAAGAATCTATGAGAGTTAGCCTGAACTTTGTATGGAACATGAAAGTCCATCAGGGAGAGTTCCTGGTTGAGACAGCTGTGTGTGTGTGAAGGCTGGGAAGGAAGAAGGAACCTGGCACATATCGGGAATAGAGAGACCAGGGTCTGTTAAGCCAAGCCCAGGGAGAGGAGTGTTGTGTGGACTGGACTTATGGGAACAGCCAAACAATTAGAACCTTACTGGTCAATGTTAAGGAGTTCAACTATTTTTTCTAAGTGTGACAGGAAGCCATTGAAGGAAGGACAGTGGGCAGGATAACACAATTGCCTTTGTATTTTTGAAAGATCATTTTGGCAGTGTGGTGTTTAGCTTATAGAGGATTGGGAGTTGAAGATCAGTTAAGAGGTTCTTACGGTTAGTCTGAGTAAGAGATGATGGTACCTGAATGAAGGTAGCAACAGTGACATGGAGAAAAGTAAATGGAAGATATAGAGGAGATATCAGGTGGAATTGTTAAGTTCACAATATCAGCTCTGATCATTCTAACAATTCCTCAGGTCTGGGACCCATAATAACATCTTAGCAGTCAACATTATAGCACAATTAAGAAATATAGTTATGTCTACCTTACTTTAGGGTACAGCCTGCTGCCTGAGGTGTTAAGTGTTTCTTTTCTTTCTTCTTTCTTTTCTTTCGTTTGTTTCTTTTTTTTTTTTTTAAGGCCCAGCATCCATCCAGGTCATTTTCAGCTAGCACAACTGTATGCCCTGACAGATGCTTCAAATATGTGGCTGACACTGCAGGTGTTGTCTCAACTTGCCTGGATCTAAAACCAGTGACAATTTGAGCTTGTAGCAAATATATGTAATCTTTTCCCTTGCTTTCCAGTACTCTTCGCACATTGTCACTATGTAAGGACTATTTTACAGACTTGTATTCCTTCTCCCCAAGGTAGAACCCAGAAAGTAAATCTCACAGTCTGTTTTGCAGTCAGGGTGCACCCTGTGATGGAGGCTCTACCAGTCAGAGCTATGCTCTGGAAAGGAACAATTGGAAGAGGGTCTCCTTGCAGAAGACATTTTGCTGGCAGGGGTGGTGGCTCCCTTTTGCTGCTAGCTGAAGATGCAAGGATGTGTTCCTGGCATGATGCAGCAATGGTGGAGCAGTCGCGGTGGCAGTAGAGCTTCCCCACCAGGCTGGTTTTGTGGTGTGGTTTTTGGACATTTCTCCTATATGCTTAGCCTCAAGCCTCGTTCTGCGACTTTTCCAAGAGTTCTATAATCTACCCAATAATATTTTAATAAACCCCTTTTCTGTTAAACAGCCAGAGTGAGCTTTTGTTGTTTGTAATTAATATCCTGAGATGATACAAAACTAAATGCTATTAGTTACACAGTATTAGCCTGCTCTTTAAATTCTACTAAAGTAACATCATGATATTGGAGTGCTTGGAAGAGTGACCAAATAGGAAGAAATAGGTCTAATCAAAACTTTTGTTCATACTTGGCTTACATATGGGTTATGCCAAACATTTATCAACATATAAGATAAATGTATGTCCCCATAACATTCCAAATAAACTCTTTCATAGGCCTTCTCATAGATGAATTTCTGAGCCCATCTGCTAAAAATTAAACTATAACAAAGTAAAAAATGTGAATGCCTCTGAATTACTGAGTGAAACTTTCCTGCCCCATCCTCTTTGGTGTGTAAGAATCTGTAAAATTTCCTGAGAAGTCCATGAGCAGGTGAAAGAGTGGCCTAGGTGGAGAACCAAGGCATAAACAATTCCTGAAGCCAATGAGAGACTTGAGTCTTGCCACCTCCAACCCCATGGAAGGAGCTCCCTGGAGCATCACTGACTCAGGACTTCTAGCCTCTGCTATGATACCTCCAGTGACAAGGAGGGAACTGCTGTGTAGTTCAGAGCAGAATTCTCCTAAAGTAACAGAAGTCACTGGGAAGCACATTTCAGTCCAACCAAGGAAATAGTTTCTAAGTAATTTCATTAATAATAAATCTGGTTGCCTCCCTTGCATAGAGCACTCTATTGTGGACAGACTTCAAGCAAAGGCTGAAAGACCATCAGGAGATATTTTAGAGCAGATTTCTGCTCAATATGTGCTTCTGATACCGTGATTCCTATTCTTATCTGAGATTTTTTTTTCTATTTGACTTCCTTTTAGAGCCTCCATCATTTCCCTCGATTTCTTTCCGTCTCTCTGTAGGACAACCTCACTCTTATTGAGGACCGCGCTGGGGGTGGTGAAGAATGAACAGACACAAGAGACAAAGACAAACAGAGAACATGGCGGCCGTGCCTAGAGCCTCCGCCTCACTTTATTTATACTCCATAAACCCCACGTCAGCAAAAATAACACAATGCAAAACAAACTTTCTGCACCCAGATGTAACCTTCTGCTTAGTTCCTTGTCTCTAAGCTCTTTCTTATTTGTCTGCCTTCTTGGTGCCTACTAGAGTTCATTAAAAGTTCAACTAGAGATACTGTCCTTGACTACTGGAGTTCATTAAAAGTGCATCTAGCTAGAGATACTGTCCTTGAGCCTTATCTATTCTTAGCATATTGTTTTCAATGGCCCCTGCACACTCTTATTGTCCAAACCACAGGCTCTGAAAGAGGAGCCAGGGAGTAATCGAATATCACAAGCCTGGGGGTTCCGGAAGTGTTAGTCCTGCTCTGTCCCAAGGCATTCACTCAAATTCTCAGGTCTGTGTCCTCACTTGAAGACTGCTCTTTGTGGTTTCTGAATAGCTGGGATTTGACTTCAAGCTTAAGTGAAATAAGGCCTCTTGGGGTTGTAGAAAGAACATGAGATAGGATGTGAAGATGTGGATGCTAGCTTCACTGACATTAACCAGCTATGCAGTCTGAGTGAAGTTTCTCACTACCTCCATGACTTTATTTCTTCATCTCTAATATTGAAGACTTGTAAGAGCTCCAAAGTTAATTCCAGAATTATATTATGTTTGCCTGCCTGTCTGTCTATTTATGCACCTAACTATCCTAACTCTTTAAAACTGCACCTTGAAAAAAGTGGTCACTGTCAATCCAACCACACAATCTTCTTCCGGCCCAGATGAGGGCAGGCCAATCCCTAAGGGAACTCTTCTCTCCTTTCAGGGATAATCCCAGTCACTGTCTCTTCTTCAACTTCCTGCTTCAGAGGATTAAGGTGGCACAAAAAGTAATCTTGTACCTTTGATCCCAAGCACAGTCAAATTTTTGGAAAACAAAAGGATTTGCCCCAGTTTTCTGTTTTTTGGGTGCCTCATTCCGGTTACTAATGTGATGTGTCTAACTCTTTTTTTTTGTATAGGAAACTCCAGTTTTGCAGGTATTGAGTGACCAGCAAGGTTTCCATCTCCTGAGGAAGGGCAGCCTGGGAGAAAGAGGACACAGAAGCCCTTTCCCACAGTACCTCTGGGTTCTCTGTGTGGGCAGCCAAGGGAGAGGTGCAATGAGGTGCATGGGGGGCAGGACCCTTGAGTGGGAGAAGGATGTGTGTGAGGACTGGTAGGTGCTAGTGGTAGAAGACTTGGACTTATGTTATAATGCTACAGCAAAAGTCAATCCCATGAGACCAAACCAAGTATTGTGATAGGTGCCACCACGAAAGAACTCTGTGGAATTGATGGATAGAAAGGTCCATTGGAAAATACTACATGAGACAGTTCAGAGAAGTAGACCTGGTCTTCTGAGCATGAGAGTTATAATTTAAAAATAGTTTTGTCAGTCAGGGAGTGTTGATAGACCCTGAAAGTGAGAGGCGAAGTAGCATGGAAGCCAATTCCTGGTCCTCTCATGGAACATGGCTTGACTGTCATTTGTCCTATGTATTCAGGAGGATGCTGGATACCTGAAGCTGTAGGTCACTCCAATTTCAACGAAGGATTAAAGTTGAGAGTAAAAGGAAATTGGTAAACCAAAGAAGAAGATCTGAACTAGTCCTTAGCACATGGCCAAAGGACAGACGTAGATATTGATAGCTGGAGTACAGGGCTGGGGATTCAGGTGGCATGGGAGGGAAGGGCAGAAGCACTGGGCAGAGCTCAAGAAGGGAACTGTGGTCCTTGGGTAATGTTAGACATCCACTAATTTCACTGGTTGATGTGTTTGGTTTGTTGTATTATTTGGTAGGGAAAACTGTGCTTATAGAACCATACATGAGCAAAAAAAGAGACTTCACTATCTGTGCCAGGGAGATGGGACTATCATCTGTTGGCAGCTATGAAGTTGAGAGGTGGCTGTTCACCAGAGAAGAATACACAGGGTTTCCAGTCAACTTTCAGTATTTTGGCTCATGATACCCGAGCCCTAGCCACTGGAAAAAGTGAGCAATTATCTGTTGAAGTAAAGTCCAGAGTGGTGAGTGCTGGTAGGCTGGATGAAAAGTGGTGGCATGTGCAGTGGAGATTCAGGTACTGAAAGGGTATGTGGTGTGATCACACAAGTCCGCATAACCCAAATTATCAAATGTCAGCCTGATGAACGAATGCAGTGGAGATTCAGGTACTGAAAGGGTATGTGGTGTGATCACACAAGTCCGCATAACCCAAATTCTCAAATGTCAGCCTGATGAATGAATACAATGGAGCATTCCTGGGGAGATGAGTGGGTGTGAAGGCTCCTGTAGTCCAGGAATCTTGAATGTTTATATGCAATCCATTAGCTCGATAGTAGCTGTAGTTGTTATTTACTCTCTTTTTGAGTTTCAGTGTTTGTCTGTGGTAAGACACACCTGTGTTTCAAGTAGTCCCAGGACAGCTGGGAAAAGGGTGGAGGGAGGGTGTTTACCTGCTCATATTCAGAGAAACTAATTGCCTGGGGGAAATTCAGGTTTAACCAATGAAGATGAGAGAGTTTCAACATTTCAGTCTTGCTGGCATTTAAGGCAGGTGTGAAGATTAGTGACAAGAACAGCCTTGCCAAGCAAAGTACTATTCCGTGAAAAGAGGGAGGATTGACCCTCCCATCTGATGTCACTGCCAAGGCCCAAGAGGGTGGAATGAGCTGATCGTGGATCCTGGATCTTCTAGGCCTTTGAGAATTTCTATGTCAGTTGCCCATGATACTCTGTTCTTCCTCACTTGTTGGCCACTTCTTTGAGTCGCTGACCAGCCAGTGCTGGTTTATTTGGTGGATTTGTGGGGTCCTGGCTTGAATCACCATATGCAGAAGTGGCTCTCAGAGGGTGGCAGGCAGCTGTGGGGAGGTGCAGGGAGGTAGGACCTTTGAGTGGAAGAAAAACATGTGAGGGGCCTGATAGGTGGGTCTATGGGATCCTGGGCTGATTTACCATATGCTGGTTAATTTTTAAAATCAAAAGCATTTTCTTTTGAAGCCATGGCATGATACCTCTCTTATCTCTCTATCGAGCCCTTCTTCCACCTTTTCTTCTTCTCTCCTTTCCTCTATCTTGTCCTATTGCCCAATAGTCTTCTGGAGTTGATTCCTAAACCCAGGTCTATGTTTTCTACCTACTCTTTGCAACTCATAAAACTTTTGTTTTCTGTTCATTTTTCATTGCCATACGCTGTTTTTGTGTCCTTGAAATTGGCTTTTGTGTATTACAAAAATGATTTAAGGCACACTTTGGTTTACAAAATTTATATTTACTTTATTAAAGTTACCAACTATACTGATTTTTTTGTGTCATAAGCTAAATAACTAATGTCATTAATTTAATTAAAATTCTAGAAACTTGTGTAATTTTTTCAAGTGGCTTTAGAGTAGTAATTGATCCAGTTAACAACTTTGGTTAAATTCTCTTAAACCACTTAAACTGAGGTTACAAAGTTGATATCCTCAATTTT
Source organism: Trachypithecus francoisi (assembly GCF_009764315.1). Taxonomy (NCBI): domain Eukaryota; kingdom Metazoa; phylum Chordata; class Mammalia; order Primates; family Cercopithecidae; genus Trachypithecus; species Trachypithecus francoisi. The sequence continues at coordinate 95,272,086 of NW_022681470.1, read as the reverse complement.
AGAGTACTTTAAGTCTCCCACTGACTAATACAATTCCGAATACATACTTGAAGAAAATTTATACATATTTTGATTCTTATGTTTTCTTAAGTATTTCAATGCTGTTTAGAAACCTAACCAAATTCCATTATACTTTGTAACTTAAAATCATGTCTAAATAAAGTAGTTACATTAGTTAATGTAAACTATAAGACTGTCAACTGAAGAATGATGAGATTCATATATTTGGAAAGGAGATAACTCTTTCTTATAAAGGGGTTCAGTCTGCAAGTTGGCCATTCTGACATACTGGGAAGCACAGCCTCCACCATAAGCCAGAAATACAGATATTTGGAGGGTGAGAAGAATAAAGCAGGAATTTATGCTGAATAGTGTGGCTGAATATACATGTTCAATAAGCTATAGGAGGAGTCATGAATATTTGTGAAAGGAGAAACGTGCACATACACAACTGGACTTCATGCCCCTGGGTCCCATGTTCAAAAAATGGCAGTGTCAACATGATGGAAGGCTGAAGTTTTCAGCCTTCTGACATTAAAAGGTGAAGTGGAGGACATGAAAGTCATCACTGTGCATCCTCTGTTGACTGGCCAGAACCACTTCATGGTTGGTGGCTTTTTTTTTTTTTGTTTGTTTGTTTGTTTGTTTGTTTTTGAGCTGGAGTCTGGCTCTGTTGCCAGGCTGGAGTGCAGTGGTGTGATCTCAGCACACTGCAACCTCTGCCTCCCAGGTTCAAGCGATTCTCTTGCCTCCTGAGTAACTGTGACTACAGGTGCACACCACCATGCCCAACTACTTTTTTGGTATTTTTAGTAGAGATGTGGTTTCACCATGTTGGCCACGATGGTCTCGATCTCCTGACCTTGTGATCCACCCATCTCGGCCTCTCAAAGTGCTGGGATTACTGACGTGAACCACCGTGCCCCCAGCTGGTCGGTGGCCTTTTATCAGGGAGGAATGTTGGCCCACTGTTGTGTTCAAAGGCAAAAGGGAGGAGTAGTCACAAGGTTGGTTGAAATCAGTGGGGAGCAAGTTTTTCAAAAGGGCTGGTTTCTGGTTAACCTTGAAGGAAGAAAGCCTAAAGGTGGTTAGTGAGGGAGGGAGTGTAACAAGACACCTCCAACCTCTCATTCTGTAATGCTAGGAACTCAGTTTTAAGGTTTCTCTGGGGCCCCTTGGCTAAGAGTGGGTCCACTTAGTCAGTTGGGAGGCTTAGGATTTTATTTTTGTTTCTCGAGGCTGATTTATTTGATGATCTAACATGCCAAATTTTATATCTTAAACACACACACATACACACACACACGAGTATATCAAGATGACAGTTGGGATTGGCATCCAGGTAGGGTACTATCATAGTCTATGCTTTTCTGATTCAAATTGCACATTAACCAAGAATTCCCTGTTGTTCAAATCTGCATCTTCCTTCTCAGGTTTTGTCGGATTTCGTTTGGTACTTACTTGGATTTTTCATTGCTGGGGGTCTTTTAGCATATTTTTGTGTTCTCTTCACTAGCTCTAAGAATGTATCAATGCCTTTCCATAGGATCATTCATATGCTTATGTAATTCCTTCAAAACTTCTTTGAAATTTAAGAATTTTAGATGAGATAATACAAAGTGGCATCTAGTAATGTTCCAAGCAGATAATAAGCACTTAATAATTGGCAACTATTGTGATTCTGCTATTATGATAAAAATAACAATAGTCAAAACCTGATTGTTATAAATGCCAAAATATAGGTACAGAGTTAGTGAGAATGTGAGGGAAATCAATTTCCTTGGGATTCACATCCATATCTTTCTTGCTGTAAAAACTGAAGCTCTGTGCTGTGTTGAGCTACTGATGTACTTCTATGTGATGTAAGATACAGTGAAAGTTCTATCAAGACACAACTGAAGTGGAGCTTTGAGAGACCAATTCCCAGACTGCTTGTTGAAAATAGATAAAGCTATGGGCATTGCATTGAACCTTTGGTCTAGGAGATCCTTCTGTGGAACTGAATGCTTCCAGAACTGATGGTGCTTCAACAGTTGGTGGAAGAGTCCATTCTTTTTGGTAGATGTTGATAGCTATGTTATATAAAGCATTCTTCTCTCCTAGTAGCATTATTTTTGAGATATTAAAGTAAAACAGAATTTTCTTTGACTGAGACACTACTCAGAACACCAAGAAGGTGATTTAGAATATAGCATTTCTCCTACTTATGGGATCATGGAACCATTTATACTCAGGTTCTAATATTTTATAAGTCATGGGGTAGCAAATATTAGGCTAATGTATTAAGATAATTGCCATATTATTAGCAAGTATTACATGATTAAATAGAATGTAATTTTGGTGAATCTTCTTAAAAACATTACTATATTATTGTGGAAGTCACACATGACTTTCGGTCCAAATGACAATGAAACAGGTAAGATATAAAAACCTTTATTATCATTTAAAATTATTTACTTGTAAGTTTATGTATTTTGGCTTATTATCTTCCATAAGAAGATAAGGTCAGAGAGCACAAATATTTTTTGAGTTATTCTCCATTGTACATCCAACATCTAGCAGAGTAATAGTTAAGTTCCACCTTCCTAATCTCTAATCATTAAACAGATGTCAAACAAATTTATATGGTACCAATACAGTAAACATATCAAAATAAGTTACTGTAATTGCCAAATTTACCCTACCTAGTTTAGAGATTTCTTTTTCTTTTCTTTTTTTCTTTTTTTTAGACAGAGTTTCGATCTTGTTGCCCAGGACTGGAGTGCAACGGCGTGATCTTGGCTCACCACAGCCTCCACCTCCCAGGTTCAAGTGATTCTCCTGCCTCAGCCTCCCGAGTCGCTGGGATTACAGGCATGCACCACCGTGCCAGGCTAATTTTATATTTTTAGTAGAGATGGGATTTCTCCATGTTGGACAGGCTGGTTGCGAACTCCTGACCTCAGGTGATCTGCCTGCCTCGGCATCCCAAAGTGCTGGGATTACAGGTGTGTGAGCCATGGCGCCTGGCCAGAGATTTTTTTTTCTTTCCAAAACAAAGCGTCTCTTGTTTATCTCTTCACATCATTAACTGCAGTATGGCATGCCAAGGTTATTAGGATCCAAATATCTCATATATATTTTGAGAACTCTGTGATGGTGGTAGTGGAATCAAAGTAGATTGCATCAAGGTCCTTTTTGATTATTTACGCCATGGTTCTGGATCTCAGTCCCTCTTCTCCATTCCAACTTATGTTCCCTTTATAGACTTTTGTCAATTTTCAAGTGGATTTTTTTTTTTCCTAAACACTTTTCTGAAGTGATCAAGTGGATTTTTACAGTTCTTTAACTGCCCTCACATTCTGTGATACTCAACTTTTTAAAGTGCTGAGCACATCAAGAGATTTTCTGTTTGTGTGGATGATATCAGTTGTCCCAAGAGAGTTTTGAGTAGGACTGTTTTATTCTTAGATTCAAAATCCATCATTGGACTTCCAGATGTTGATAATGTGGGCTAATATGGGAATGAGTGATGAATGAAATGACACATCTATTCTTGGAGATCTTCATCCCCATGGTCTGGAGACTGAAATGTGTTACTTCTACCTGGTTGGGTGGTCCTCTGCTGTCCAGAGGCCCAATTCTGCTTATTTGAGGGTGCAGCATCAGAGCTTAGGTATCAGGGAAGAGAAAAGAAGTGGTAGTAATTTTTTTATTGCTGCAGATATTAGGAACACTTCCTTGGGACTAAGAGGACAACAACAACAACAACAACAATAACACCAACATCAAAAAGGCTTGTAGAAACCAGATTTTCATATGGGGTTCTGTCTCAAACAACAAAAGCCCAAGTGACTAAGTGAAATACCCATGTGGGAGAGGCTCATAAACACTCATATCTTCTTCATCCTCAATGATTAACAACTTTCCATTCCCCTCTACTATAACCAGAACTAAAACTACAAGTGCAGGAGTGTTCCTGGTACAAGGCAGGGCAGAAAGCCAGTTCTCCGAGGCTGTCCATGGAAAATCTCTGCCCAGACACAGATTAGGAATGATTCCCTGGACCTGCCCTATCAACCCACCCAGTATGTAGGTACAAGCAAAGAGACCAGGCAGAGAAGGAGCTAGGAATTGTGTCATGTGAGGCACTGGGGATGCTTTATGGGAAAGAGAAGGCTTGGGTGAGTAAGAGCATTAGGTGTACCATCCAAACAGCTGAGCCTTGAATAGAAAGCAGAATTGGTGCCTGTAGAATTTACAGTCAGAGGTTCAGCCTGATTTCAACACAGTACAAGAAAGACATTTCTGAGTTGACCCCAAGGCTGCCACTGCTATTGGTAGGGCCATGAAGCCTGTGCCTCATAGTCACAGAAGCTCTCAAAGTGCTATTTTAGTTTTTAATCTTCAAAGAATGTTTTATACACAATCACAGACACAGCAGCAGGACTGAAAGAAGGCGTTGCTTATCAGCTGTAGAACTCTGATTTCCCTCCGAAGTCACTCTTCCAGGTCTCTATTATATCGTGTCTTGTCTTAGACTTTTCATTATTTCTGCCACTTCCCCACCAGAATACATGTTGTGCTCTCAAGCCATTTTATATATGTTCTCTTAACCTCTGGGCCAAAAGAGCTCTGGAAGAGGAGATAACATAACACTAGATTTGTATCCCAGCCTCATCCTCTCACAGTTTTGCGTTAGAACAATGGTCCCTGAGTCTCTGTTTGATGCCTCTGAGGAGCCAGACTTACATTGTAAATTAGGAAAATGAAGTCGGAAAGGGCAGAAAAAGGATTCAAGCTCTGGAACCTGGGGGAGTTCTGTCTTTGTCATAATCTAGCTGTGGGAAAGTTGTTGTGAAGTCAGTTATCTACTCTGGGTTGGTTCAGTTTTATGCTCTGTAGTAGGCTTCCTCTGTGCTTGAACCAATGAGTGCTCTTTGATTTTTTAAAACTTAGAATAACCTATTTATTGTATTAGTTCAATATATATCAATATTTAGAATCACCTATATTTTGATCAATCAGTTGATCCATCCATCCATCCATCCATCCATCCATCCATCCATCCATCCATCCATCCATGTTTTCTTTCTAAATCCTACCTTGAAAGCTGCCTGGGTGCAAATGTTCTGGATCTGATTTTCAGACTCAATGGGAGTCTTTCTCCTGCCAGGAAGAACCATCTCATTCATCATCCTCTTCTAGTTGCTCCTTTTCTCAGAGGACCTAAGTTACTTTTATCTTGGATCAACTTGATGGATGGAAACAAAAAGAATTTCCCAAAAGTTTGCACCAGGGAGAGATGAGAAGTGTGTAGGGAGAGGTGAGAGGTGTGTAGAAGTTATCCTGTTATCCTGCTACTTTCCATCTCTAGCCTGAGGGAAGTTTATAGGTTCCTTAAACATACAGCCGGTACTCCATGTCTGTGGGTTCCACATTTGTGGATTCAACCAACTGTGGGTCAAATGTATTCAGAAAAAAATTCCACAAAGTTGCAAAAAGCAAAACTTGAATTTGCAGTATGCAGAGTTCTACGTTGAACCCACCCCACACAATGAAGTGGTGTTTAGGAATTGTAGTAGGTATTATAAGTAATCTAAAGATAATTTAAATTATACCAGAGGATGTATATGGGTTATATACAAACACTCTCTTATTTTATATAAGGGACTTGAGCATCTGTGGATTTTGGTATGTATGGGAGGGTCCTGGAACCATTCTCCCATGGATACTGAGGGATGACTGTATTTGGAACTCAAATTATTTAAAATAACAGAGCCACTTAATTCCTTCTCCCCGCCCCTCTTCAGATTACTCTTTTGAGCTTCTGCCCACCCATCAGCATTGGATTAGAGATTCTGGACTATATGACTTTCCTCAGGGATAGTTGCTGGTGGGCAAAACTTCTAGGTACACCCACTTTTGGCCTTTCTTATACCTCTGATCCTTGCCTCATGGTCCTGCCATTCATTGCTAAGCAAGCCCGTCTGTCAGTTAGAGACCTGTGCTTCTCCATGCCCAGGGGCACTTAAATAATATCCATCATTGTTCTTTGGGTTGTGAATGATTTAGTCCATTAAGTTTTGTTTACTAAATAACATTTTCTGTTATTTTAAAATAATATAAAACCTGTTACTTGAAAAACGCAGGTGAGAACTAAAATATTTCATAACTCAATGTAAGATAAATTATATAAAAGATTGAACTAACTCTGTTAGTGAGATTAGAAAGTTCTCTTTCTAATTGTATTCCTATTGTTAATATTACTATATATTAGCATGAAATTGTATTGATACCATTTGGTGAGGATTGAGAAATGTGAGGGTATTTTAGATGACTCAAAATCTTAGACTTTGGAAGACAGAATAGGTGATGTTGATATAGAGTTTTGGTCTTCCAGAAGAGCAGCAAGGTTATGAAGAATGGGATGGGTTTTGTTTTGGATACACTGTGATCAAGAACTGTGATAATCTGTTTGAAATGTTAACTGACTGTTTAGGAATATCATTCCTATGGTCTCCCAATAGGGCTGAGACACAGATGCAGTGCACAGAAGGTATATGGATGGGGTGAAGATTTGGGAAAGGAAGAGAACAGTCAGAGGGACAAGGTGAGTAGGAAAGACTGAGCTGAGGACAGAATGCCAAGGTTCAGAGGATTTGAGGGCTGCATTTTAGGCTCCAAAAAGAGGATGAAACACCTCTCTTGCTTTGAAACTTGCTTTGGAATTGGTATGCGCTGCTCCCCAGCTAACATTTTGAAGACCTCTTACCCTCTTCTTATGTGTCCCCAAGTATAGGAGCCCCAAATATAAATAGTCAAGTCTCTATCACCTATAATTCCAATTGCTATAGGTAGGCGTGTGATGTTTGGCAGGGCTAATGTAGTGGAAAGATGAGATGTTTAGAAAATCATGTGCTTTTGGCATAGATGGCCTTCTTTTTGGAATGTTTAAACAACCATATTTTATTTTATGAAACACAACCTCACCCATGAGATAATTTGTCAGCTGATCCCTCAGCTCCATTTTTTTCAATCACATGTGCACACAAAGTCACACTCAATCCGTGCACAGTTCTAAAAAGAATGCTTCCTTTCCAGTGCCACATTTTCCATGTTGTGATAATCTGGAAGTAAGTCTTGTCTGTCACAATACACTGTATATTCTTCAAGATTAGGGTCATGAACAGCTCTTATCTTCATCTTGTGCGTTTTTAATGGTGTCTGCTATGTAGCAAAACTACTGATTGAATGGATGGTTAGAAGCTGGTTTTGCTTCTACCATTAGTATCACTGGACCTGCTAATCACGAGAGAAGATTCTTTATTGTCATTTTAGGCATTAGAACTAATGTTTATTTACTTGTTTGATAATATCTGTTTAACCCCAATTATGTAGCATGCCCTGTCATAGGCACTGGGGACCTGAGATTGAGTAAGGCACTATCCCTGCCCTAAGGGGCTCATACTATCTTGTATAAAATATACAGACACACAGAAAATTAAAATATTCTGTTGGCAAGTACAATGATAAAGATGCACAGATTGGCTGTGGTTGGGAGAGGATTCCTGGAAGACATAATAGCTGATCTAAGCTGGATGTCTGAGGTGGTCAGGCCATGGAGTTGGAGGTTCCCAGTCCATGATGTGTCCTGCTTTAGGACCCTGTGGTCCCTCACTTTCTCTCTGGTCACCAAGCAATTCTAAGTCCAGGGTCTTGGGCCCGCACCATTTCAGTGGGCTAATCTAACTGTGATTCTGTCTGTTTCCCCAGCCCTGATACACTAACTTGCTGTTTAATGGTGGGACCCATAGCAGTAATGGAGCCTCAAGAATGTCCTGGCTCAGGCATAGCAGAAGGGCAGAGTGTTTGGGTAACTCTAGGTAGCTCCCTGCTCCATTCAACAGAGGACATACATTCCTGAAAACAATTGGTATTCACCATGGAATACTATGTAGCCACAAAACAGAATGAGATCATGTGCTTTGCAGGAACATGGATGGAGCTATGGGCCATTATCCTTAGCATAGTAATTCAGGAACAGAAAACCAAATACCACATGTTCTCATTTATAAGTGAGAGCTAAATGATGAGAACACATGGACACATAGAGGGGAACAACACACAGTTGGGCCTATCAGAGGGAGGAGGTGGGGAGGAGAGAGAGGATCGGGAAAAATAACTAATGGGTACTAGGCTTAATATCTGGGTGATGAAATAATCTGTACAACAAACCCCCATGACACAAGTTTACCTATATAACAAACCTGCACATGTACCTCTGAACTGAAAATAAAAGTTAAAAAACAACAACAACAACAACAACAACAACAAACCCCCTATTGATATCATGGAGATGGTTGAAATGCAGTTTTCTGTCTTCTAATTTTATGAAGGAGATTTTAGACATTGTCAATTTAGAAAGGTCAATTACCATTATTTGAAACCCATTTTCTTTTTTATGAGAAGATTCTCAAAGTCTGCATATTACCTGAGGATATATTTCTAATTCTAGAGTAGTCTTTGTAATTTTTGTCCATCTGATTTCTAAGATTATTCACAGTTTATATATGGTCATTCTCATTCCTTTGCTCCCGAATTCCAACAGCCAAGCTAATGGCAGGCTGGGACTCTTAGGTGAGTCTAGGGTAATGATTTAATGCAAGTTATAGATGAAACTTACATGAAAATCACAGGCAATGAAATAAAAAAATAGACAAGTGGGGCTGCGTCAAACTAAAAACCTCTTGACAGCAAATGAAAGAATCAACAGAGTGAAAAGTCATCATACAGAATGAGAGAAAATATTTGCAAACCATACATCTGATAAGGGGTTGATATCCAAAATATACAAGGAACTCAAACAACTCAAGGGCAAGAAAACAAATAACCTAATTAAAAAGTGGGCAAAGTACCTGAATAGACATTTCTCCAATGAAGAAATACAAATGGCCAACATATATATGAAAAAATGCTCAGTATCACTAATCACTAGGGAAATGAAGAGCAAAAACCACAATGAGATATAACTTCATATGTGTTAGGATGACTATTATTAAAAAATCCAAAAAATGAAGGATATCAAGTGTTGATGAGGATGTGGAGAAATTGGAACACTTACGCACTGTTGGTGTGAATGAAGAATGGTGCAACTACTATGGAAAACAGTATGCAGTTTCCTCAAAAAACTAAAAATAATTCAGCAATTCCATTTATGAGGATATATCTAAAATATTGAAAACCAAGATCTCTAAGAGATAGTTGCATTCTAATGTTCATTGCAGCATTATTCACAATAGCCAAGATATGGAAACAATCTAAATGTCTATGAGCAGATGAATGAATTGAAAAATTGTGGTATATACATACAATGCAATATTATTGAACCCTAGAAAAGAAGGAAATCCTGTCATTTGCAAAAACATAGTTGATCCTTGACGATATTATGCTAAGTGAAATAAACCAGTCATGTAGAAGGAAAAATACTGCATGATTCTACTTATGTGAAGTTTCTAAAATATCCAGACCTATGGAAGCAGAGAAAAGAATGGTGGTTGCCAGGGGCTGGGGTAGAAGGAAATAGAAAATTTGTTTTTCAGTGGGTATAAGGTTTCAGTTATATAAGATAAATAAATTCTAGAGACTTGCTGTGCAATATAATACCTATGGTTAACTATATGGTTGATATGGTTTGGCTCTGTGTACCCACTCAAATCTCATTTCAAATTGTAATCACCACATTTCAAGGGAGGGACCTGCTGGGAGGTGATTGGATCATGTAGGCAATTTCCCTCATGCTGTTCTTGTGATAGTGTGTGAGTTCCCATGAGATCTGATGGCTTGAAAGCGTTTGACAGTTCCCCCCAACTTCTCTCTCTCTCCTGCCACCATGTAAGACATGCCTTGCTTCCCCTTTGCCTTCCGCCATGATTGTAAGTTTCCTGAGGCCTCCAAAGCCATGCAAAACTGTGAGTCAATTAAACCTGCTTTCTTTTTACCCACTTTCAGGTAGTATCTTTATAGCAGTGTGAGAACAAACTAATACAGAGAATTGGTACCAGCAGAATGGGTACTGTTATAAAGATAACTAAAAATGTGAAAGTGACCTTGGATGTGGGTAATGGGCAGAGGTTGTAACAGTTTGGAGGGCTCAGAAGAAGACAGAAAGATGTGGGAAAATTTGGAACTTCCTAGAGACTTGCTGAATGGTTTAATCAAAATGCTGATAGTGATATGGACATTGAAGTCCAGGCTGAGTTGTTCTCAGATGGAGGTGAGGAATTTATTGGGAACTGGAGTAAAGGTCACTGCTGCTATGCTTTAGCAAAGAGACTGGTGGCATTTTTCCTCTGCCCTAGAGATGTGTGGTGCTCTGAACTTGAAAGAGATGATTTAGGATATTTGGTGGAAGAGATTTCTAAGCAGCAAAGAATTCAAGATGTGACCTGGTTGTTTCTGAAAGCATACAGTCACATACATTCACGAAGATATGATTCAAAATTTGAACTTAGGTTCGAAGGAGAAGCAGAACATAATGGTTTGGAAAATTTGCAGCCTGACCATGAGGTAGAAAAGAAAAATCCCTTTTCTGGGGATAAATTCAAGACTGCTGCAGAAATTTGCATAAGTAACCAGGAAAGGAATGTTAATCACCAAGACAATGGAGAAATGTCTCCAAGGTATTTCAGAGATCTTCGTGGCAGCCCCTTCCATCATAGGCCCAGAGGCCTAGAGGGGAAAAATTGTTTCATGGGCCAGGCTCAGGGCCCCACTGCTCAGTGCAGCCTTGCAACTTGGTACCCCGTGTCCCAGCCACTCCAGATCCAGCCATGGCTAAAATATCCCAAAGTACAGCCCTGGCTATGGCTTCCTTCAAAGGGTGCAAGTCTGAAGCCTTGGCAGCTTCCACATAGTGTTGGGTCTGTGGGCATGCAGAAGACAAGAGTCAAGCTTTGGGAACCTATGCCTAGGCTTCAGAGGATGTGTGGGAATGCCTGAATGTCCAGGCAGAAGTCTGCTGCAGGGGTGGAGCCCTCATGGAGACCCTCTTCTAGGGCAACTCAGAATGGAAAGGTGGGATTGGAGACCCCACACAGTGTCCCAACTGGAGCACTGCCTAAGTGGAGCTGTAAGAAGAGGGCCACTGTCCTTCAGATCTCAGAAAGGTAGACCCACTGACAGCTTGCACCGTGCACTTAGAAAAGCTGCAGGCACTCAATGCCAGCTCAAGAAAGCAGCTTCAGGGGCTGTACCATGCAGAGCCACAGGAGTGCAGCTGCCCAAGGCCATGGAAGCCCACCCCTTGCATCAGCATGCCTTGGATGTGAAACATGAAGTCAAAAGGGGATTTTGGAGCTTTAAGACTTAATGACTGTTCAGCTAGGTTTCAGACTTGCATGGGGCCTATGGCTCCTTTGTTTTGGCCAATTTCTCCCATTTGGAAGGGGAACATTTACCAAATGCCTGTACCCCCATTGTATCTTGGAAGTAACGAACTTGTTTTTGATTTTACAGGCTCATAGGTGGAAGGAATTTGCCTTGTCTCAGATGAGACTTTGGACTTGGACTTTTGAGTTAATGCTGAAATGAGTTAAGACTTTGGGGGACTGTTGGGAAGGTGTGATTGTTTTTGAAATGTGGAAAGGACATGAGATTTGGGAGGGACCAACGGCAGAATAATATGGTTTATCTCTGTGTACCCACCCAAATCTCATCTTGAATTATAATCCCATGTGTTGAGGGGGGAACCTGTTGGGAGGTAATTGGATCATGAGGGCAGCTTCCTGCATGCTGTTCTTGTGATAATGAGTGAGTGCTTATGAGATCTGATTGTTTAAAAGTGTTTGGCAGTCCCCCCACCACCCCTCTCTCTGTCTCCTGCCACCATGTAAGACGTGCCCTGCTTCCTCTTCACCCTCTGCCATGATTGTAAGTGTGGCCCCCCTCCAGCCATGGGGGACTGTGAGTCAATTAAATCCGTTTCCTTTATAAATTACCCAGTCTCAGGTAGTATCCTTGTAAGCAGTGTGAGAACGGACTAATACAATGGTATTGTGCCCTTTAAAATATAAGAGGATAGGTTTCACATTAAGTGTTCTTACCCAAACCCAAACCAAACCAAACCAAAACAAACCAACCCATAACAACACAACAACAAAAAACCCATAGGGAAATTTTTAGAGGTGCTGGATATGCATAGTATCTTGATTGTGGTGATGTTATCATGGGTATATGCATATGTCTAGATTCATCCAGATGTGTACATTAAGTGTGCACAAGTTTTTGTATATCAATTGTACCTCAATAAAGCAATAAAAAAGAGTATTATAATCTCTCTTGGATCCATCACCCAGCTTCAAAAATTATCAACAATTTGTTATTCTTGACTTCATCTACTCTCCCACACTTTATTTGTTCTTTTTATCACTGAACTATTTTACAGTTTCAAATATCATATCATTGCACCTTTAAATTTATCAGTATGTGTTTTTAACAGATATCTTAAAATAGCCACAAGATGATCATCACACTTAATAAAATTAATGATTATTCTACATGTAATCTAAAAAAGATATATATGAAACTTGCACCTTAAGTTCTAAAAGCCAAGCAATAATTCACAAAGTACAGATAATCACCAACTTATGCTAGTTTTCCTTACAATGTTTTGATTTCATGATGGTGCAAAAGTACTGTGCATTCAATAGAAAATGATATGATATTCTTGGGTGATGCTGGGCAGTGGCAGTAAGCCCCAGCTCCTCAATTTACCATGTGGTTTACCCTGTAAATTGAGGAGATCTGTACATTTTGAATAAAGCCAAACAATCTTGTTCTGACCTTATGCACAGGGTGACATTCAGAAGAAATATTAGTCTGAGTTCTAAAAAGGAAAAACAATTGAGAATCAATTTAAATACTGATGTTTACTTAACAAATGGCAAACTGGAATTATATTGCAATAAAATAACTTAAAATCCTCTTTACCTCTCTCTCCCAAATTTGTACTCATTTTTGCATGGCAGCTGCCCTAACCTTCTCTTTTGCCTTTTCTGTCCTTTTTAGTATAACTCTGTCTAGGCTTTCTGATATTATTTTAGTCCTCTTCTTTATCCATTATCTGGTTCAATATAACAAAACAAACTTCTCTACTAATCAGCAGTGGGCAGTGAATGGTGAGGGTAAGGGGGGATAGAGAAAACTGTGTGTATTTAAATGTACTGCTCTTACCAAATGTTATAAAAATAATATTTAATATTCTACTACCTCTGTCATAGGAGACATGAATTAAAGAAACTCTGCAATGTCAGTGTCTTTTAAAATTCTTTAGACAATTCCTTCTGTAATCCACTGGTAAGATACATGGTGTTTGCAAAGTTACTCAGCAATCACATGCATTGGGACAAATTGTCATGGAGTATCCAAATATAGGAGCCCCGAATCTAAATAGTCAAGGCTCTATCATCTGTAATTCCAATTACTATAGGTATGTGTGTGGATTTTTGCAGGGTTAATTTAGTGGAAAGATGAGATGTCTGGAAAATCATGAAATCACATAGTAATTCAGTAGAATATTAAATGTTATTTTTTTCTAGTCACAGAGGTAATAGCATATTCTTTCCCCCAGAATTCACAAGATTGTTGTGACACTTCTTCAACAAAATTTAGGAACTAAAATCATTAATTTTTTTTAACAACTATTTACTTAGCATGTACTGTGTTCCAGGTATTGGATCATGTCGAGTGTAGAAGGTGAAGTTGCAGTCCGACTGTTCAAAGCACTTGCAAGTTCAAGGGAAAAGGATATGGGTGGAAAATCTGCTTAATGCAGATGGGTTGCACTAAACACTTAATGCAAAACTCAGAGTGTTTTATGGGACTCTTAGGTAGGGGTACCTGCCCTAATAGGAAGGATCTAGGAAGGCTTCTCATTGAAGTGATGGCTTTTAGAGAATTGTGTGAACATTAACCTGGTAAAACAATAACAATATGGCATATTGCAGGTTAGTAAATAAATTAACTGAGGATAGAAAAAACTGGTATGTGAGCAAAATTACACAGTTTGATACATGATAGCACACAGCTCAAAAAGTGGAGTAATAAGGAATGAGGCTACAGGCGAAGGAAGGACTATGTAATGGACCTAGAACTTACTCTTGTAAGTTAAAGTATTTTTTTTTTTTTTTTTTTTGAGACGGAGTCTCGCTCTGTCACCCAAGCTGGAGTGCACTGGCCAGATCTCAGCTCACTGCAAGCTCCGTCTCCCGGGTTCACGCCATTCTCCTGCCTCAGCCTCCCGAGTAGCTGGGACTACAGGCGCCCGCCACCTCGCCCGGCTAGTTTTTTGTATTTTTTAGTAGAGATGGGGTTTCACCATGTTAGCCAGGATGGTCTCGATCTCCTGACCTTGTGATCCGCCCGCCTCGGCCTCCCAAAGTGAAGTTAAAGTATTTTAAGCAAGCAAGTGATGTAGTCAGATTTTACTTTTTATTGTATTACTCTTATGGCAATGGAAAGATGGATTTAAATCAAACAAGACTGAGGAAGAGAGCTATATCAGGAAGCTATAGTAATAATTAAGCAAGAGATGAGGAGGTCCTGAACTAGGGCATGGCAGTCAGCATAGAAGGAGAGAGATGGATTCCAGAGATACTCAGGCTGTTGAACTGTCAGAATGAGGTGTTTAGATAAGCAGCATGTAGCAGAGGGGAAAATGTCAAGATAACTCAAGTAGCTGGGTGATTATTGGTGTATAGGATAGAGAATACTGGAGGTTCTAGTGGTTTGTGGGAAGGGTGATCAGTTTGTTGGTACTTGAGGATATTTGGAAAGAGATACCTAGAGGGCAAGGGGATATTTAAGTTTGAAGTGAGTTCTGGAGTGCAAATGTAGATGTGTGAGTTAGTAGATTTGCGATGACTGAAACCATAGGAATCATTGATATTGTCACTAGAGAATGCATATGATGGTAAGATCCATGGAATGAACAACAAAGGACTCCATTTGGCATTTAGAGGAGGAGGTTCAGATCAAGGAGGAGAAAGATTAAGTACAGGAGTAGGAGAATATTAAGTGGATGTTATCAAAACCAGTAAGTAGAGACTTTAGAGAAAGATGGAATGATTGCCACTGTGACATGTAGCAGAGAAGTCTAGGAAGATAAAAATGGAGAATGACTCAGTTTATCTGACAGAAAGGTTGGAATAATTTCAGTAGATGGTGGGCTAAACCCAGACTGCCATGGGTTGAAGGGTTGGTGAGATGTGAGACAGAAGCAGCAGTTGTAGATGACTCATTTGACAAACCTGTAACTAGACTAATAAAGAAAAAAGGAGAGAAGATTCAAATTAATAAAATCAAATATGAAAGAGGAGATATGAAAACTGATGCCATGGATATAAAAAAGATCCTAAGAGACTACCTATAAATAATTATATAGCAATACATTGGATAACCTAGAAGAAATTGATAAATTACTAGAAACATGCAACCTACAAAGACTGAATCACGAAGAAATAGAAAATCTGGACAGACCAATAATGAGTAAGGAGATTAAATCAGCAATGTAAATACTGTGATAAGAGAAAAACCCAGGACCACATGGCTACAGTAGTAAACTCTACCAAACATTTAAAGAACTAATGTATTAATAAATTATTATGAAACTTTTCCAAAAATTGAGGAGAGATCACTTCCAAATTCATTGTATGAGGACGGCATTACCCTGATACTGAAGCCAGATATGAACACTATATAAAAAAATTACAGACCAACATCCCTGATGAATATAGAATCCAAAATCTTCAACAAAATACTGGCACACCTAATTCAATAGTTCATTAAAAGAATAATGCAGCATGACCAAGTGGGATTTATCCCTGAGATGCAAGGATGGATGGTTCAATAAATTTCGTTCTTTCCTAAAAAAAAAGGATGATTCAATGTAGGTAAACCAATAAATGTGATACACTACAAAAACAGAATAAAGGACACAAATTGTATGATCATCTGAATAGAGACAGATAAAGCGTTCCACAAAATACGACATCTTTTCATGATTAAAACAGTCAATGAATTAGGTGTAGAGGAAATGTGTCTCAACATAATAAAGGCCTTATATGAGAAACCCACAGTTAATCTACTCGAGGGTGGAAAATTAAAAGCTTTTCCTCTAAGATCAGGAGCAAGGCAGGGACGCTCACTCTTGCCACATCTGTTCATTTCTAATTCTATTATTTTTAATTCTATATTCTCAAGAACTTAAAGACATATTTTGTAGTAGCAGTATATCTTAATTTATTTATTAAAATGGAAATAATTTTATCTGGAGCATAAAGAACTAGGCTATAAATGTTAAATCAAGTAAAATCAAATGGTCCTTGGGAAATGTCATCATCTCTCTCTTTCCCCTTTCCTCTTCTTTCCACTCCCCTATCTTCTACCCTCTCTACCTTCCTTCATTTCTTCATTTCTGGGACTCCCATAAAATAGCTTTGTCCTTCTTTTCAAAATCTTTAGGCAAATCAGGAACTTTGGGACCAGGTAATTCAGCCTCATAATTCCCAGCTTTCCACAGTTGTTTTACTAGGCTTATTATTTAATTTATTTTATTTGCACCTTACAAAAACGTCCATCAGAGAAGTATTATTATTACCATTTCTCAATGAGGAAGCTGAGAATTGCAGAAATGTTAAGAAAATTGCTCAAAGTTACACACCTAATTAGGACTTAACTCAATCATTGTGTTTATACCATGCCAATTTGCTAACATAGTATTTACTCACAGATTTATTTATTTCAATTTAAAAATATCTTTGAACATTTAAATATTAAATATTTTGAATAAGCAAAAAATAAACATGATACCAAAATTCAAAAGAGAAGAAAATTCTCATGCAGTGAAAAGTTAGTCTCTCCCCAACTCCTATCCCCTAGATACTTAACTATTCTCCTGAGATAACCACTGTTACTAGTTTATAAGTAAATTCTAGCAAACCTTCATGTAGATACTATGTGAGTTTCAGAGGTTTAATTTGCACAGAGTGCTTCAGGTACCCATTATATGTGAAAAATGAGGATCATCTGTCCTTTAGCTATTTTCTTTCCATATAAAAAAATTATTCTTCTTTGTGAAGCTGGAAAACCTCATTAAGCATTCTTTTCTTTAAAAAGCCCAATCCTCCTTCAGTTTATCAAGTATAATTGATAAACCAAATAATTTATTGGTAAAAATAACTTTGGAATCTATTAGTAATTCATGAGGCAAAAAATGTAGGTCTAAAATTGTGTTGATAGAACTGTTTTAAGTCACGTAATCCTTAGCTAATTCTTCAGCATGCATCAGCTATAGTTCCTAGGATTTCAACATGAGAAAGAATGCTGTGAAAGTGCCTCACCCATCCGAGGAGCATCCCTGTTCCTTCTGGCATCCCTGACGTGTGTCAGTTTCCTAATAGTAACTTAGATGACTAAATTGTTTGGTTTCAGAGTACTAGGGAGGGATGACTAAACTCATGTTGTTTCTCTGAGATGCTGAGAAAGAATTTAATAGTAGGACTCAACTCAAAGACATTCCTACCTCTTCAAATTCCCATGTTAGGTCCTCAGTTTGTTTCTGTTTCTCTATTGTACCAACCCAATCAAGTTTGAAACATTGCAGATACAACACAGCATTCTTCTAGGTAAAGAGAACAAGGCATGAAATCTTCCCTCAGACAGTGAGAGGAGATTTCTCCAGAAAACAAGGTGCTGACCCTGCAGGTGCTATGGTACCCATGCTGTCTAATTAGTAGTGACTACAGCTAGAAGAACAGGGGATGCAGGGCAAGGATCTTCACTGGATAGGCCTTACTCCAAACAATGGCATTCTTACTCCAAACAATGGCATTATCTTTTTTGACATGTTCAAAATTATTGGTTAGTTATGGTTAGTTATTAGTTATTTTTATTTCTTCTTCATTTTAGAGTTTATATGTTTCTTAGAAGACCCACTATGTAATGTGCATAACTTTAGGCCACCCTTTGAGTTTTTGCAGGAGACTTTTGTGGTAGGTATATTTTTTATTTTTGTTTTACAGCTGTGTAAACTGTGTTTCAAGGAGGTTAGGAAATATTTAATGTCACACAGTAGTGGTGGCTGTAGATGTATGCATAACCAAGGTACTCAAGTTTTCTTCAAGTTGGGACAGTGAGTAATACTAACTGAAGTGTTAATATGGTTAAATAAGCTATACTAAGAAATTATCCATGGGATCCGTGCCAGCCATATTTTACTTATTTAGGTAAAAATATCCATGAAGTAAATGACAGGATAAATAGCTTTACAGAACTTCATTCCTTGAATATGCAACGAAAGGCTGAAATCCTACTAAATTCATTTCAAAAGAGAGAAATTGTGAAGGAGTAAATTGAATTAACATGTAGGAGAAAGTAACACACAATATTTAAAGAGTATGAGTGGAAAAACTTCAAAATGGATGCAGCACATACATTAAGTCAGTTTGGAAGAAAATGGGAGAAGATGAGCTTGGGTTTCTAGTAGACCACAGGTCACTCATAGTTACAAGGGCCATGGAGATGAGGTTAGTGTGTAAATCTGCAAACGTGAAGCTTTAAGGAGAGCACCCAACATGACTCTCATGGCCTAGGAAACTGAGGGATGGTGTTGCCTTGTTCAAGCCCATTAATACCGTGTCAGAACACACCCAGGGTGGGGCTGTCAGCATCTAGGAAGCTGATATATGATTTTGTGGCCCTGTTCAAGTCAATTAATTGTCAAGAAAAGCCTAAGGATCAATAGGCCATGATAAAAGGGGAAGTTAGTTGTAAAGAAAAACTGCAGTTGAGGGTTAGGATATAGCCAGGCTGCAGGATCAGCACATACTGGTCTCTACTAAAGAGAACACAGCTGGATACTGGGCATGTGGAATTGAATGGGAGTAGTTTTACATAAAAGATACTTCAGAAGCTGGGAAGTAGGAGAAGCACCATCTCTAATTATAGGAAAGCACCAGAGTTGTCACACAATTTGTCACATTCTACAATTACCACTGGCATCAGGAACCTGAGATAATGTCCCAAGTGAATCACTGTGCACTTATCCTGCTGGGGAGGATCATGGACTAGGAAATTTTGTGACACCAGCATGGATTGCATGCAGGTGGTATTTTGGTTAGGAAATAAGCACATCATGCTAGTCCTGGGCTGTTCCCTGTGTGGGGCTGCCTGCCCCTTATAAAAGGACTCTTCACCACACTGAGGCTATCTTCTTGACATTCAGTTGTAGATCTTTGGAGACTCTGGTGAGTACAAATCTTAGAAGCCTTTCTTGCACTTGGCTGGTGTTAGGGTTTAACCTGGGGACAGAAATGCCTATTTGTTTTAACCAATTTATCCTCATGGATAGGAAAAAGATAATAATGAGGTCTTGAAGGTAAATTTTAGCTGGTATTTGGTAGATAAACATGAAGGTGATGAGGAACCTGGAGTCAAATAAACAAAATCTTAAACTGAAGGAGAGTGAGAGACACAAGATGCTGTGCTGTCTCCTGCTTCACATCTGTTCCAAATACATCTTCTTGGAGTGCAATCTCCTTGGGTGAAGGGTGCAAGTTTTTGCAATTCTCTTCAAAAACTCATGGCTCAGCACCACAGTCAGCTCATTAAAACTGGTAACGAGGGCCTCATGGAAGATAAAAGTACAGTTTTGTTTGGTATTGGTTAGAATTTCACTATCTGAGTTTTCTTCTTCAGATAGTGTTTGTATTCAGACAACACTTGTTGCTGTCTCATAGGCAATTTTATTTTCAGAAAAAGGTAGAATGAGAGAACAGCCATAAAGACTGAAGAACTGAGGGTAAGAGGTCCTAAAAGTGAAGTGTGAAGAAGCTACATAAAATCATAAAGACTGTATTAGGGATCAGAGTTGGTCCTTAGATACTGGAGATTTGACGTTCTAGCTAATTGCTCCACCAACAGTACTGTCTCTCTTAGGAGCACTGTTGCTTGTGTATCTTTCAGATTCTCTGAGACTGAGGAGAGATGTCTTACCAGCAGCAGCAGTGCAAGCAGCCCTGCCACCCACCTCCTGTGTGCCCCACACCGAAGTGTCCAGAGCCATGTCCACCTCCGAAGTGCCCTGAGCCTTACCTGCCTCCTCCTTGTCCACCTGAGCATTGCCCACCTCCACCATGCCATGATAAATGCCCTCCTGTGCAACCATACCCACCCTGCCAGCAGAAGTATCCACCCAGGAGCAAGTAACATCACTAGAATTCATCAGGACCACGAAACAACAAGATCCAGTGGCTCTTCTTAGTCCCAGCACTCCGTCATCTTCCCTTCAGCTGTGGTGAGAGGCTGCATCTTCCCTAACCTCTGCCTGGCTTGAGAGCTGACAGAGAAAAGGCTTAGTTCTGAAAGCCGATATCATGTTGTTGGAAGATGAGCAGCCAGATCATTGCCTAATCTTGCCTTGCTGTCTGTGATGTAGATGGTGGTTTCTATCTCGAGAGCAATTGTGTTTATTCTTTTGCTTCTCCCAAATAAAGCACATGTTTCATGGTTAGGCCCACATTGCTTTTGTTTGCATTTCGTGTCTTTAACCTCCTCTGTTAACTACATCAAGTGAGCGTTCCTTTTCATCCCTATTGAATTATTAGAATTTTTAGGCTTTTCCATCACTGAATTCAGTGTTGCTTGAAATGTGTGTTTTGGATTGGGTACAACAATTGATTCTCTTTTATTGGTTTTAAACTCATTTTTACCCCTTCTAGCTTGTATGGCTGAAAAATTTACCTAAACTGTCTTAACTTCAGTTTCATCATCTATAAAAAGTAAGAGAGCATGTATTCAGCTGAGTGTACTTATAGCAATTAACTTATTCACAAGTGTTTCCTAATTGTCTACCATGTGTCAGCCAGTCTTCTATGCCCTGCAGATAGGGATGATGATAACCAAACAAAGTCCTTGCTCTTAAAGAGTCTATAGTCTTAAGGGAGTTACATATCACCGCCCCCCCTCCCCAAAACAACCTCCACACATGTCCCACACACGTAGGACAAATTATAGTAATGCGTGGGCTATATTTAAATAAAATTATTTAGAAAGACTCTTTGAAGTGACTTTTGGCTCAAAGACATGAATGAATAGAAGAGGCAACCACGGGCATATCAGGGGTAGATTGTTCCAGTTGGAAGAGATGGCCAGTGCTAAAGAAATACAAAATAACAGAAAGGAAAATGGTGGTCAAGGAGAAATGTTTGCAAATGAGGTCAGAGATGTTGGAGCTCTAGGATACAGTCATGATTTCGATATATATTTGAAGTTTGACAGTCTTCTTATGAGGATGGTCAAAGTCCTAAAATTTTATTGTATATAACCCAACAATTATATAATTACTTTTGCATAGCATTTCAACCAAAAGTACATAAGGTGTTTCAAACATATATTTTTTAAAAAGTTGAAAAGAACTGAGGAATAGATTAAAACTCTTTTGCTAAGAGGGACTGCCCAAATGAAAAGTAGATCTACCTGTTTTCACATTTTTTTTTTTTTTTAATTATACTTTAAGTTCTAGGGTACACGTGCACAACGTGCAGGTTTGTTACATATGTATACATGTGCCATGTTGGTGTGCTGCACCCATTAACTTGTCATTTACATTAGGTATATCTCCTAATGCTATTCCTCCCCCACCCCCCCACCCAACAATAGGACCCAGTGTGTGATGATCCTCTTCCTGTGTCCAGGTGATCTCATTGTTCAATTCCCACCTATGAGTGAGAACATGCCGTATTTGGTTTTCTGTTCTTGCAATAGTTTGCTGAGAATAATGGTTTCCAGCTGCATCCATGTCCCTACAAAGGACACGAACTCATCCTTTTTTATGGCTGCATAGTATTCCATGGTGTATATGTGCCACATTTTCTTAATCCAGTCTGTCACTGATGGACATTTGGGTTGATTCCAAGTCTTTGCTATTGTGAATAGTGCCGCAATAAACATACATGTGCATGTGTCTTTATAGCAGCATGACTTATAATCCTTTGGATATATCCCCAGTAGTGGGATGGCTGGGTCAATTGGTATTTCTAGTTCTAGATCCTTGAGGAATCGCCACACTGTTTTCCACAATGGTTGAGCTAGTTTACAGTCCCACCAACAGTGTAAAAGTGTTCCTGTTTCTCTACATCCTCTCCAGCACCTGTTGTTTCCTGATTTTTTAATGATTGCCATTCCAACTGGTGTGAGATGGTATCTCATTTTGGTTTTGATTTGCATTTCTCCGAAGGCGAGTGATGATGAGCATTTTTTCATGTGTCTGTTGGCTGTATAAATGGCTTCTTTTGAGAAGTGTCTGTTCATATCCTTTGCCCACTTTTTGATGGGGTGGTCTGTTTTTTTCTTGTAAATTTGTTTGAGTTCTTTGTAGGTTCTGGATAGTAGCCCTTTGTCAGAAGAGTAGATTGCAAAAATTTTCTCCCATTCTGTAGGTTGCCTGTTCACTCTGATGGTAGTTTCTTTTGCTGTGCAGAAGCTCTTTAGTTTAATTAGATCCCATTTGTCAATTTTGGCTTTTGTTGCCGTTGCTTTTGGTATTTTAGACATGAAGTCCTTGCCCATGCCTATGTCCTGAATGGTATTACCTAGGTTTTCTTCTAGGGTTTTTATGGTTTTAGGAAACTATTCCAATCAATAGAAAAAGAAGGAATCCTCACTAGCTAATTTTACGAGGCCAACATCATCCTGATACCAAAGTCTGGCAGAGACACAACAAAAAAAGATAATTTTAGACCAATATCCCTGATGAACATCGATGCAGAAATCCTCAATCAAATACTGGCAAATGGAATCCAGCAGCACATCAAAAAGCTTGTCCACTATGATCAAGTGGGCTTCATCCCTGGGATGCAAGGCTGGTTCAACATTTGCAAATCAATAAACGTAATCCAGCATATAAACAGAACCAAAGACAAAAACCACATGATTATCTCAATAGATGCAGAAAAGGCCTTTGACAAAATTCAACAGCCCTTCATGCTAAAAACTCTCAATAAATTCGGTATTGATGGAACGTATCTCACAATAATAAGAGCTATTTATGACAAACCCACAGCCAATATCATACTGAATGGGCAAAAACTGGAAGCATTCCCTTTGTAAACTGGCACAAGACAGGGATGCCCTCTCTCACCGCTCCTATTCAACATAGTGTTGGAAGTTCTGGCCAGGGCAATCAGGCAAGAGAAAGAAAGAAAGGGGATTCAGTTAGGCAAAGAAGAAGTCAAATTGTCGCTGTTTGCAGATGACATGATTGTATATTTAGAAAACCCCATAGTCTCAGCCCAAAAGCTCCTTAAGCTGATAAGCAACTTCAGCAAAGTCTCAGGATACAAAATCAATGTGCAAAAATCACAAGCATTCTTATACACCAGTAACAGACAAACAGAGAGCCAAATCATGAATGAACTCCTGTTCCCAATAGCTTCAAAGAGAATAAAATACCTAGGAATCCAACTTACAAGGGATGTAAAGGACCTCTTCAAGGAGAACTACAAACCACTGCTCAGTGAAATAAAAGAAGACACAAACAAATGGAAGAACATACCATGCTCATGGATAGGAAGAATCAATATTGTGAAAATGGCCATACTGCCCAAGGTAATTTATAGATTCAATGCCATCCCCATTAAGCTACCAAAGACTTTCTTCACAGAATTGGAAAAAACTGCTTTAAAGTTCATATGGAACCAAAAAAAGACCCCGCATTGCCAAGACAATCCTAAACCAAAAGAACAAAGCTGGAGGCATCACGCTACCTGACTTCAAACTATACTACAAGGCTACAATAACCAAACATCATGGTGCTAGTACCAAAACAGAGATATAGACCAATGGAACAGAACAGAGTCCTCAGAAATAATACCACACATCTATAGTCATCTGATCTTTGACAAATCTGACAAAAACAAGAAATGCGGAAAGGATTCCCTATTTAATAAATGGTGCTGGGAAAATTGGCTAGCCATAAGTAGAAAGCTGAAACTGGATCTTTTCCTTACTCCTTATACAAAAATTAATTCAAGATGGATTAGAGACTTAAATGTTAGACCTGTTTTCACATCTTAAAGGGAAACATATTTGATTAGTTTCATCAAATCGCAGCTAGCAGAATGCTTAGGGAATTTTGTTCTTTCTGTGCTCCAAGCCCCAACAGGAATGTTAGAGGGTAGAGTTTACACAAGGCAAAACAGAATAACTCCAAGTTATTGTCTTAACAGTAGGCTGTTGAATAAAGCTCTGGCTTAATATTGTTGACAGTTCCTCTTAACCCTGGGACACATTTTATCTTTAAGAAAAACAAAAATAAAAAATCCTTCATTTTAGGCGAAATATAATCAGCCTATTCAGAAAGTTCATAAACTTTAGGTGTACAGGGCGAATAATTACAAGCTGAGCACTCATGCAACCAATGCCAAATTCAAGAAAAATGACATTATCAAACCTTCTAAAGACCCCACATTGCCTTATTCAATAACACTCTACACTTTCATCACTGGAAGTAAACACTCTGCTGACATTTAACATAATTACTTTCTTGCTTTTTATTTTATTTTTTGACCATTAACATAGAGGTGTCTATATTAATAGATATAGTTAAGTTTTCCAGTTTTTGAATTGCATATAAATGGAACCATACAGTATGTCATTTTTTTGCCTGTCTCCTTTCAACCATCATTGTGTAATTTTTGCTTATTCGTGATTGCATTGTAGCATATCATTGTATAAATATACAATACTTTTGTTTCCTTATTTATTCTACTCTTGGTTGACACTGGGTTGTCCCTATTTGATATGTTATGAATAGTGCCATCATGGTGTTTTCTTCCTGCCTGTGGGTGCACATGATCACATATTTCTCTAGGGTATACCCCCAGAAGTATTTGCATCTTTAACTTTGGTAGGTGATGCAAACTGTTTTCTAAAATGCTGTCCCAATTTAAATGCCTAGAGCTGTGTAGTAGATTTTATGCTTCCTTTCCCTCTTTCAGTTAATCAATCATTGTCACCCTTCTAAGTTTTACCTATCTGGTATTGGCATAATTATCTTTTATTGTGCTTTGAATATGCATTTTATTAAATATTAATGACCTTTAGAAGCTTTTAAAAATGTTTATTCATTTTGACATATATTCTTGTGAAGTGCCTGCTAAAGGCTTTTACCCATTTCTATTGAGTTGTTTTTTTCTGACTAATTTTTATGATTTCTTAATATATTTTGGATACTTAGCTTTAATGGTAACTTGGCTAAACCACTGTAACTAAGATTTTCTCCTGTTTTCCTCCAGAATTATAGAATGTTTTATTTTTATCTTAGTGATACATTTTGAATTAATTTTTGTATGTGTGAAGTAAGAATCAGTATTCACTATTTCCCATATCAATGTCCAATTTCTTGAGTACCATTTGCTGACAAGTTTCTTTTTTTTGCCCATTACATTACTTTGACACCTTCATTGAAAGCCAACTAACTGTATAGATATAGATACATATACATGTGGGTCTATTTTTGGACTTTATTCTATTCTATTGATCTCTATGTCTATTTTTATGCTAATACCACATCTGATTAGTTTGGTTCTAGAATAAATATTCATTTGTGCTGCTCCAAGTACTGTATATTTCCACAGGTGTTTTATAATTAGCTTGTTAAGTTCTTTAAAAAACACTGAGGGGTTTTGACTGAAATTATATTAAATCTATGGCTCAATTTGGGAAGAACTGACAGTATTGACAAAATTTAGCAGTATTGGCTTTTTGATCCATGAACAAGGAGTATCTCTCCATTTATTTACTTTCTCTCAGCAGAGAAGTACACAGTGTTCAGTGAAAGGTCTTGCACATCTTTTATTAAAGTTTTTTGGTATTTACTTCAAAGGTTATTATAAGTGGATTTTAACATTTTATTTTTGAATTGTCTGTTGCTACAGATATTGCTATGACCCTGCTTGAAGTCACCTGAATGTCTGCATTATTTCTACAGCCTCCTTACTCTCTCCCAGCTTTCATCCTTGCTCTATATAACAAATACTCAACACAGTAGTCAGAATTAACCTCTTAAAGATAATGGCACTTTTCTAGTCAGAAAATCAGAATATGAGACACAGTCTCTACAGTGGTCTACAAAGCCCAACATGAACTGAAACTCACCTATGAAATCTACCTCATCTGTATTTATTCTTCCTTTCTTCTCTCAGAAAAGCTTAAGTAGGGTAGGAAATTTCATGGTCATATGATGAGGTGAGAGGCAGCATTTTTTTTCTCTGTAAAATTTTGTGTACCATTTTATTATTATATAATACATATTTCATACCTACTACTAAAAAATACAATTAAAATGTTCAAGCTAGTCCATTGAAATAGTAAGGTACTGAATGAAATGATTTGCTTTGTCAAGTGTTTTCTTTGATATGTATTTACCATATGTTTATCCTGGATTTCTTTATCTTTTGTTAGTATTTATGTGGTTGAGGCAGAAAAACTTGGGAAAGTTACTAAGACTAATACTTAAAACACACATGCAAGCATCTTCTTTTTTACAAAAAGGGGAAAGTCTGTAATTGTTTGATATGAGACAGATTATTTTAGCTCTTCTTTTGTTTTCATCTTACTCTCTTTCATTTCTTCCTTCTTCCCTCTAACATGCCCACCCTATTTACCTGATTTTTCCTTCCTTCTTGCCTTTGTAAGTTTTGAGTATATATTTGCCAGGCACTAAGCTCAAGGGATAAATGATAAGCCATTTTGCTTGCCCTAAAAAACCTTAGAATCATATGTAAAATAAAATAATTGCAATTCTGGTATACATACTATGTTAAAATTATGTTTAAAAAGCAACAGTTGGGGTGATTTGATTCTACTTGAGAAGATAGGGGTGGAGCTAGGAAAACTTCCAGATGAATAAGCAGATTGTAGAAGCATATGCAGGTGATCATCAGGGAGATAGGAGAGCTGAAAGGTAAAGTATTCCAGATGCAGGGACATCAGAGAACCCTCACAGACACTTGCAATATTCCAGAGACTGCTTTGTCGTTCAGTAGGTCTGGAGTAAATGGTGCAATTGTAGGTGTTGTGTAAAGTTGTGTTAGAGTACACACAGCCCAGT
Organism: Trachypithecus francoisi; assembly: GCF_009764315.1. Taxonomy (NCBI): domain Eukaryota; kingdom Metazoa; phylum Chordata; class Mammalia; order Primates; family Cercopithecidae; genus Trachypithecus; species Trachypithecus francoisi. Next base: position 95,244,938 of record NW_022681470.1, on the reverse strand, counting down.
TGTGAATCTTCTTGTGGTTATCTACCAAAATAGCTACCATTTCTGTCTTATTTACAGTGATACTGCTATAAAGTTAAAAAACTTCAACAGCGTGGAAAAGCTATGATCCTCTCTATCTGAGTCTATGCTCTTTCTTGTTGTCCAAAGATAATCACAGTTTATTTCCAAAGTAACCATCATTAACATGAACAGCCATCATTATAGAGACTTTTCTATGCATAGTAAGTAGAAAAAGAGATAGAAAGAATAGAGAAGTGCCATAGCTGGAATTTTTAATGCATTCATTTAATTTAACAGAGGAAAAGGAAATCAAGATGATAATTAAGAATTGTCAAACATCAGGAAAAATTTTCTCCAGTGCTCAGATTTCTGCAACAGTGTGAATAAGCAGATCTTAAAATGCAAAGCATTTGGAGTCATTATTTTCTTATCTCCACATTTCAATATCAAATATCATTATAGAATTACCAATATAAATGTTGAGTAAATTTGTATCTTCCCAACCCGTTTTCACTTCAACATTTTTGCTAGTCATACAGAAATTTTCACATTGTTAGGGTTTATAAATATTGATGCTCTGTTTTATGACCTCAGTTCCTACATATGATTATGCTTATTTCATTATTTAAAATGATACATTGCTAACTACTATTTATCTTACCATAGCTCTCCACCTATGGGATGTTTAATAGATTATATCTCTTGGATGGTTGTATTTGACAAAGCAGTTTTATAAGAATTTACTGCAGGAGCTATATTTATTAGCTTCTTCCACATCTATATTTTAAAGCTTCCATGGCCTTTATTTTCTTGTTGGATTGTTTGAAAATTTAAAGGATGATTTAGAGTCTGTTCTCCTTCTTCCTTTTCAGATGGTCATTTCTGGAGGTTTCTGTTTGTTTTTTTCCAGTCTGTGCTGACAGCTCTCCAGGTCTCCCATACACCCCTTGTCCTCTCTCTTCCCTTCTTAAAGTAATTTCCTGGATTAAACCCACCATTTCTCCACCTTTCTGTTTCTTGAGCTTATGCCACTGCTCATTGAAGAATATCCTTATGTAATTCCCTAATAAAGAACGTGTAGGAGAAATACTGTCTCAAAGCAGATACAGGACCCAGCTACCTTCTACAATTTGTGTAGCTAAGAGAAAAAAAAACACATTGGGCTTTCCCTCATCATTCTACTCTGTTTCTCTTTCTTTCCTCATCAACTCTCATACCCAATCAGGAGGACTTTTGGCTCCTTTGTGCCCTGAATTTAAAAGATCCTCTTTAATTGGATCTTCAAGTTCACCTCCAGATTTATAAAGAAATTCCTCTTCTGAGTAATCCTTAGCATCAAACACTATCAGCAATTACAGGCTGCTAGGAGTCAATGGATAAAGGCCTTAAAATTCCGAGTGAAGTTTATTTTTATTTTTCCAAGATGGTGGATTGGAGACATTGTTAGCATGCCTCTCTCACTTGGAAAGACAAAATAGTGTGTAGAGATCCACACTGTGAACTTTTTCCCAAGAAGCAATACAGGAACTTAACAGGAAAACTGAAACAAACAAACAAACAAATGAAACAAAAAAACCACCCATCCTTTGAAAAAGCTGCAGGCTGCAACCTACACTGTGAGCCAGGCAGAAAACAGAGTTTTTCAGAGTGTGAGTGGGGATGGACTGCCTCCAGGATATACACCACCAGGTAACCTGGCAATCCAGGCCACGGGGGAAGGCCTTAACCCTCCCCAGTGCTGGAACTGATTTATGGAGCAGTGAGGAATATAAAAGTAGAAGCAGCAGTGGGAAGAGCCTTGTGTGTATTCCCAATCTCCGGAATTTACATGTGATGGTGTGAGTCTATGCATCTTGTTCTCTGCTGTGGGGAACCACATAGGCATGGTTCAATAAATAGGTTTTAGGTGACTTCTTGTGGTTTTTGTTCACTTCTCTCCATTTCTTTAATGTGGCGATTAAGAGCACAGTTTTTAATTCCTTAAAAGGTGTATAGTACACATATTTGAGGGCAGCAAGGAGGAAAAGTGCTGAGGGGACTGGATTCCACTGTGGAATCTGTCCTAGCAGAGAAATGCCTCTATGAATTGGGTGGAAAAGACAGCTCTAAAAGTGCAAAGAATATAAGTCAAACCCAAGATTATATAGGAAAAAAAAAAAAAAAGAGATGGAGGAAAAAATTTCAGACTTGAAGAAGGGTCTACAAATAGCACAATGTGGACAGTCTCCAACCCAGAACCAAGTATGTTCTCCTGTGAATAGAGAAACGCTCAAACCCCAGGAGCGGAAGTGACCTACCTGTGATCACAGGACTTGGCAACGATAGAACTATGTTCAGTTTCTCATTACTTCTAGCAAATTGGCAAATTATACTAAGGCAGTAGAGGTAGAGTTGAGTTCATGTACAACAATATAGAAATCAGCTAAAGTGGATCAGAGCAGTATGTTTTATAATTCAGGGAAAGGGTAAGATAGAAAGGGATCCTTTCCCCCAGTCAAGAAAGACAGCCTTGGACCACCAGTTAGAGAATCTGCCAATTTTCTGTCTGCTATAAGTCACTGAAACTGAGAGCTAAGGCAGGGCCTCCGTGAGTCATGAGCACTTAATTCAGTGGGAGATCTCAGAACAGGATATTTCCTTTTTTGAGATTCCTTGTCATGCCAGTTATGGATACATTTGCATTTTGGATGGGACATTACTTGATCCAGCCCATTTTAGGCAGTTCTATTTCCCCCTGGGTGGGGCAGCAGGCCCTATAAAGAGGTTCTCTGCCATATAACTCCTAAACTCCTGGTACTTGAGCACCGATCTGCTTTGGAGAACCCGGTGAGTCTGCTTACTTGAGTTCCTCTGGTTTTTTGCCCTCAAATGTTGAATTTAATCTGAAGACAGAAAGTATGGTTGATCCAAACCTCTGATTACAGTTGCAACACTACTTAGTGGATGGAACCTGAGGATTAAATCATAGTGATACACTGTTTTAGCTTTTTTTGGTAAGCAGTTTGGTATTTATATGAACAGAGAAGTTAACAGGAAGGCTTTGATTTGAAGAAGCGGTAAAAGCAGTGTTTCTCCTTTTTTTGATATCTTACTGGTGTCCTTTTCAAATATTTGTGTTTTAACAGGTGTCAGAGCCTGCAGTTCTTCCCAAACGGCCCTTTGCTCTGTGGCCATCAGCCCACTGGGACTTTACAACAGATAATGATGATAGGAATAGCTTCTGAGATTGTCCAGGGTGTCTGAACTTGTGACTGCCTTTCTTGAAGTGGTTATTTTCATGTTTGATTCTTTATAACAGAGATATTTTCTTTGAAAAAATTGCATGAGAAAACAGAGGATTTCCCAGAGTTGATAAAGCAATTTGCTAAAGTGGAAAGGATAAACCAGAGTCATGAAAAGGGAATGAGGAGTTTAAATAATTTTTTGGAGATTGGAGAAATAATATTAGATAGTATTACATAAACGTTGGCTTTTCTTTGTGAGAGTCCCTTCCTGTGAACACTGTCATATCATTTCTTTCAGATTCTGAGACTCCAGCAGGATGTCTTATCAACAGCAGCAGTGTAAGCAGCCCTGCCAGCCACCTCCTGTGTGCCCCACGCCAAAGTGCCCAGAGCCATGTCCACCCCCGAAGTGCCCTGAGCCCTGCCCACCACCAAAGTGTCCAGAGCCCTGCCCACCTCAGCAGTGCCAGCAGAAATGTCCTCCTGTGACACGTTCCCCACCCTGCCAGCCAAAGTATCCACCCAAGAGCAAGTAACAGCTTCAGGATTCATCAGGATCATGAAAGGATAAGGATAATTGGCTCACCTCGTTCCACAGCTTCACCTGCATCTTCTCATCAAAGCCATCCAGGGATACACGGGAGCTTCTTTCCCCTTAGCCAGTGATCTGCCTGTGATGTTCCCTGACAGCAAAAGCTTCCCTTTATGATGCTGCCATACTGCCACTATCCAGGTGGAGACTTAGAAAGGAAGTCCTTAGCTGTACTGGCCTTTCAGAGCTTCTCCTTGGGTGCCATCGAAGAATTCTGTTGATGTTTTCTGTGTCTGTTTGTCCCCTGGGCATGAGCTTCTACCACCTGTGCACTTGTCACTTTCCTTTCACTCTCTGAATAAAGTAGCTATGCATATATTTTTGTGAGTGGATATTTTGTTTCTTTTTAAACGTACTTTATTAACAATATCATATGATCATTTGGATTTATTTCTATCTTTCGTTGGTCCCCAGGACCAGGCTTTCATGATTATTGTAGGAAATTTGGGTCATACTAAAAATTATTTCTGTATTATTTTAAACCCTTGTTATTTTCCTTAATTAGCATTTGATTGATTCGAGGAACATATCATTCAACTTCTCCAAATGTCAGTCTCTTTACTGCAAAGTGAGCAAAATAACTTTTACATAACAAACTAGTATAAGGCATAAAATTGAATTACTATCTGAAATTTGGTTGGCACAATGCCTGACACATAATTAGCAGTCATTTAATTGAGGTTTATTAGCAGGAATATATCATCATTGTCTTCATCATCATCATTGTCTTCATCATCATCATTATCATCATTACCAGCATCACTACACCACTACAACCACCACCATAGTTGCTCCAGCAAGAGAGTAGCTTGGATATAACTAATACAGGACATAAGAAGAGTCTCTATTGCTATTTTTTATGAATTTGTAATACTTGTGCACAATTATGGGGTACATATGATATCTTGTTACACGGATAGAATGTGTAATGATCAAGTCAGGATATCAGGACATTTAGATTATCCATCATCTGTGGTATTTATCTTTTTTCTTTGTTAGGAACATTTTAATTTTTCTCTCCTAGCTCTTGTGAAATATAGAACACATTGTTGTAAACTGTACTCACCCTACTCTGCTATCGAATATTAAAACTTATTCCTTCTATCTTTTTTTTGTACCCATTAGCCAACATCCCCCCATCCCCCACAAACACCCTTCCCTGCCTCAGGTATCTATCATTCTATTCTCCATGATATCTACCTCCATGATATTGACTTTTTTAGCTTCCACATATGAGTGAGAACATGTGATGTTTGCCTTTCTGTGCTTGACTTATTTCACTTAAGATAATAACCTCCAGTTTCATCGATGTTGTTGCAAACGACATGATTTCATTCTTTTTTTTACAACCAAGTAGTATTTCATTGTAGGTATATACTATATTTTCTTTTTCCATTCATTCATTGATGGACACTTAGGTTGATGGACACTTAGGTTGGTTACACATCTTTGCTATTGTGAATAGTGCTGAAATAACCATGGGAGTTCAGGCATCCCTCTGCTACACTGATTTATTTTCCTTTGTATAGACACACAGTAGTTAGATTGCTGAATTGAATGGTAGTTCTATTTTTGGTATTTTTTTTGTGAAATTGCCATTATTACCTCTGCTTTTAAAGTCTTACCGGAAAACTCCTTGCATACTCTAACATCATAGAGTACATTTCCTGTGTGTTCTTCTAGTAGTTTTATAGTTTCAGGTCTTACATTTAAGTCTTTAATCCATATTGAGTTGACTTTTGTATATGATGAGAGATATAAGCCCATATTTCATTCTTCTGCATATGAATTCCATTTTTTCTGAACAATTTATTGAGAAACTTGTCCTTTCTCCAATGTATATTCTTGGCATCTTTGTCAAATTCAGTTGGTTGTAAATATGGGGGTTTAGCACTGAGGAGGGGGGGCGGAGCAAGATGGCCGAATAGGAACAGCTCCAGTCTCCAACTCCCAGCGCGAGCGACACAGAAGACCGGTGATTTCTGCATTTTCAACTGAGGTACTGGGGTCATCTCTCTAGGGAGTGCCGGACAATCGGTGCGGTCAGCTGCTGCAGCCTGACCAGCGTGAGCTGAAGCAGGGCGAGGCATCGCCTCACCTGGAAGCGCAAGGGGAAGGAAATCCCTTTTCCTAGCCAGGGAACTGAGACACACAACACCTGGAAAATCGGGTAACTCCCACCCCAATACTGCGCTTTAAGGAAACAGGCACACCAGGAGAATATATCCCATACCTGGCCGGGAGGGTCCCACGCCCACGGAGCCTCCCTCTGCTAACACAGCCGTCTGCAGCGATCTATAGGCAAGGCAGCAGCGAGGTGGGGGAGGGGCGCCCGCCATTGCTGAGCTTAAGTAGGTAAACAAAGCGCTGGGAAGCTCGAACTGGGTGGAGCTCACAGCAGCTCAAGGAAGCCTGCCTGTCTCTGTAGACTCTACCTCTGCAGACAGCGCACAGCTGCAGTCCATTAGGGGAAAGAGTGGGCCGTTGCAGACGCGAAGGACTCTGTCTGACAGCTTTGGGGAGAGCCGTGGATCTCCTAAGGCGAGGTTGAGATCTGAGAACGGACAGACTGCCTGCTCAGGTGGGTCCCTGACCCCTGAGTAGCCTAGCTGGGAGACATCCCCCACTAGGGGCAGTCTGATACCCACAACCTCACAGGGTGGCATCACCCCTGAGAGGAAACTTCCAAAGAAAGAATCAGACAGGTACACTCGCTGTTCAGCAATATTCTATCTTCGGCAACCTCTGCTGCTGATACCCAGGCAAACAGGGTCTGGAGTGGACCTCAAGCAATCTCTAACAGACCAACAGACACTCTTCTGACTGTCAGACGGAAAACTATCAAACAGGAAGGACACCTATACCAAAACCCCATCAGTACATCACCATCATCAAAGTCCAGAGACAGATAAAACCACAAAGATGGGAAGAAGCAGGGCAGAAAAGCTGGAAATTCAAAAAATAAGAGCGCATCTCCCCTGCAAAGGAGCGCAGCCCATCGCCAGCAACGGATCAAAGCTGGTCAGAGAATGACTTCACGAGATGAGAGAGAAGAAGGCTTCAGTCCATCAAACCTCTCAGAGCTAAAGGAGGAATTACGCCCCCAGCGCAAAGAAACTAAAAATCTTGAAAAAAGAGTGGAAGAATTGACAGCTAGACTAATTAATGCAGAGAAGATCATAAACGAAATGACAGAGATGAAAACCATGACACGAGAAATACGTGACAAATGCACAAGCTTCAGTAACCGACTCGATCAACTGGAAGAAAGAGTATCAGCGATTGAGGATCAAATGAATGAAATGAAGCGAGAAGAGAAACCAAAAGAAAAAAGAAGAAAAAGAAATGAACAAAGCCTGCAAGAAGTATGGGATTATGTAAAAAAGCCAAATCTACGTCTGATTGGGGTGCCTGAAAGTGAGGGGGAAAATGGAACCAAGTTGGAAAACACTCTTCAGGATATCATCCAGGAGAACTTCCCCAACCTAGTAGGGCAGGCCCATTCCAATTCAGGAAATACAGAGAACGCCACGAAGATACTCTCCAGAAGAGCAACTCCAAGACACATAATTGCCAGATTCACCAAAGTTGAAATGAAAGAAATCTTAAGGGCAGCAGAGAGAAAGGTCGGGTACCCACAAAGGGAAGCCCATCAGAATAACAGCAGACCTCTCGGCAGAAACTCTACAAGCCAGAAGAGAGTGGGGGCCAATATTCAACGTTCTTAAAGAAAAGAATTTTCAACCCAGAATTTCATATCCAGCCAAACTAAGCTTCATCAGTGAAGGAGAAATAAAATCCTTTACAGATAAGCAAATGCTTAGAGATTTTGTCACCACCAGGCCTGCCTTACAAGAGACCCTGAAGGAAGCCCTAAACATGGAAAGGAACAACCGGTACCAGCCATTGCAAAAACATGCCAAAATGTAAAGACCATCGAAGCTAGGAAGAAACTGCATCAACTAATGAGCAAAATAACCAGTTAATATCATAATGACAGGATCAAGTTCACACATAACAATATTAACCTTAAATGTCAATGGACTAAATGCTCCAATTAAAAGACACAGACTGGCAAACTGGATCAAGAGTCAAGACCCATCAGTCTGCTGTATTCAGGAGACCCATCTCACATGCAGAGACATACATAGGCTCAAAATAAAGGGATGGAGGAAGATCTACCAAGCAAATGGAGAACAAAAAAAGCAGGGGTTGCAATCCTAGTCTCTGATAAAACAGACTTTAAACCATCAAAGATCAAAAGAGACAAGAAGGCCATTACATCATGGTAAAGGATCAATTCAACAGGAAGAGCTAACTCTCCTAAATATATATGCACCAATACAGGAGCACCCAGATTCATAAAGCAAGTCCTTAGAGACCTACAAAGAGACTTAGACTCCCATACAATAATAATGGGAGACTTCAACACTCCACTGTCAACATTAGACAGATCAACGAGACAGAAAGTTAACAAGGATATCCAGGAATTGAACTCATCTCTGCACCAAGCGGACCTAATAGACATCTATAGAACTCTCCACCCCAAATCAACAGAATATACATTCTTCTCAGCACCACATCGCAGTTATTCCAAAATGACCACATAATTGGAAGTAAAGCACTCCTCAGCAAATGTACAAGAACTGAAATTATAACAAACTGTCTCTCAGACCACAGTGCAATCAAACTAGAACTCAGTACTAAGAAACTCAATCAAACCGCTCAACTACATGGAAACTGAACAACCTGCTCCTGAATGACTACTGGGTACATAACGAAATGAAAGCAGAAATAAAGATGTTCTTTGAAACCAATGAGAACAAAGATACAACATACCAGAATCTCTGGGACACATTTAAAGCAGTGTGTAGAGGGAAATTTATAGCACTAAATGCCCACAAGAGAAAGCAGGAGAGATCTAAAATTGACACTCTAACATCACAATTAAAAGACTAGAGAGGCAAGAGCAAACACATTCAAAAGCTAGCAAGGCAAGAAATAACTAAGATCAGAGCAGAACTGAAGGAGATAGAGACAAAAAATCCCTCCAAAAAAATCAATGAATCCAGGAGTTGGTTTTTTGAAAAGATAAACAAAATTGACAGACCGCTAGCTAGACTAATAAAGAAGAAAAGAGAGAAGATCAAATAGACGCAATAAAAAATGATAAAGGGGATATCACCACCGACCCCACAGAAATACAAACAACCATCAGAGAATACTATAAATGCCTCTACGCAAATCAACTAGAAAATCTAGAAGAAATGGATAATTTCCTGGACCCTACACTCTCCCAGACTAAACCAGGAAGAAGTTGAATCCCTGAATAGACCAATAGCGGCTCTGAAATTGAGGCAACAATTAATAGCCTACCCACCAAAAAAAGTCCAGGACCAGATGGATTCACAGCTGAATTCTACCAGGTACAAGGAGGAGCTGGTACCATTCCTTCTGAAACTATTTCAATCAATAGAAAAGAGGGAATCCTCCCTAACTCTTTTTATGAGGCCAACATCATCCTGATACCAAAGCCTGGCAGAGACACAACAAAAAAAGAGAATTTTAGACCATTATCCCTGATGAACATCGATGCAAAATCCCAATAAAATACTGGCAAACCGGATTCAGCAGCATCAAAAAAAGCTTATCCACCATGATCAAGTGGGCTTCATCCCTGGGATGCAAGGCTGGTTCAACATTCGCAAATCAATAAACGTAATCCAGCATATAAACAGAACCAAAGACAAGAACCACATAATTATCTCAATAGATGCAGAAAAGGCTTTTGACAAAATTCAACAGCCCTTTATGCTAAAAACGCTCAATAAATTTGGTATTGATGGAACGTACCTCAAAATAATAAGAGCTATTTATGACAAACCCACAGCTAATATCATACTGAATGGGCAAAAACTGGAAAAATTCCCTTTGAAAACTGGCACAAGACAGGGATGCCCTCTCTCACCACTCCTATTCAACATAGTGTTGGAAGTTCTGGCTAGGGCAATCAGGCAAGAGAAAGAATCAAGGGTATCCAGTTAGGAAAAGAAGAGGTCAAATTGTCCCTGTTTGCAGATGACATGATTGTATATTTAGAAAACCCCATCATCTCAGCCCAAAATCTCCTTAAGCTGATAAGCAACTTCAGCAAAGTCTCAGGATACAAAATTAATGTGCAAAAATCACAAGCATTCTTATACACCAGTAACAGAGAAGCAGAGAGCAAATCAGGAATGAACTTCCATTCACAATTGCTTCAAAGAGAATAAAATACCTAGGAATCCAGCTTACAAGGGATGTAAAGGACCTCTTCAAGGAGAACTACAAACCACTGCTCAGTGAAATCAAAGAGGACACAAACAAATGGAAGAACATACCATGCTCATGGATAGGAAGAATCAATATCGTGAAAATGGCCATACTGCCCAAGGTGATTTATAGATTCAATGCCATCCCCATCAAGCTACCATGAGTTTCTTCACAGAATTGGAAAAAACTGCTTTAAAGTTCATATGGAACCAAAAAAGAGCCCGCATTGCCAAGACAATCCTAAGTCAAAAGGACAAAGCTGGAGGCGTCACGCTACCTGACTTCAAACTATACTACAAGGCTACAGTAACCAAAACAGCATGGTACTGGTACCACAACAGAGATATAGACCAATGGAACAGAACAGAGTCCTCAGAAATAATACCACACATCTACAGCCATCTGATCTTTGACAAACCTGAGAGAAACAAGAAATGGGAAAGGATTCCCTATTTAATCAATGGTGCTGGGAAAATTGGCTAGCCATAAGTAGAAAGCTGAAACTGGATCCTTTCCTTACCCCTTATACGAAATTAATTCAAGATGGATTAGAGACTTAAATGTTAGACCTAATACCATAAAACCCTAGAAGAAAATCTAGGTAGTACCATTCAGGACATAGCATGGGCAAGGACTTCATGTCTAAAACACCAAGCAACGGCAGCAAAAGCAAAAATTGACACATGGGATCTAATTAAACTAAAGAGCTTTTGCACAGCTAAAGAAACTACCATCAGAGTGAACAGGCACCTACAGAATGGGAAAAAATTTTTGCAACCTACTCATCTGACAAAGGGCTAATATCCAGAATCTACAAAGAACTCAACAAATATACAAGAAAAAAACAAACAACCCCATCAAAAAGTGGGCAAAGGATATGAACAGACATTTCTCAAAAGAAGACATCCATACAGCCAACAGACACATGAAAAAATGCTCATCATCACTGGCCATCAGAGAAATGCAAATCAAAACCACAATGAGATACCATCTCACACCAGTTAGAATGGCAATCATTAAGAAGTCAGGAAACAACAGGTGTTGGAGAGGATGTGGAGAAATAGGAACACTTTTACACTGTTGGTGGGATTGTAAACTAGTTCAACCATTATGGAAAACAGTATGGCGATTCCTCAAGGATCTAGAACTAGATGTACCATATGACCCAGCCATCCCACTACTGGGTATATACCCAAAGGATTATAAATTACTCTACTACAAAGACACATGCACACGTATGTTTATTGCGGCACTATTCACAATAGCAAAGACTTGGAATCAACCCAAATGTCCATCTGTGACAGACTGGATTAAGAAAATGTGGCACATATACACATGGAATACTATGCAGCATCAAAAAGGATGAGTTTGCGTCCTTTGTAGGGACATGGATGCAGCTGGAAACCATCATTCTTAGCAAACTATCACAAGAAGAGAAAACCAAACACCGCATGTTTCACTCATAGGTGGGAACTGAACAATGAGATCACTTGGACTCGGGAAGGGGAACATCACACACTGGGGCCTATCATGGGGAGGGGGGAGGAGGGAGGGATTGCATTGGGGAGTTATACATGATATAAACGTCATGCACATGTACCTAGAACTTAAAGTATAAAAAAAAAAAAAAAAAAAAAAAAAAAAAAGAAAAAAAAAAAAAAAAAAATAAAAGAACCACATTCAGAAAAAAAAAAAAAAAAAAAAAAAAACAAAAAGCATGAGGAAACTGGGACCTGACTGAGTTTTTGGAGTAAAAACTACCCAAGTAATACACTTAGAGGGCATTTGAGGCAAAAGCATAATGTGTTCTGATTATATCCCATGAATCTACTTGGTAAGATACTATATGCATAGTCCCAAGGCCTCCTTAAATAACTAAAGATTAATAATATTATTGGTCAATTGGGTAATTTTAATAAAAAAACAAAGTTTAGTAAATTGGAAAAAAAAAAAAAATGGGGGTTTATATTTGGGTTCTTTATTATTTTCCATTGGTTTATGCATCTGCTTTTATATAATAGCATATCATTTTGTTGACTATATCCTTGTGACATATTTTGAAGTCAGGCAGTGTGATGCCTCCAGCTTTGCTCTTTTTGCTCAGGATTGCTTTGGCTATTCAGGGTGTTTTTTGGTTCCAAATGAATTTTAGAATTTTTTTTTTTTTTACCTATTTCTATGAAGAATGACACTGGTATTTTGATACGGATTCATTGAATCTGTAGATTGCTTTGGGCAGTATGGTCATTTTAACAATAGTAATTCTTCTGATTCATGAGTATGGAATATCTTTCTATTTGTTTTAGTGTTCTTTATTTTTTTCATCAGTGTTTTGTAGTTTTCTTTCTAAAAAGTTTTCATCTCCTTAGTTAAATTTATTGCTAGGTATTCTATTTTTTCTTTTGTAGGTGTTGTAAATGGGATTGCCTTTATCATTTCTTCCTTAGCCAATGCATTATTGGTGCATAGAAATGCTACTGATTTTTATTTTGATGTTGTTTCTTGTAACTACTGAATTTATTTATAAAATCTAAGAGTTTTTTGGTGGTGTCTTTATGCTTTTCCAGATACAAGATCATGTCATCTGCAAAGAGTAACAATCTGATCTCTTCTTTTCCAGTTTGGATGGTTCTCTCTTGTCTGATTGCTTTGACTAGAACTTCTAGTACCTTATTGAACAGGAGTGATGAACGTGGGCATCCTCGTCTTGTTTCAGTTCTTAGAGGAAAGGTTTTCAGGTTTTCCTCATTTAGAATGATGTTGACTATGTGTTTCCCATACATGGACTTTATTACATTGAAGTATGTTTCTTCTGTGCTTAGTTTGTTGGGTGTTTGTATCATGAAAAGATATTGAATTTTATCAAATGCTTTCTCTTCATCTATTGAAATAATTGCATGTTTTTTTCCTTTATGCTATTGATGTGGTGATTTATGTTTATAGGTTTCTGTGTATTAAACTATCCTTGTGTCCCTGGGATAAATCCCCCTTAATCATGGTATATTATCTTTTAATATTTTGTTGATTTCAGTTTGATAGTAATTTCCTGAGGATTTTTGTATGCATGTTCATCAGGGAAATTGGCCTATAGTTTTCTTTTTGTGTGTGTGTGTCCTTGTCTGATGTTGGTGTCAGAATAACGCTTACCTCATTGAATGATTTAGGAAGAATTCCCTCCTCTTAGATTTTTTTGAATACTTTGAGGGGGAATTGGCATTAGTTTTTCTTTGAAAGTTTGGCAAAATTGAGCAATGAAGCCATCTGTTCCTGGAATTTTCTTTGTTGGGAGACTTTTCATTACTGGCCAATTTCATTACACTGTACTGGTGTTCTGTTTCTTCCTGATTCAATTGTGGTAGGCTGTATGTATTCAGGAATTTATCTATTTCCTCTACATTTTCCAGTTTTTTAGTATATCGTTGTTTAATATAGTAAGATCTTTTGTATTTCTGTGGTTTCAATTGTGATTTATTTTCTTTTTTCTTTGTTTTTGTTCATTTGTGTCTTTTCTTTCCCCTGCCTTGGTTATTTTAGCTAGCAGTTTTATTTATGTCTTAACAAAACCAACTTTTTGTTCATTCTTTCTTTTGTTTTGTATCTAATTTATTTAGTTTTGCTCTGGTCTTCATTATTTCTTTTCTTCTCTAATTTTGGGTTTGGTTTGCTCTTGCTTTCCTAATTTCTTGGGAGGCATTGTTTATTTAAAATCTTTCTGCTTTTTTGGTGTAAGCATTTAATGCTGTAAAATTCTCACTTAGCACTGTTTTTATGTAATCCATAGCTTCAATAGTCATTTGTTTCAAGACTTCTTAAAGTTTCCTTCTTTTTTTTTCTCGTGATCCAACGGTCATTCATGAGCATGTTATTCTACTTCTATGTAATTGTACAGTTTCCAGAATTCCTCATTATTGATTTCTAATTTTATCCCATTGTGATTCATTTCTGGTTTTATTCCAAGAAGATACTTGACATGATATCAATATTTACAACTTTTTAGACTTCTTTTGCATCCTAACGTATGTTCTGTCCTGGAGAAGTTTTCATGTGCTGATGAGAAGAATGTACATTCTGTGATTGTTGGATGAAATATGCTGCAAATATCTGGTAGGTCCATTTTGTTAAACGTGCAGTTTAATCTAACATTTCTTTCTTAATTTTCTGTCTAGATGATCTGCCTAATACTGAGAGTGGATCATTCAAGTTTCTAATTATTATTGTATTGGAGTCTCTCTCTTCCTTGATCTAATTATAATTGTCTTGAATATCTAGGTACTCTAGTATTGAGTGTGCATAGATTTAGAATCATTGTATCTTTTTCTATGCTTTTATAATTTCAGTCTATATGTGTCATTACAGATTAGATAAGTTTCTTTTTGGATGCATATAGTTGTGTCATGCTTTTTATCCATTCAACCAGTCTATGTATTTTAAGTGGAAAGTTTAATCCATTTACATTCAAGGTCATTATGGAGATGTGAGGGCTCATTAGTGTCATTTTATTAATTGATTTTTTGTTATTTTGTGTATCTTTGGTCCTATCTTTGTCTCTTATTGTTTATCATTGTAATCTGGTGGTTTTCTGTAGTGGTAGCATTTCAGTTCTTTCTCTTCTGTGTTTGCTCTACCAGTGGGTTTTGTACTCCTGTGTGTTGTTGTCTTCATAGATACTATTTTTTTTTTCTTCCAGGTACGAGACTCCCTTTAATATTTCTCATAGGACTGGGCTAGTGATATTGAAGTCCCTCAGCTTTTGATTGTCTGAGAAAGACTTTATTTCTCTTTCATTTATAAAGGATTACTTTGGGGAGTATAGTATCCTCGTTTCTTTTCCCCAGCACTTTGACTATATCATCCTGTCTCTTCTTGCCTGTAAGGTTTCTGCTGAGCAATCCACTGTTACTGCCATGGGGATTGCCTTATAAGTGACTAGATGCTTTTCTCTTGCTGTTTTTAGAATTGTCTCTTTATCTTTGACCTTTGATAATTTAACTATAATTCGCTGTGAAAAGACCTTTTGAAATTGTATCTATTTAACTATTTCTGAGTTTCCTGTATCTGAATGTCTGCATCTTTTGCTACATTCTGGACATTTTCAGCTACTATTCTGTTAAATAGGTTTTCTACCACTTTTGTTTTCTCTTCACCTTCTGGGACATTGAAAACTTGAATATTTGGTTGCTTTATGCTTCCTATATGCCACATAGGTTTTGTTCTTTTTTTAAATTTTAGCTGGTAATAAAGTCAGCTTCCTCTTTATTTTTATTTTTTATTTTATTATACTTTAAGTTCTAGGGTACATGTGCACGATGTGCAGGTTTGTTACATATGTATACCAAAGAAATAGATATAATAATATAGAACCAAAAAGAAATTCTACAACTAAAGAATTCATTTAATGAAAGAAAAAATATTGTTGAAAATTTCAATAATAGATAGAGTAGGTCAAGCAGAATAAAGAATTTCAGGAATTTGACATAGGTCTTTTGAAATAACCCAGTCAGATAAACAATTTTTAAAGAATTTTTTAAATTTTTAAAATTTTTTAAAAAAAGAATTCTTTAAAAAATGTTTATCTGACTGGGTTATTTCAAAAGACCTACGTTAAATTCCTGAAATTCTTTATTCTGCTTGACCTAATCTATTGTCAAAACTTTCAACAATATTTTTTTCTTTCATTCAATGAATTCTTTAGTTGTAGAATTTCTTTTTGGTTCTATATTATTATACCTATTTCTTTGGTAAATTTCACATTTATATTCTGAATTTCTTTTTTGATTTCTTTGTATTGTTTGTCTGTGTTCTCTTGTATCTCACTGAACTTTTATTATTATTATTATTTTAGATACCATGTCTCACTATGTTGCCCAAGGTAGACTTGACCTCCTGGGCTCAAGTAATCCCTGCTTTTCAACCTCTGGCATAGCTGGGACTACAGGAATGTGCAACCACACTGGCTTCACTGAGCTTCTTTAATGTCATTATTTTGTTTTATTTTATGATAGTTCATAATTTTTCCCCAACGGAATCTGCTGCTCGAGAATTATCATTTTTTTTGGAGGTATAATATATCATTGCTATTTCTTATTTCTTATGTCCTTACGTTGATATGTGTTCATTTGGTCTAATAGTTGCTTCTCCTAAATTTTTGAATTTGTTTTTATAGGAAACAACTTTTTTCTGAAGATGTATGT
This sequence comes from Trachypithecus francoisi, assembly GCF_009764315.1. Classification (NCBI taxonomy): domain Eukaryota; kingdom Metazoa; phylum Chordata; class Mammalia; order Primates; family Cercopithecidae; genus Trachypithecus; species Trachypithecus francoisi. The sequence goes on along the minus strand of NW_022681470.1, from coordinate 95,228,619 downwards.
ATGATATTGGTTGGGTAGAGACTTTGGTTTTGATTCTGGGTATATACAGAAATGTAGTCTCCATGTGATTTCTTAAGCTGTAAACAGTATCATTGGTGTCTGTGATTTCCTCAGTGGCTAAGGGTGTTAGTGTAATCTGTGGAGAAGTTTTGCAGGTAAAGGGATGCCAGATGAGCCAGTTCTTGGTTTCTAGTGGTGGCAGTGGGAGGCTTAGCATACCTGTCCTTGGGCCCCAGGGTAGCATACGATGGCACCCATGGTAGCAAGCACAGGGGAGCCAATTTTTGGGTGTTCAGGCAACTTGCTCTGGTGCTAATAGTGGCAGCAGTAGGCCAGGAGGGTGGGCAGGTCATTGGGGCCCTAGGTAACCAGTATGGCATGGGCAACGGCAGTAGCAGTGGCAGAACCACCCTCTGGCTCCCAACTGGTCTGCTCTTGGTGGTGGCTGTGATGGCCCTAGTGGCCCAGTTCCAATGAGTTCAGTTGGTGTGTGCAGGTAGGTGTCAGCTGTGGTGGTAATGGCAGGTTTGGCTGCCCCATCCTTAGGCCCCTGGGAGGAGTGCTCAGGTGGCAGCAGTGGTACATAGGGCTGGGTGACCTCCAGGTTCCTAGAAGGCATGCGTGGGCACACGGGGGACAGGGTGGAGTTGGATGAGAAGGACATGTCCTCAGGCTCCCTGGTAGTCCATGTAGGTGCCAGTTGTGGTGCACAGGGGCAAGGTGATTCCCAGTTCCCTTATGGAATGTGCTATGGCCCTGCTACTGGGGAGGGCTGGGCTGCTTTCCATGGCAACAACTGTAGGTAGGTGGCTCAAAAGTGTGCACTTTTGCCCCAGATGGTAGTTGTGGGTGAGAGATTATTTCCTCAAGACACTTTTGAATGCATGGTAATTCCAACACTGGAGGCAGTGGAGTCACGGCCAGTGGCCCATGCTTCAGTGGAGGCAGCCAGCAGTGGTGGTCACTGCAGGCAGGGGAGTCTGACTTTGTGGCATGTAAAAATGCATGGCAGTGCTGCTGCTGGGGCAGTGTGTCATTGCCAATGGCTTGTGTTTCAGCTATGGTGGCTGCAGGCAACTGCAGTGATGGTTGTAGATGAAGCATGTCAGTGGGACTCCAGGGAGGTGGAGATGCAGGGGCTGTTGGGCCTGAGGGTAGGAGGTAGTCTAGTGGGGACTAGACTCTCACTACGGTGCCTTGCTTAGCTGCTTATGACTTGGGGATGTGTGGGATCCAGTGTGAGCTTCATCTCTGGAATGGTGCCATTGCATGGTCTCCAGGCAGCACCCCACATTAGTCTCAGGTCCTGAGGGCGTTGAGGGGTTCTCCCTTGGCTAGGACTGCAGGAGTCTGCAGAGGGGATGTGGATCCCTGGGGATCTCTCCATTCCCCCCCCCCTCCTTTTTTTTGTATTGAGGATTCTCTCCAGGCTCCCAGCCATCCAGACTGAGCAGGTTACCGCACTTCTCTCTCCTTCCTGCTTTAGGGGTTTCTTGTCACCTCTCTATTGAATTCCAATGTTCTCTCTTAGTGATCTATTTGAAGTGTGATTATCTACTAGCTATTTTGGTTCTTCTTCATGGAAGAGGTGAGTACCAGATGCCACTACTCAGCCAAATCTCTTGAAACCCTCTAAATCTCTGAATTTTTAAAAGGTTTTAGATGGTTATATTAATAAAATTATTCACTATTCTCAAATATTTTTGTTCAGTGTGATGCTAGAATCTCTCCACTGGACTCCTGGATTCTCAAAGAAATATTTATGTTCATGGATGGCGATCAAAATTGGTGTTTCTGTGGAGTTATGAGGGCCAGAATAATCCAATCCACCACATAAATGATGGCACTCCCCTTGTCTTGGGTTTTAATTGTAAAGTTGTTACACAAATCAAAGATATTTTGAAAAACAGTCTAAAATAAATAAAAGTCTAGACCTTGAAAAGTCAGAAAAAAATTATTCAGAAGTGCCCATAGAGAAAAACAGCAATAGTTTTTCTCATATTCAGTTCTGCTTCCCAGTGAGAAATACTCCTAATTTTTTCATTTTTGTTTTATATTTAGTTATTTTATTAGTTCCATACAGCTAAATAACATATCTATTTCTGGTTTTGATTTATTAATTTTAGAATATCTTTAATTCTTGCTATAATATCACAAGTGTCAGATATCTATCACCATATTAATACCACATTACAAATAATCAACAAACCACAGTAGCATTTATCAATAAGCATTTATTTTTGCTCACAGGTCCTAGTGTTAGCTGGAAGGTCTGCTGTACCAGTCTGGCCTCAGTAGCTGATCTCAGCCTGAACCCCTCATGCATTTGTGTCCTGGATGGCCTCCAGGTATTCAAGCTCTTCTCCATGTGGCTTCTCCTAATTCCACACTTTAGTCTCCACATGTTTCCATGGTGGTGAGATTCTGAGAGAGGGCAGAAGTTTGCAAGGGCTTGGATTTACTACTGGCACACAGCACATCCACCACCTTCTCTTGGCCACAGCAAGTCACAGGCAAGCTCTAATTCAAGGGGTTGGGAAATTGCTCTCTGTTTCCTCTGCCATTAGAATAGCATGTGTCAGATAGACCCGGCTTCTTTGATTGGATTCTGAATAGAGACAATCTGTAAAAGAATTGCAATGAATTCACAAAAGACATACGTGAATGATAAATCAGTCTTTGTTACTGTAAGCCACTGAGAAGTTTCTCTTTTTGGTATTTCAGTATTGTTCAGCCAAAGCTGACAAATTCAGTAGTCTAGATTAAAATACAAATATTTTATTCTATTATCATGCTTAGTCTATAGGTTCATTCTAAAGCTGAGGATCAATACAGTTTTTAATTTTTAGGGCTTCTAAATATTATTCACTGACAGGCCAGTTAGTGACTATGATTGTATTTCTTCTTCTATATCACTTTCTGTTTCTCCTTTTCTCTTGCCTTATCTTATATTTTTTCCTTAAATTGCTCTGAATTGTTAAAAATGTATTTAAAATAATATTAAATATTTTGATTGACTTACTTTTCCTGGACTCTTCCCTACCGAAGGACACCTTCTTCCTAGATAAATCCAGACTGGTTGCTCCTTGACCTCCTACACAAATGTCAACCTGGAATATTTGTTTTTCCTTTAATTTGGGTTGAACCCACTTTTTGCTGGTTCTTTTATTTTCTTCTTTCTTGGTTTATCACCTGATTTTCCTATATGACTTAAGAAAGGACAGCTGAAAGATGTTTTTGAGTCCTTTCATATCTGAGAGTGGCTCTATTCTACCGTAACATTTGAATTTTGGATTGAAATTCATTTTGTGTCTAATCTTTGAAGATATCTGTTCTGTTACACTTAGGTGTTGATCTCTGGCAATTTTTGTTTTTAAAGAAGCTTCCTCAGAAGATTTGGAATTGTTTCTTTACATGTTGCTTCAAAATTTCACATTTAATGAGTCATTTTTAAAACATGCGCTGGCAGTCAATTGGGCTTCTCATCTGGAATCCTTGTGTCTTTTAGATCCAGGTGATTACCTAGGATTTTTAAAATTGATTTCGTAGCATCTATTTTTTTCTTTCTCTATTTCTAAAGTTTCTATTGATTGGAAGTTAGACCTTCTGCATTGAGTCTCTATTATCTTGATGTTTTCTCTTATGTTTTTCTTTTCTTCCTTTTGCTGCACCTTTTGGAAGTTTCTTTGAATTTTACTAAGTGATTCCTCTTTGGGGGTCTTGGCCACAGAACCTGGAATGATGACACAGTCTGTGGTACCACGGCCAGAAGTTTGCTTCTAGGTGGTTGTCCACACGGATTATAGTCTCCTTAGATGAGTCCACATCTGGCTTGATTATTTCAGCAATACTGACTGAATAGCTGTCACTCAAATTTTAGACTACAAAACTAAATTTTAAAAAATAGCTTAAAAAAACCACAAAGGGAGTATGCGGTAGGTATCATATAAAACTGTTGCTTTTGGCCGGGCGCGGTGGCTCAAGCCTGTAATCCCAGCACTTTGGGAGGCCGAGACGGGCGGATCACGAGGTCAGGAGATCGAGACCATCCTGGCTAACACGGTGAAACCCCGTCTCTACTAAAAAATACAAAAAAATTAGCCGGGCGAGGTGGCGGGCGCCTGTAGTCCCAGCTACTCGGGAGGCTGAGGCAGGAGAATGGCGTGAACCCGGGAGGCGGAGCTTGCAGTGAGCTGAGATCCGGCCATTGCACTCCAGCCTGGGCGGCAGAGCCAGACTCCGTCTCAAAAAAACAACAACAACAACAAAAAAAACTGTTGCTTTTGTTCTCTGAAGCCACTTGGATTATATAGCAGTAAATGGCATGGCATTTGAGGACCAGGTAGTAATATAATTATTTATAGATACCTATTTTCAAGCTGTTGAGTGTGGTGACTTTTTCTCTCAGTAACCATGGCCAATAATTTCATATAAAATCTCCTTTAAAGCAACACTATGAGCCCTGGAGAATCCTGGGACTTGCTATCCTGATGGAGGAGGTAGCCCTGCCTGAAGCTGTGCCTGGAGCTCAGGTGGAATCCAAGAGTCACATTCCCAACAATATCTCCTCCAAGTCCCTTTATCCTCCTATTCTTCCTTCTCCTCTTAGAAAACTGCATTCTAGGAGTGACCCCTAATAATCTGGCTGGGGTCAAGGATGCTCTAGCAGGATCAATTGGATTTTTTATTTTTTTAACAACTGAAGGCACCACTGAATAAGAGGAGAGTTGGTCAGAATTAGAGAAAATAGATTATATAATGCTTAATTAATTTGTATTATTTGGGTGTTGTATTAGTGCATTCTCATGCTTCCATGAAGAAATAGCTGAGACTGGGTAATTTATAAAGAAAAGAGAAATTATAAAAGACTTAACTGACTCATAGTTCTGCAGGACTGAGGAGGTCTCAGAAAACTTGCAATCATGGTGGAAGGAAAAAGCAAACATGTCCTTCATATGGTGGCAGTAAAGAGAAGAATGAGAGGCAAGTCAAGGGAGCAGCCCCTTATAAAACCATCAGATATTGTGAGAACTTACTCATTATCATGAGAATAGCATGGGGAAATCTGACCCCATGATTCAATGACCTCCCACCGGGTCCCTCCCATGACATGTGGGGATGATGGGAACTAGAATTCAAGATGAGATTTGGGCAGGGACACAGCCAAATCATATCAGATGTCTAACATAGTTTACACAGTCTAGCATCTGTGCATATAATACAGAAAAACTTGGATAAGTTTCCTACTCTTCTTATGTTTGGTGGATAATGGACAAAAGAAGAAAAATAAACAAGTAATTAAATCCCAAATATAATCCTTTTTACTTTGGATGCTTTAGGCTGTGGATTAGAAGAGAATAAAATCTCAGTACTAAGCTATGAAAGGGAAATAAATCTTGGACCCCTAAAACCACTAAACTAAAGGGAAAAGTCAACCCAGGAACTGCTTAGGGCAAACCTGCCTCCCATTCTATTCAAAGTCATCCCCCTGCTTGCTGAGATAAATGCATATCTGATTGCTTCCTTTGGAAAGGCTGAACAGAAACTCAAAAGAATGCAACCTTTGTTTCTCACCTACCTGTGACTTGGGAGCCCCCTCCCTGCTTGAGTTGTCCCCCCTTTCCAGACAGAACCAATGTAGATCTTACATATATTGATTGATGTCTCATGTCTCTCTAAAATGTATAAAACCAAGCTGTGCCACGACCACCTTGGGCACATGTCATTAGGACCTTCTGAGGCTGTGTCACAGGTGCGTGTCCTCAACCTTGGCAAAATAAAATTTCTGAATTTATTTAGAAAGTTAGACCTGTCTCAGATATTCAGGGTTCACAAAGCTCATTTAAAACAAAACCCACATTTCTTTACAGAATTTGGATCTACAGAATTCAAGTCTTGGTTCAGCTCTCTAAACTCTCTTAGTCATTAGTTTGTTTTTCTCATGTCTAAAATACTACTCTGTATTTTGAAAATTTCTCACTTTCTTTATTATTGTGTGTGGAGAAAGGCGTTCTCTTCTTGGGAATGGAATTTTAAAACAGACTAGAAATCATGAGAGTTGTGATGATAGGCAGGTACAAAAAGTACTGGGGTATTTTAATGAAAATTACATCTTAAGTTATTTATCAAACTTGTGGAAAGTAGCTAAAAGTATTTCTAGGAAAATTGAATGCCGTTAAATACATATGTCAGAAAACTAAAAGGTAGAATATTAAGTAGAGTTCTCATTTTATAATTTTAGAGAAAGCAAAGGAAAGTAAATGCTAAGGTAAAAAATAATTAAGATGAAAATAGAAATGAATGAAATAGAAAGCACACTTATAATAGAGAAAATAAATAAGTCAAAGTGACATATCTCTGATTAGATTGAAGGTCACCATCAGGAATGAAAAAGGAACATATAATAATAAAGGGAGCAGAAATTATAAAGATAACAGGAAGATATTAAGAACAATTTTATGATAATAGATTAGAAAATTTATATAAAATAGACAAGTTACTTAAACAGCTAACTTAAAAAAATGAACTCAGAAACAAATAAAATACTGAACTACCCAGTAACTAAATATAATTGAAGTAGTACTAAAACATACTTTTGTATGGAAAATTCTGGACCAGGAGGTTTTTACCAGTGATCTACCACATGTATTAAAAGAAGAAATAATTTCAAACTTTCACTTAATTATAAATTGTTAAGTAAAAGTAAAAAGAGCATATTCAACAATTCCTGATATGGGGCTAACAAAACTGCGATTCCATACCTGGCCAGGATGTTCTTCAGAACATAAAAGATGAAAGAAAAAAAGATCAGATGATTCATTCATGCAGTAAAATAAAGTGATTGGCTAGATGCAGTGAATCATGCCTGTAATCCCAGTACTTTGGGAGGCTGAGGCAGGCAGATCACTAGAGGCCAGGAGTTCTAGACCAGCCTGGCCAACATGGTGAAACCCTGTCTCTACTAAAAACGCAAAAAGTACAAAAATCAGCTGGATCTGGTGGCGGGTGCCTGTAGTCCCAGCTACTTGGGAGGCTGAGGCAGGAGAATCGCTTGAACCCAGGAGGCGGAGGTTGCAGTGAGCTGAGATTGCACCATAGCAGAGCAAGACTCCATGTCTCAAAACAAACAAACAAAGAAAAAAACAATGAAACGACTGATAAAAATCAACCTCTACTCATAGTTTAGCCAAAAAAATAAAAAAACAAAAAAACAAACAAAAAAAAAAAAAAAAGAAAAGCGAAAAGTGCTCAGTAAACTAGTACTGGAAAAGATTTTATTTAATCTAAACAAGAGACACCTACAAAAAGCCTATTACAAATATTATTCTTAGTGGTCAAATAGTGAAAGCTTTATCCACATGAGTGCTCTCCTCTCCCTGCGTCTACTCAAAATTGTGCTGAAGGTGTTCAACAATGCAGTTAAGGTAAGAGAAGAGAAATGCAAAGAATAGGGACCAGAAAGGCAAACAATAATGTCAACCAAAGACAACAAAATAAAAATAATTATTACTATTTGTAAATGATAATTTGTAGATTAAAATGTAAAATCATTACAAATAAACTATTATAATTAATATGAGGGTTTAAAAAAGTGCTGGATTCAAAATCGGGAAACCAAACAACTCTGTTCCTGCATGTTAGAAGTGAACACTTAGAAAATAAAATTATGTAGTATGAAGCAGTGTGTAAAAATATGTGAAGGACATATAAATAAATCTAACAAAATCTGTGCAACATTTCCATGTGTAGAAATAGAGTGACAACCATGTACGTGAATTAATGACTCAAAATTGTAGAAGCATCAACTTTCTCCCACGTTGATGTCTGGATTTAAACCAAATCCTAATTAAAAATCCAACTAAATAAATTGATTTAAAAGTATGTGTGAAAATGGAAAAAGGTCAAGATTGAGTCAAAATGTTTCCTTGTAGTTACTATATTTTATTCTGTGCTCTATTTCTAGCTGACACAGGTCTACCCTCAGATCAGTCTCCCCTGGATGGTCAGGTGATTTGTCCATTCCAAAAGCATTTTCATAGTACTGTAAATCAACTACGTTAAGTGTCTCGTTAAGTGTTGGAAACTATAAGAAAATAAAAAAGCTGAGAAATACAAGTTATAATAGGTGCCTGAGGGAAAATTAGTTGGAACCTATTGTTTTGGAATAGTTGCAACCTCAGGTTTAGGTACTGGGAGAAAGCCCATGACAAAGGAAGGACTGATCAGGAGTTATTAACTGAAAGCAGCAAAATAGAAGAGTGCTGAAAAGCCAGAATCGCATTCTGTAATGAATCCTAATGAGAGATGCTCTCAAGGTTTAGGGAAGAAATTAGCATTTAAAAAAAAGGAATCATAGCCTATACAAAGGGTCTGTGAGAGGAAGAAAATGTGTAGAGTCATTGAGACTGGAGCAGGGTCAGTGAAAACTCCTATGTCATCCTCACTCACACCTCATCTCCGTTGCTCAGGAAAAGATCCTGGGCAAGACTGGCCAAGGAGACTCTGCTTCTCAATGATTGACCTGGGACCAGAACTAAGGTCTCTTGAGGACTTACCTGACATTTTCTCTGTTCTATCTGCTGCTATATTTTATGGAGAAAATAAAAATTACACAGATGACACTTAATCTCTTCAAATTGTGTGCTAACTGGGAACAATGTTGACAAATATGAACATCAATAACATTTTGAAGCAATGATAATTCATAGTGATGTCCTCAAATGAATGGTAGTTAATAATAATGTAAAGTTAATCATAACCTAATGAAGAACATCTCACCATTATTAATGGCTTCTGTGCCAACCAAAATATATTTTTTCAAAAAAATTAGTTAATAAAAATACATAAATATAATTGCTCATTGGCATACTAAATGGTGAGGTTAATGGATAGAACTTTTTGAAGATAGCATGAGAAAAGATGAGAAGTAATAAGCCAAACTCTATTTGCCCTTCAATGTTTGGAGCAATCAAGGTAAGTCAGCTTGTGGAAGACCTGTAAGACTTAATTCTGCACCACACTTCAGCAGATATGAACAGAAAACCTCCTACATCTTACCAGCCAAAGATCGAGCACCTTGCAGACCTAATTAGACAGAGAATTTCTTGAGTTTCTGGTAGATTCTTGGTGGTATGACAGTGCAGTTGTTATCAAAGCTCTAAGGGCCCTAGTTATGACTGTAAGGCGGGGTTCTCTTATGTTTACTTATGTGGAAAAGGCTAAGGGAAGGCATTTCATCCCCAGTTAAACCCACTTGTGACCTTTAAAGAAGCCAAATCTATGTAGGTTACTAATGGGAGCAGTTTTATCAGCAGCCTGTCTACATGACTGCTGATAAAACTGCTCCCGTTTGTAACCTACATAGATTTGGTCTAAAATCTGCCATTCTGTAGCCTTTAAGTGGAGCCTTTAGGCAATTTACATTCTATGTTAATATTGAGATGTGAGATACTATTCTATTCATCATGCTATTTGTTGCCTGAATACCTTTTTTTTCACTGTGTTATTGTTTTATACATCTTGTGAGATTTATGCTTTAAGGAGATTAGATTCTATTTTGGTATATTTTGAGGATCTGTTTCAAGATTTATAGCTCCTTTTAGCAGTTCTTGTAGTACTGGCTTGGTTGTGGTGAATTCTCTCAGCATTTGTTTGTCTGCAAAAGACTGTATCTTTCCTTCACTTATGAAAATTAGTTTCCCTGGATACAAAATTCGTAGCTCATAATTATTTTGTTTAAGGAGGCTAAAGATAGGATCCCAATGCCTTCTAGATTGTAGTGTTTCTACTGAGAACTCTGCTGTTAATCTGATAGGTTTTCCTTTACTGGTTACCTGATGCTCTCACCTCACAGCTCTTAAGATTCTTTCTTGTTTTGACTTTAGATAACCAGATGACTATGTGTCTAGGTGATGATCTTTTGAAAATCAACTTATCAGGTGTTCTTTGAGCTTCTTGTATTTGCATGTCTGGATCTCCAGCAAGGCCAGGGAGGTTTTCCTGGATTATTTCCTCAAATATGTTTTCCAAATATTTACATTCCTCTTCTTCCTTGGGAGCACCAATTATTCTTAGAGTTGGTCATTTAACATAATCCCAAACTTCTTGAAGGCTTTGTTCATTTTTTAAAAATTCATTTTCTTTATGTTTGTTGGTTTGGGTCAATTCAAAAGCCCTGTCTTTGAGCTCTGAAGTTCTTTCTTCCACTTGTTCAATTCTATTGCTGGGACTTTCCATTGTATTTTGCATTTCTCTAAATGTGTCCTTCATTTCCAGAAGTTGTGATTGTTTTTTATTTATGCTATATGTTTCTCTGGAGACTTTTTATCCATATCCTGTAACGTTTTACAAATTTCTTTAAGTTGGTATTCACCTGTCTCTGGTGCCTCCTTGAGTAGCATAATAATCAAACTTCTGAATTTTTTTTCTGGCAATTCAGAGATTTCTTCTTGGTTTGGATTCATTGTTGGTGAGCTAGTGTGATCTTTTGGGGTGTTAAAGAACCTTGTTTTGTTATATTACCAGAATTGTTTTCCTGATTACTTCTCACTTGCGTAGATTGTGTCAGAGGGAAGATCTGGAACTCGAGGGCTGCTGTTCAGATTCTTTTGTCCCATGGGGTGCTCCCTTGATTTGGTGCTCTCCTGCTTCCCCTAGAGATGTCTCTTCTTGAGAGCCAATCTGCAGTGATTGTTATTTCTCTTCTAGATCTAGCCACCCAGCAGAGCCACCAGGCTCCAGCCTGGTACTGGGGGGTGTCTGCAAAGAGTCCTATAATGTGATCCACCTTCAGGTCTCTCAGCTATGTATACCAGCACCTGCTCTGGTGGAGGTAGCAGAGGAGTGAAATGCACTCTGTGAGGGTCCTTGCTTGTAGTTTTGTTTAGCATGCTAGTTTTGTGTTTTGTTGGCCTCCAGACAGGAGGTGGCACTTTCAAGAGAGCATCAGCTGTGGTAGTATAGGGCAGATACAAGCTTGCCCTAGGGTTGCCTGGATAAGTATTTGGTTTCTCAGGCAGTGGGCAGGGCCATAGAGCCTCCAAGAGATTATGTCCTTTGTCTTCAGCGACCAGTGTGGGTAGAGAAAGACCATCAGGTTAGGGTAGAATTAGGCATGTCTGAGCTCAGACTCTTTTTGGGTAAGACTTGCTGCAGCTGCTGTGTGGGGATGGGGGTGTGGTTCTCAGGCCAATGGAGTTATGTTTCCAGGGAGATTATGGCTGCCTCTGCTGTGTTGTACAGCTCACCGGGGGTAGGGGGGGCGGCGTGGGGGGGAAGCCAGCAGTTACAGGCCTCATCCAGCTCCCGTGCAGCCTGAAAAGCTGGTCTCACTCCCACTGTGCCTCCCTAATAGCATTGAGTTTACTTCCAGACAGCAGGTGAGCAGGGCTGAGAATTTGCCCCTGGCTATAAGCCTTCCAGCTGAGAAAGTAAGCAGGGCTTTCAGGTTTCATGCCTCCTCGCCTGCTGCAGCTTCTGTGCTCACCTTCACCCCCTCCCCCGGGTTCTGTCCAGGAACCTTCATGTTCAGTTGAAATTGTTATGAAATTCAACTGGAAGTTTCCTTCTCTCTGTGGTCTTTCCCCACTTCCACCGGCAGCTTTCCTCAAGGACTCCTGTGAGACAAAGTCAGAAATGTCTTCCTTGGGGACTGAGAGTGTCCACAGGGCTCTTTCTGCAGCTTCCTCTCCCCTGTATTTCACTTGGCTGTTTCTTTATTTGTAAAAAAATTTCCATGCCTTTTACATAATTTTTATTAGGGAATTTTTTTTTCTTATTTATGTGTAGGAGTTGATAGTATAGAAGAAAACTTCATTGAAGCAAATCTTCATTTTTCTTAATATGTTTATCAGCTCTAATAGGGGTTTTGGGATAATATTTTAGAGTTTTTTTTACATGCAAGATTATGTTATCTGTCAACAGAAATATTTTATTTCTTCTTTTCCAACTTGGATGCATTTTATTTTTTCTTACTTAATTGCGCTGACTAGAACTTTCAATAGTATGTTGACTAGATGTTGTGAAAGTGGGCATCCCCATCTTGTTTTTGATCTTAAAGAAAAAGCTTTTGATCTTTCACCAGTAAGTTTGATGTTAGCAGTGTGTTTTCATATATGACCTTTATCAGTTTGAAGAAGTTTCTTTCTATCTCTAGTTTATTGACTTTTTTTTGTTTGTTTTAAGACAGGGTCTTGTTCTGTTGCCCAGGTTGGAGTGCAGTGACACTATTTCAACTCACTGAAGCCTTGACCTCCTGGGCTCAGCTCAAGCAATCCTCCCACCTCAGCCTCCTGAGTAGCAGAGACTACAGTGTATGCCACCATCCCCGCCTAATTTTTGTATTTTTTGTAAAGATGGGGTTTCACTATGTTGCCCAGGATTGTCTTGAAATCCTGGCCTCAAGCAAACCACCCACCTCAGTCTCCCAAAGGGCTGGGATTAAGGCATGAGCCACTGTGCCTGGCAGTTTTTTTTTCTTTTAAGTTATGAAACAAGGTTGAATTTTATGAAATGTTCTTTCTGCACTGATTGAGATGATCATCTTTTTTTTTTTTTTTTTTTCTGCTGCTAATTTGGTATATCACCTTAATTGATTTTCTTATGCTGAGCAATTCTTGGATTGGGGAGTGAATCACAATTGGTCATATTGTATAATCCTTTTTAATTATGTTGCTAAATTTGGTGCACTAAATTTATTTGAGAATTTTTTGCATTAATGTTATGAGAAACATTGATCTGTAGTTTTCATTTCTTATAGTGTCTTTTTGTATGTGGGGAATACTTGTCTCAGAACAAGTCAGGAAATATTCCCTGCTTTCAGTTACAATTGATATATAATTCACCAGTAAATCTTTCTGGTTCAATTCTTTTTTCTTGTGAGATTTTTGATTAGTGATTCAATCTTCTTACATGTTATAAGTCTATTCAGATTTTCTATTTCTTCATGATTTGGTTTGATAAATAGTGTGTTTCTAAGAATTTGTTCATTTCAACTGGGTTATCCAATATGCTGACATAGAATTTTCAGTTTTCCCTTAAAATCCTTTTCATTTCTGTAAAACCAGTTGTAAATTTCACACTTTTGAAATTTTTATTTATTTGAGTCTCACATCTTTTTTCCTCTTAATTTACCTAAAGAGTTGTCAGTTTTGTTGACCTTTTCAAATAAACAGCATTTAGTTTTGTTGATTTTCCCTATTGTTTGCTTGTCCTTTGTTTTATGCATCTTCACTTTCTTCCCTCATATTTACTTGCTTTGGGTTTATTATGCTTTACTTTTTAAAGTTCCTTAGGTATAATATGAGGTTAATCATTTGAGGTATTTGTTTTCATTAAAATATGCATGTGGTTATGGCTACAAATTTCCCTGTTAGCACTGCTTTTGCTGCAACCTATAAGTTTTGGTATGACATGCTTTTGTTTCTAATAGTCTGAAAGTATTTAATGTTCCCTGTGATTTCTTCTTTGCCCCAATGGTTGTTAAAGAGTATGTTGTTTAATTTCTACAAATTTGTGAATTTTCCAGTTTTTCTTTGATTATAGATTTCTAGTTTCATTCCATCGTGACTAGAAAATTACTTTGTATGATTTTAGTCTTTTACGATACATTAACTTGTTTTGCAGCATAATATGTGGTCTATCCTGGAGAGTGTTCCATGTTCTCTTGACAAAACTGTAATGTGTATTCTGCTGTTTGTGTGTAGAGTATTCTGTATTTGTCTCTTAGGTCCAGTTGGTTAATACTTTTGCTCAAATCCTCATTTTTTTCAAACTTCTGTCATTCTAGTCATTATTGAAAGTGAAAGACTGAAGTTTTCAACTTTTATCATAGATCCATCCATTATTTAAAAGTTTTATTTCAATGTAGCTTCATATATTAATATTTTGGAGTTCTGATATTTAGTAAATGTATGATTATAATGTATTCATCTTCTTGGTAAATTGATCCTTTTATCAATATATGATGTCTTTTTTTGTCTCTGATAATGGTATTTAACTTGAAGTATAGTTTTACAAAATATTAGTTTAGCCACCTCAGCTCTCTTTTTGCTTCTATTTGCATAGAATTTACCTTTCCATCTTATTACTTTCACCCTGTTTGTGAGGTGGGAAATTAAGGAAAGAAAGAAAAATAAAATTAAAAAGAAAAAGAAATAAGCTTTTCTGTATTAGGCAGCAACAGGCACAGCCCAGACCCAGGAAAAGCCTTGATAAACACTATCTAAGAAGCTAGGACACAAAGAAATGTACTCTGGATACCTTCCCAGCACTCCTTCAACACAGGGAGGAGAAAAACAAATTTTCCTTTCTTTCATGGTATAAGTTTATAGATTTCTTTTCTCTGTAACTGGTAACTTTAAGTATTCTGTTTTATCTAAGTGGAACAGTGAAAGACATGAACTGTCTGAGCAGGCCTGAATTATGGCCACCTGGGTGCAGTAGTGAAGGTCATGGAATAAGTCATGCTAGGCACTAGAGCAAAGCTATATAATGGCCATCTGGGTTACATAACAATGGTCATGTGTAATCCTGAGTTATGAACCTGTTAAAATTTGATTAACTGTCTTTGTTCTGCCTCTGTGTCCTCACTTTCATGCCACTGTAAGCCTGCTTCAAGTTAGCCCACCCTGTTTTAAAAGTGTATATAAAAGTCAAGTGCTGTCTTTGTTCCTGGCTCAGCTCATGGATGTTAATCCTCTGGGTCTGAGTGTACTCAGTAAAGTCTCCTCCTTTTACCCCGTGGTCTCTCTGGTCCTCCTGATTCCACAACTGTTGTATCTTCAATGTAAAGTGAGTCTCTCTAAAATAGCATATAGTTGGATCTTTTTTCTTTTTTATCCATTCCACCAATCTCTGTTTGTTGATTAGAAATCAACAAACTTCAAAATTCCTTGAATTCTCCATTCAAGGAATTCCATTTAAAGTAATTACTGTTGAGGAAGGTCTTCCTTCTGCATTTACTCTATGTCATTTGACCTTCATTGCTTCCATGATTACTTGCTTTTGTGTTCAGTTGATCTTTGTAGTAAAACTTTTTATTGCCTTTATTTTTCCTTTTGTGTATGTTCTATAGATATCTATTTTGGGGTTACAATGAGGATGATATATAACATCCTAAAGTTACAGTTGTCTAGTTTGAATTAATACCAACTTAACTGTAAATGCATAAAAAATTCAGCTCTGACACAAGTCTATCCCCTTTTTATGTTATTGATTTCACTGATTACATCTTTATACATGGCATGTCCACTAACTTTGGCTAGTAATTATATTTTATGCATTTGTATTTTAAATCCTTTAGAACATAAAAAATGGAGTTACAAGTTAAAATTACAGTAATAGTGGTTATTATTTTTGCCCATGTACTTTTACCAGAGACCTTTATATCTTCATACAGTTTCAAATTTCTCTCTAGCGTCCTTTTATTTCAAATTGAAAGGCTCTCTTTATCATTTCTTTTTTTTTTTTTTTTTTTGAGATGGAGTCTTGCTCTGTCACCCAGGCTGGAGTGCAGTGGTGCAATCTCGGCTCACTGTAAGCTCCGCCTCCTGGGTTCACACCATTCTCCTGCCTCAGCCTCCCCAGCAGCTGGGACAGCAGGTGCATGCCACCACGCCTAGCTAATTTTTGTGTATTTTTAGTAGAGACGGGGGTTCACCGTGTTAGCCAGGATGGTCTCGATCTCCTGACCTTATGATCCACCCACCTCTGCCTCCCAAAGTGCTGGGATTCCAGGCGTGAGCCACCACGCCTGGCTCTATCATTTCTTACATGGGAAATCTAGGAGCAATGAACAGCCTCAGGTTTTGATTATCAGAGAATGTTATAATTTTGCCCTCATTTTTAAGTACCATTTTGCCAGAAGCGAAATTCTAAGTTACCAGTTTTTCCTTTCAGCACTCTCATTATATCATCCCACTGCCTCCTGATCTCCAAGGCATCTGATAATAAATTGGCCAACAGTCTTATTAAGGATCACTTATATATGAAGATTCACTTATCTCTTGTTGCTTTAAAGATTCTGTCTTTGATAGTTTGATTATAATGTGCCTCTGTGTAGTTCTCTTTGAATTTATTTTACTAAGGGTTTGTTGAACTCTTTGGATGTGTAAATTTATCTTTTACAGAAGTCACATATGTGGAACCTTAAAGTATGTAGCCTTTAAGACTGACTTCTGTTACTTCTCAATTTGCATTTAAATTTCAACCTTGTCTTTGTGAGTCTTGATATGTCATTCCATTTTGTCACTGTACAGTATTCCATTCTGTGGATGTGATATACTACAATTTATTTATATATTCATCTACTGAAGGACATTTTGGTGGATTGTAATTCTTGGAAATTATGAATGAAACTACTATAAACATTTGAATATAGGTTATTTTTTGTGGGCATATTTTGAAATCTGTTACATGAATTTCTAGGAGTCATGATGGTGGATCCTATGGTAAACTTATGTTTAGCTCTGTGAGATCATGAGTCAGCTTTGATTTTTCTGTTTATATTTTATTTAACTTCTCTTTGACTTACGGTACAATGCTGTCAGCCCTCTTCTATGTTAGAGTTTTAAACTGCTTTTCCACTCCAGAGTTTTTCACAGTTTTGTCCAGGTTTACTTGCTTTCCTTTACTTATTTATTTATTTTTGTGTGTGAAGGGAGGCAACTTTAAATCCATGCACATTCACTGTCTTAAAAAGATTCTTAAGAGGAGAAGTGTCAGATTTATTCTATTTTTTAGCCTATGTTTTTAATCTCCCTAACACAAAGCATATAAGATCATCTTGTATTTCTGATAGCTCTTGCAATTATTTTTTTAACTAGTCTGATCTAACAGTTAGAGAAAATAAAACTAGAATTTACAGGCCCTTTTTGCTTTGGGAAGGTTAATGCTAATGAATGATTCAGTTCCTTATAAGGACTTAAACTGAAATTTAGGTAATCTGTCACCAGAAGAAACATGTTATTTAAGTGAGAGAATTTTTTATTGTCCTGAACAGCTAATCATAGTAATAGTAAACTATATTAGAGATTACATTATATATTTTTATACAGAATGCTAAATATTTACAAATGTCAATATTTTGCAAACTAACACAGTTAACATATTGCATTTATCATATTTAGTTTTTTATTTTTGTACTTAACAGTAGTCAGAAGACAATCTTAGTCCAAACAACTAGGAACAATTAAATTATCTTGTTTCTGTACTTTATTCTACATTTCTTGTTTGATTAACTCTCATTTTCACCACAAAAGAGTAAGTATCAAGGTTAGCCCATCTTATTATTTCACCACACCTCATTCAAATAAAGTATTTTCATTTGCTTCCCCCTAAAATCTTCGGACACTGACCTAAAATAAATATGATATAAAAGATCTTAAAGATAAAGCAAATAATTTACTCACCATCAAACACATCTCAGACTTGATGTTTTGGCTCTATTTCCTTGATTAACAATGTATTACATTACTATTATGAGTACTATCTGTAGTCATAAGTCTAAGCACATAAAGTACTAAGTCCTAATGTACCTAATTTAATGGTAGGTATTATTATTATCACTATATACTATTATTATCACTATGTTCTATTATCCTTACCACCTGTCTTAGTAACTATCAGTTTCTTCCAATTTCATCATAATCAGACCAATTTTACGATTTCTATCTTTCTGGCTCTTGGATAGTAGACAAACTCATTCCTGATGTTTTTACCCTAGTGTGATCTCTCAATTTTGGTGAACTGTTTCGTAGACACGTATGGCTATTGGGTGCTTGTGGCTTCCCTGTGTTTATGTCACTGGTAGGAGAAAGGGTGATTATTATTAGGATTTTTCTTCAAGAAAGATTATAATAGGGAGGTAATTAAATATTGGGGTATAATAATAAAACAACTCCTACTCACATCTGGCCCCACCTTTAGTGTTTGACTAGAGATGCTTAAAAGGAAGAAGATCATTATCTCACTAATTGAGCTACGGACAGACTTGTTTCTTGTCAGCTTTTCAAAGCAGAATTTTAAGAGTCTTTACAAAATAATAGGTAACATTTGGAGAATATTTTGAAAAGGAAAATAAGAAAATAAAAATCATCTGTAATTACAGCAACCAAACAGAATCACATTTAATAAAATGTTTTAGGTATTTCTTATCTTTTCATAAATAAATGTTAAAATGTTGTCATGCTGTATATATGTTTTTACTATAATTTGAACGTTTTAAATAATATTAAATAGTCTTCTAAAACATCCTTCCTAATGATCTTAAGAATTCTCCAGGGCCTGGATGTCTCAGGGCCTGGATGTTCTAACGTGGGGAAGCTGTGACCGCTAGCTGCCCCTCTTCATGGTGTGGCCATTCCTCATGTAGCTGGTCTGTGAGGAACTGTGAGTTTCAAGTTCACCATCTCAACTTGTAAAGTGAGCCTGTCTGAGATGCTGGAGGCACTAGGGCTGCTGCCACTCTGGTGCCTGCACTGCTGTGATAAGCAGCCTGTTTGAGTGGGGTGTTCTCAGAAGGGGAGTCTCAGGGAGTGACCCAAACTGTGTTATCTCACACAGTGATCTCATTTAGCAGCAAATTCTCCAATTTTGCATGTTAGAAATCAGAAATTTCTCTAAGGATTTGTGTTTTAGATGTGATGTGAGGCTGTTGGGGAGGAGTAGGTGACCTATTGAATAAAGGCCATTTACTTTGTCCTCTGATGTGCTTGGCATGTGTAATAGTTTGTAGGGATCATTTGGTGAGAACACCATTTGTAAACACCTCACTTTAAGGTGCTGATGCTGACGTGATGTTTTTATTTCTATACTTTCCTGGCCAGTAGTGATCTTGCCCCAAAGCCCTTCCTTACTGACAGGAGCAATGGCAGTTCTGAGAACCTAACCTGCTTAACTGAGGGATGTGATGCTTGGTTGATTCAGCACTCCTGCCCTTCCTGGAGCATAGCTGGTGACTGCTCCAATGATTTTGAGTCTTTCCTCTTCCTCATTTTCCTTTCTTCTTCTCCAATTATAAACCACATTCTTGCAAAGCTTCCTGATTATTGGTCTAAGGAAGCTCTAGCAACATCACCTTAAATACTCCACATACCATATTTAGTAAGCCTCACTGATTGCAGGAAGAGTTTACGAAAGATATGAAAGAGGAGTCACTATATGCGTTGACAATATATATGTTGAGTGAACAATATGTAACAAAATGGATAGATGAGAGGTGTACATTGGGGTGTGACTTGATAATCTAGCAGGTCATGGGACTAGGGGGCTTATGGAAAAGACAAAGAAAGAACATGCAAACAAATTAAAAAACACCGAGAAACACCTAAAACCTGTTTGGAAACAGAGAGGAAGAATACATTTTAGGTTACACTTAGTTTGTATTTTCCCCCAGATTTCAGACTTTAAGTGCTCTGACCATCTCCACTCTGCAAACCTACTTCTAATTATTTGCATATGATAATGTGAGTCTATGCAGCTTGTTCTCTATAGGATGGTTACAGGGAATCATATAGGCATGGTTCAATACCATGAATGCTTGTAATTTTGTTTCACGTCTCTCCATTTCCTTAATGTGGTGGCTAAGAATACATTTTTATAAATAAAAAGACAATAGTACACATCCTTGATGGCAGCAAGTAGCAAATGTGCTGGGGAGACTGGCTCTCACTCTGGAACCTGTCCTGGGTGACAATTGCCAGTACAAATTGGATGGAGAAGACAGCTTCAAAGGGAAAAGGAAAATCGTAAAATCCAGGGTCCTATGAAAGAGAAAGATAGAAGTGGAGGAGAAAGTTGCTGGCTTGAACAGGGTCAGCAATGGCACAATGCGGTCAGCTTCCAACTCCAGAGGTAAGTATGATTCTCCCCTGCTTATAATCCCAGGGAGGAGAGGTGACCTGGCTGTGGTCACACAACTTAGCAAACAAAAACAATCTGGG
Source organism: Trachypithecus francoisi (assembly GCF_009764315.1). Classification (NCBI taxonomy): domain Eukaryota; kingdom Metazoa; phylum Chordata; class Mammalia; order Primates; family Cercopithecidae; genus Trachypithecus; species Trachypithecus francoisi. The sequence continues at coordinate 95,208,679 of NW_022681470.1, read as the reverse complement.
GCCAGAATTCAGGCCTTTGTTAGGCCTCCCCTTCCTTCTAGCACACTGGCAAATTGTATAAGGAAAGTAGAGGCGGAGATGGGTTCATGTACAACAATATGGCATTCAGCTAAAGTGGATCAGGGCAGGAAGTTTTATGATTTAGGGAAGGTGTAAGACAGGAAAGGATCATAGCCCTCAGTCAAAAAAGAGATCCCTTTACCACCAGTTAGAGAATTCCCCAATTCTCCCTTTGCCATAGGTCACTGAAACTGAGATCTAAGGCAGGGCTTCTGTGAGTCAGGAACACTTAACCCAGTGGGGAGATTCCAGAACAGGATATTTCCTAGTTTGATAATCACTGTCAGGCCAGTTATGGATAAATTTGCATTTAACTTAAGACAGTACTGGATCAGTGTAGTTTTTGGCAGTTCCATTTCCTGTTGGGTGGTGCAGCAGGCCCTGTAAAGAGCTTTTCTGCTGCACTGCTCCTAAACTCCTGGTACCTGAGCACCGATCTGCCTTGGAGAACCTGGTGAGTTGGCTTCCTTGAGTTCCTCTGTTCTTTGTGCCCTAAAATGTTGAATTTAATCTGAGTACAGCAAATTTGGTTGATTCAATCCTGTGAATGTTGATCTGATGCTATTTAGTGGATGGAAATGTAGGATTAGAGCACAATGATATGCTATTTTAGCTTTCTTTTGGTACATAGCTAGGGGTTCATACAGACGGAGAAGTTAGTTAAGGGGAAAGCTTTGATTTGAACAAGAATAAAATAACAAAGTATTTTTCTTTTTTCTTTGCTTTTCTGGTGTCCTTTTCAAAGGTTTATGTCGTAGCAGGTGTGAGAGCATGTAGTTCTTCCCAAACAGCCCTTTTCTCTGTGCCCATGTCAACCCACTGGGATTTTACAACAGATAACGATGATAGGAATAGCTTGTGAGACAGCCCTGGGTATCTGAACTTGTGACTGCCTTTCTTGAAGATGTTATTTTCATAGAAGTAACATGCTTGGTTGTTTACTACAGAGGTATTTTCTTTGGAAAACTTATATGAGAAAACACAGGAATTCCCAGGGACAATGAAGTAATTCGCTGAAGTGGAAGTGAGAAACCAGGGAGTCTTGAAAAGGGAATTAAGAGTTTAAATAATTTCTTGGAGATAGGAGAAATAATATGCCATGGTATTACACAAGCTTTGGCTTCTCTCTCTGGAGGAGTCCATTCTCATGAACACTGTCATATAATTTCTTTCAGTTTCTGAGACTCCAGCAGGATGTCTTACCAACAGCAGCAGTGCAAGCAGCCCTGCCAGCCACCTCCTGTGTGCCCCACACCGAAGTGTCCAGAGCCATGTCCACCCCTGAAGTGCCCTGAGCCCTGCCCACCACCAAAGTGTCCAGAGCCCTGCCCACCTCAGCAGTGCCAGCAGAAATGTCCTCCTGTGCCACCTTCCCCACCCTGCCAGCCAAAGTGTCCACCCAAGAGCAAGTAACAGCTTCAGGATTCATCAGGAACATGAAAGGATAAGGATAATTGGCTCACCTCGTTCCACAGCTTCACTTGCATCTTCTCATCAAAGCCATCCAGGGACACACAGGGAGCTTTGATCTGCCTGTGATGATCCCTGATAGCAAAAGGTTTCCTTTTTGAGGCTGCCATACTGCCACTGTCCAGGTGGAGACTGAGCAAAGGAAGTCCTGGGCTGTGCCAGCTCCCAGAGCTTCAGAAGAAAGAGCAGCTCTCTCCCTGGGAACTATCAGAGAATTCTGTTGATGTGTTCTGTGCCTGTCTGTCCCCTGAGCATGAGCTTCTACCACCTGGGCAGTTGTCATTTTCCTTTCACTCTCTGAATAAAGTATCTATGCATAATATTTGTGAATGGATCTTTTGTTTCTTTTCAAATCTGCTTTATTAGCAATATTTTATAATCATTTGGGTATATTTCCACCTTTCTTTCATCCACAGGCAGGATCTCACAATTTGGGACATATCAAAAATTATTTCTGTATGATTTTAAACCTGTTTTATTTTCCTTAATTAGTGTTTGACTGATTTGAGGAACATATTATTCAACTTCTCTGACTGTCAATCTCTTTACTGCAAAGTGAGCAAAATAACATTTACTTAACGAACTTGTCTAAGGCATAAAATTGAATTACTATCTGAAATTTTATTGGCACAATGCCTAATACGTAATTGGCTGCCATTTGATAGAGGTTTATTCGCAGCACCATATCATCATTTTTTCCACCATTATGATCATCATCATCATGATCATCATCATCACTCCCCACGACAACCACTACCATATTTGTTCCAGCAATAGAGTGTCTTGGTTGTAACTAATGTGGAAAATAAGAAGACTCTCTTTGCTATTTTTTATTGATTCCTAATACCTATACACATCTTGGGGTACATGTGATATTTTGTTACATGGATCAAATGTGTAGTGATAAAGTCAGGATATTAGGAAATTTAGGGCATTCATCACCTTGTGCATTTATCATTTCTCTCTTTGTTGGAAACATTTAAAACTCCTTGTAAAAAGTGTTTTATTACACTTTAAGTTTTGGGGTACCTGTGCAGAATATGTAGGTTTGTTACATAGGTATACATGTGCCATGGTCATTTGCTGAGCTCATCAACCCATTATCTACATTAGGTATTTCTCTTAATGCTATGCCTCCTGTAGCCCCTCACTCCCCGACAGGCCCCGGTGTGTGATGTTCCCCTCCCTGTGTCTGTGGGTTCTCATTGTTCAGCTCCCACTTATGAGTGAGAACATGTGGTATTTGGTTTTCTGTTCTTGCGTTAGTTTGCTGAGAATGATGGTTTTCACCTTCATCCATCTCCTTGCAAAAGGCATGAACTCATCTTTTTTATGGTTGCATAGTATCCCACGGTGTATATGTGCCACGTTTTCTTTATCCAGTCTATCATTGATGGGCATTTGGATTGGTTCCAAGTCTTCGCTATTGTGAATAGTGCCACAATAAACATATGTGTGCATGTGTCTTTATAGTAGAGTGATTTATAATTCTTTGGGTATATACTCAGTAATGGTATTGCTGGATCAAATGATATTTCTATTTCTAGATCCTTGAGGAATCACCACACTGTCTTCCACAATGTTGAACTAATTTACACTCCCTCCCACCAACATTGTAAAAGCATTCCTATTTCCCCACATCCTCTCCAGCATCTGTTGTTTTCCTGACTTTTTAAAGATCGCCATTCTAACTGGCCTGAGATGGTATCTCACTGTGGTTTTGATTTGCATTTCTCTAATGACCAGTGATGATGAGCTTTTTTTTGTATGTTTGTTGGCTGCATAAATGTCTTCTTTTGAGAAGTGTCTGTTCATATCTTTCGCCCACTTTTTGATGGGGTTATTTCTTGTAAATTTGTTTAAGGTCTTTATAGATTCTGGATATGAGCCCTTTGTCAGATGGGTAGATTGAAAACATTTTCTCCCATTCTGTAGGTTGCCTGTTCACTCTGATGATAGTTTCTTTTGTTGTGCAGAAGTTCTTTAGTTTCATTAGATCCCATTTGTCAATTTTGACTTTTGCTGCATTTGCTTTTGGTGTTTTAGTCATGAAGTCTTTGCCCACGCCTATGTCCTGAATGGTATTGCCTACAAAATCAATGTGCAAAAATTACAAGCATTCCTGTACACCAATAACAGACAAACAGAGTGCCAAATCATGAGTGAACTCCCTTTCACAATTGCTACAAAAAGAATGAAATACCTAGAAATACAACCTACAAGGGATGTGAAGGAACTCTTCAAGGAGAACTATAAACCACTGCTCAAGGAAATAAGAGAGGACACAAACAAATGGTAAAACATTCCATGCTCATGGATAGGAAGAATCAATATCATGAAAATGGTCATACTGCTCAAAGTAATTTAGAGATTAAATGCTATCCCCATCAATTGGAAAAAACTACTTTAAATTTCATATGGAACAAAAAAAGAGCCTGCATAGCCAAGACAATCCTAAGCAAAAAGAACAAAGCTAGGGGCATCACACTACCTGACTTCAAGCTATACTACAAGGTTACAGTAACCAAAACAGCATGGTACTGGTACCAAAGCAGATATATAGACCAGTGAAACAGAACAGAGGCCTTAGAAATAACACATCTATAACCATCTGATCTTTGACAAACAAAACTTACTCCTTTTATGTATCTCTATGTTTGTACTCATTAACCAGTGTTTTTTCATTCTCCACCCCCTGAACACCCTTTGCTGCTTCTGGTATCTATCATTCTACTCTCTACCTTTATCGATCAGCTTTTGTAGCTCCCACATATAAGTGAAAACATGCAATATTTGTCTTTCTCTGCTTGATTTATTTTACTTATCACAATGACCTCCAGTTGAATCCATGTTTCTTCCAATGACAGGATTTCATTCTTTTTATTACAATGGAATAGTATTTCATTGCGTGTACATACAATATTTTCTTTATCCATTTATTTGTTAATAGATGCTTAGGTTACACATCTTTGCTATTGTGAATAGTGCTTCAATAACCATGGAAGTTTAGGCATCCTTTTTATAATCTGATTTCTTTTTCCTTTGGATAGATACACAGCAGTTGGATTGCTGGATTGAATGATAGTTACATTTTTAGTTTTTTTGGAGAAACCTTCTTACTGTTTTCCATAGTGGCTGTACTTATTTACATTCCCACCAAGGGCATATAATACTTTTTTCTTTACATCCTCTTCAGCACCTGCTATTTTGTTTTAAACTTTTATTTTACGTTCAGGGGTACATGTGCAGGTTTGTTATATAGTTAAACTTGTGTCACAGGGGTTTATCATACAGTGATTTCATCATCTCGGTATTAATTCTAGTACCCATTAGTTATTTTATCTGATCCTTTCCTTCCCCATAACCACCACCCTGTGGTAGGCCCGGCCCCATTGTCTGCAGTTCCCCTTTATGTGTCCATGTGTTCTCATCATTTAACTTACTGTTATAAGTGAAAACATGTCATATTTGGTTTTTTGTTTCTGCTTAGTCTGCTAAGGATAATGGCCTCCAGCTGCATCCATGTACCTGTAAAGGACACAGTCTCATATCTTCTTATGGCTGCATAGTATTTCATGGTGCATATGTACCACTTTTTCTTTATCTAGTCTATCATTGATGGGCACTTAGTTTGATTCCATGTCTTTGCTATTATGAATAGTGCTGCAATGAGTGTAACACATTCATGTATCTTTATGATAGAATGGTTTATATTCCTTTGAGTATATACCAAGTAATGGGATTGCTGGTTTTAATGGTAGTTCTTCAATTTTAGTTCTTTGAGTAATTGCTACCATGTATTCCACAATGTTTGAATAAATTTACACTTCCACCAACAGTGTATAAGCATTTATTTTCTCTACAATCTCTCTAGTACCTCTTACTTTTTTTTTTTTTGACTTTTTAATAATAGCCATCTGACCGGTGTGAGACTCTATCTCACTGTGGTTTTGATTTGCATTTCTCCAGTGATCTGTGACATTGACCTTTTTTTCACATGCTTCTTGGCCACATGTATGTCTCCTTTTGAAAGTGCCTGTTCCTGTCTTTTGTCCACTTTTCAAAGGGGCTGTTTATTTTTCTTGTAAATTTGTTCAAATTCCTTATAGATGTTGGATCTTAGACATTTATAAGATGTGTAACTTGCAATATTTTTAGCAGAGATGGGGTTTCACTGTGTTATAGTGCTATAAATTTCCATCTTACCACTGTTTTAGCTGTGGCCCAGAGATTCCGGTGCTTTGTAGCTTAATAACTTCTTGATTTTTTCCTTAATTTGATTATTTACCCAAAAGACAGTCAGAAACATGTTAATGAATTTCTAATTAATTGTATGTTTTTGAGTGAATTTCTTAGTCTTGATTTCTAATTTCATTCCACTCTGGTTTGAGGAACTAGTCGCTATGATTTCAGTCCTTTTGTATTTACTGAGGAGAGTTTTATATCCTATCATGTGATGGATTTTAGACCATGTGCCATGTCGCAATAACAAGAATATATATTCTGTTGTCTTTAGGTGGACAGTTATGGATTATTAGCAGGTAAATTTGATCCAGTGCTAAGTTTTAGTAGTGAGTAGCACTGTTAATTTTCTGTCTCTATGATGTGTCTAATACTGTCCATGTGATGTTTCAGTCTCTCACCATTATTATGTGGGAGTCTAAGTCTTTTTGAAGGTCTCTAAGAACTTGATTTATAAATCTGAGTTTTCCTGTGTTGGGTGCACATATATTTAAGATAGGTCTTCTTGTTGATTTGATCCCCTTACCATTATGTAAGGCTGTTTTTAGTCTTTTTCTGATGTTTGTTGGTTTAAAGTCTCTTTTGACTGAAATTAAGATGGCAACCCCTGCTTTTTTCTGTTTGTTTGCTTTTTGTTTGTTTGTTTGTGTGTTTGCTTGGTAGATTTTTCTCCATCCCCTTACTTTGAGCCTATGTGGGTCATTGTATGTGAGTTTGGTCTTTAAAGACAGCATACGAATGGATCTTGGTTCTTTTTCTAGCTTGCCACTCTGTGTTTTAATTGGGGCATTTATCCCATGTACATTCAAGGTTAGTATTGATACATGTGGATTTGATTGTGTCATGATGTTAGCTGGTTATTCTGAAAATTTGTTTATGTGGTTGCCTCATAGTGTCACTGGTTGTGTACTAAAGTGTGTTTCTGTAGTTGCTGGTAATTGTCTTTCTATATTTACTGTTCCCTCTAGTAACGTAGCTCTACTGATAACAAATTCCCTCAGCCTTTGCTTGTCTGAAATGATCTTTTTTCTCTTTAACTTATGAAACTGAGTTTGACTAGTTATGAAATTCTGGGTCGATATTTCTTTTCTCTAAGAATGTTGTATATTGGCTCCCAATCTCTTCTGGACTATATGGTTTCTGCTGAGAGGTCTGCTGTTAGTCTGATGGGCCTCCCTATGTAGGTGACCTGACCTTTCTCTCTAGCTGCCTTTAGCATTTTTTCTTTCATTTGACCTTGAAGAATCTGATGATTATGTGCCTTGCAGATGATGTTCTTCTGTAGTATCTTGCTAGGGTTGTGTGCATTTTCTGAATTTGAATGTCTACCTCTCTAGCTGGATTGGGTAAGTTCTCATGGATGATATCTCAAAACACATTTTCAAGTTGGTTACTCTTCCCATCTCTTCCAGCAACACCAGTGAATCACTAACTTGAGTTCTTTATAAAATAACATATTTATCTGAGGCTTCATTCATTCCTTTTCATTCATTTCTCTCTTTTCTTGTCTGACTGTCTTATTTCAGAAAGTCAGTGTTCAAGCTCTGGGATTCTTTTTTCTGCTTGGTCTATTCAGATATTAATGCTTGTGATTGCGTTAGAACATAACAAACAATAAATTTTGTAGTGTTTTTCAGCTCTATCTGGTAGGTTATGTTCTTTTCTTTACTGGCTATTTTGTCAGTCAGCTCCTGTGTTGTTTTATTGTGATTCTTAGCTTCCTTGGTTTGGGTTTCATCATAGTCTTAAATATCAATGATCTTCCTTTCTATCCATATCGAAATTCCATTTCTGCCACTTCAGCCATTCTAGCTCAGTTCAGAACCCTTGCTAGAGAGGTTGTGTGATTGTTTGCAGGAACAAAGACACCCCGGCTTTTTGAGTTGTCAGAGTTCTTGTGCGGATTCTTTCTTATCTTCATGTGCTTATATTCCTTCAATCTTTGAAGTTGCTGACGTTTGGGTGGCTTTTAATTCCTTTTATCTCTTTTGATAACTTTGAGGTTGTGATTGTGGTATAACATCAATTCAGATGACTGGCTTCATTTCTGAAATATTTTAGGGTCCCAACACTCAGCTCCGAACTCCTGGACTGCATGCCGTAACTCTGAGGGAACTGTGTCAGGCTTGACTTTGTCCTTTGGCTCCCCCAGGTTAGGAATCCACTGTGCTTTGGAGGCTGAGGTGCTCCTTGAACCCTGTTCACTACACTCTGATGAGTGGTGTCAGCCAAGGTGTTTTGCAGTGTGGTGACAGTGGGGTCCATTCTTGTTTGTATGTGCCAAGAGCAGTGGCAGCATGGCGGGGTGCATGCTATTGGGCTGGGGGCAGTGTTCTTGCAGGTGCTAGCCTCTGTGGGGATGTTCACCACAGTGGTGGGGGCAATGTGGCTTGGGGGTGTAGGGGGTCCCTGCTGGTTACTGTGTGTGTTGTCACACTTGTAGTGTTGTTGGTATATGGTAGGGTGCTGGCGGGTGCAGGTCTGTGCCCTTTTTCTGTGTGCTGCAGTTAGGGTGGTTGTTTGGGGTACAAGAATTTCCATTGTCTTCAGTGCCTAGTTTCACTCCCATGACAGTGTTGGCACAAGGGTATACACTGGCATGGGCGGTGGACTGGCAAGGTTGGGATTGGCTGGTTCTGTGATTGCAATGGCTATCACAAGGGAGAATAGGCTGACTGTACTCTCACTGCAGCAGTGACAGGGCAGGATGCACACGCTCACATATACTGGTGAGGAGAGGAAAGCAAAACCCACTCACGCACTCACCTGCTGGCAAAGTGATATGGCATGTTACTTTGGGCCCACGGTAAGCTGCAGTGTTAGGAGTGAGCAGGTGGGCTGGTGGGTGACCCTAGATGGCTGCCCTACTGGAATTCTCCATTTGTTAGCTGTGATCTCCCAGCACAGAGGCTAAAATGTGGGTCCCAAGGTCGCCCAAGTTTGCCCTAGAAACGAGTGCATCCAGGCTGGCACCTCAGGAGAGACCAGCTGACTAGGAAGTGCTTAGGTCAGACTGGTGCCATCTGAAGGGCAAGATTGCCCTGCAGAGTTCAGGTCCAACAGTTCCCCAAGGGCTAAAGTCTGCTAGGTAAGTAAGTTGAGCCTAGGGAGATGGCCGTCCCTGGCCCTGTTCCACTATAGACAAGCCCCCATCAAACCTGTTGAGCTCCACATCAGCTGGCATGCTGCCCCTGTCACTTCTCTAAGCAGCTCTCCCTGTCAACTGGAGTGTCCCTGGTGGTTGAGGGAGTCTCCTCTTGCCGGAATTCCAGAGGCCCATGGGGAGAGTGGGTTGCTCCTTGCCAGTTCATCTCAGCTGTTCCCCTGGATTCACTGGAGGCCAGGAACAAGTCCTGGTGTGTAGTGTCTCTGGGCAGGGCTCCTAACTTTTTCTCTTTTCAGCCTCGTTTCTGGGTCTTCCCTTGGTTCACTTTCAGTGCCTTCCCTCTGGATATCTGTTAGAAGTGCACCTGTTATCTTGGTCCTTTAGCGGCAGCTATTCCACCTGGCTGCATCCAGTTGGCCATCTTGCCCAGAGCCAAAGGAATTATCTGGGATTCTAAATGTTTTTGAGTCTTTTTTACATCAATATTCATAAGGAATATTGTTCTGTAGTTTTCATTTCTTGTAGTGCCTTGTCTGACTTTTGTGTCAGGGTAATGGCGGGCCTCATGGAACAAGACGGGAAATAGTCTCTATTTTCAGTTTTCTTTTTTGAATGATTTTGAGAAGGATTGGCATATATTTCTCCAGTAAACCCTTCTGGTTCAACACCTTTCTTTCTTGTGAGATTTTAGATTAGTGATTCAATCACCTTACTTATTAGAGATCTGTTCAAATTATCTATTTCTTCATGATTTGGTTTGGTAGACAGTATATTTCTAAGAATTTGTTCATTTTAACTGGGTTATTTAATAAGCTGACATAGAATTATTTATAGTTTCCTTTTCAGATTGTTTTCATTTCTGTAAAATCAGTAGTAGCGTTACTCCTTTTTTTTTTTTTAAGAATTTAGGTATTTGAGTCTTACATCGTTTTTTATTCCTGTAGTTAATCTGTCTAAAGATTTGTCAAACTTGTTGATATTTTTCAAGGAAATAAAACTTAATGTTATTGATTTTTCTCTACTGTTTGCTTGTCCTTTATTAGTATCTCTATGCTAGGCTCATAATTTCTTTTTTGGGGTTTATCTTACTTTACTTTTTGTAGTTTCTTAAGTGTAACATGAGGTTATTGATCTGAGATTTCTTTTTTCATTAAAAATATGTGGTTAGGGCTATAAATTTTCCTGTTAGCACTGCTTTCTGCTGCAACCTGTAAGTTTCGGTATGATGTGTTTTGTTGCCAGTAGTCTCAAGTGAGTTCTAATTTTCCCTGTGATTTCATATTTGACTTGTTGGTTGTTTAAGAGTGGGTTGTTTAATTTCCACAAATTTGTGAAATATGCCGTTTTAATTTGATCATAAGTTTTTTATTTTATTTCCTTGTAATTGGAAAAGCATGATTTTAGACTTTTAAAATATATTAACTTGTTTTGTAGCCTAATATGTGGTCTATCCTGGAGAGTGTTCTTCCATGTTCTCTTGAGAAAACTGTAAGGTGTATCCTGCTGCTGTTGGGTGGAGTGTTCTATATTTGCCTATTTGGTTCGATTGGCTTATATATTTATGTCCTCTATTTTTTCAAACTTCTACTATTCTAGCCATGAGAATTCACTAATGAGAATTCACTCACAATTCACTAATGAGAGTGAATTATTTGAGTTTTCAACATTTATTATAGACCTATAAACTTCTTTTAATTTCTCTCACTGTATCTTCGTATACTTTGTAGTTCTCATGTTTAGTAAACGTATGTTTATAACTTCTATATTTTCTTGGTGAATAAATCTCTATCAATACATGTGTCCTTTGTAGTATCTTATAACATTTCTCAACTTAAAGTTAATTGTGTCTGATGTTAATGTAGCCACCTATGGTCTCTTTTGGCTACTATTTACATGAAATATCTTTTTCCATCCTATTACTTTCACCTCCTTTGTGTCTTTAGCTGTAAAGTTAGTCTCTTAAACAAAAAATGGTTGAATTTTTTTTTTTGATTCATTATTCCAATTTGTGTTGTTGGGGAGAGTTTAATTCATCCACATTTAAAGTAATTACTGATAAAGAAGGTCTTCTTTCTGCACTTACTGTTTTCTGTATAATGTTTGTTTTTCACTACTGTCTGATTTATGTTTATTTGATTTTTTGTAGTGAAACTAGTTTATTGCCTTTTATCTTTTGTGTATGCTCGAAAATATTTTTGTGATTTCAATGGAGATAATATATAATATCCTAAAGTTATAGTAATCTATTTGAATTAACACTTGTTTAACTTCAATTGCATTGAAATGTTGACTCACACCCAGCCTGGACAACATGGCGAAACCCTGTCTCTACTAAAAATACAAAAATTACCTGGGTGTGGTTGCACATGCCTGTAATTTCACTACTAAGGAGGCTGAAGCAAGAGAATTGGTTGAGCTCAGAGGCGGAGGTTGCAGTGAGCCAAGATTATGCGACCACATTCCACCCTGGGTGAGGCAGTGAGATTGTCAAAAAGAAAAAAAAAAAAAGCAAAGTTGACTCATACAGCCCTATCCTGTTTTTATGCTGAGTTCACAAATTCCTTCTTCATACATTGTGTGTTCACTAACCTCGACTTGTAATTATATTGTATTTATTTGCATTTTAAATCTTGTAGAAAGTAAAAAGTGGAGTTACAAGCTAAAATTTCAATAATGCTGGCTTTTATATACCAGTGTACATTTATCAGAGATTTTTATATCTTCATATAGTTTCTCTCCAGGATCCTTTTATTTCAACCTGAGCATCTCTCTTTATAATTTATCATACACAAAATACAGGGCCAATGAAATGCCTCAAGTTTTAATTTCTGGAAATGCCATAATTTTGCCTTCATTTTAAAGGACAGTTTTGCTGTGTATAGAATTCTAGGTTGAAAGTGTTTTCTTTTAGGGCTTTAAATACGTCATCCTACTACCTCTCGATCTCCAAGGTTTCTGATGAGCATTTGGTCACCTCCTTCTTAAGGATTTCTTAGATATGATGATTCACTTTCCTCTTACTGCTTTCAAGATTCTCTCTTTTGATAATTTGATTATAATGTGTGTCATCATGGGTGCCACTGAATTCATTGAACTTGGAGTCTGTTGCACTTTTTAGAAGTGTAATTTTGCCTTTTACAGAAATCATATAAATGGGCCTACAGCCTTTGAGGCTGACTCTTTTTACATATCTGTTTGCATTTCAAATTCAACCATGTCTTTGTGAGTCTTGACACGTCATTCCATGTTATCACTGCACAGCATTCGATTGCATGGTTGTGATGTACCACGGTTTATTGATTCAATTATTGAAGGACATCTTGGTAGATCACAAATAGTGGATATTATGACTAAAGCTGCTATAAGTATTTGAATGCACATTATTTTTCGTCAAGATATTTTAACATGTACTAGATCAATTTTTGAATGTGCTATTGCGGGATCATATTATAAAATTATGTTTATCTTTTAAGATTGTAAGTTAGTTTGGATTTTTTTGTAGTGTTTATATTTTATTTAACTATTCTCCAACTTACAGTAGAATTTCCAGGTCTCGTCCTATGTTAGAATTCAGACAGTATTTTCTCTCCAAATTTTGTTCACAATTTTGTTTGTGTTTCTTTGTTTTCCTTTTGACTTTTTTTTTGAGGGAGACCACAGTCTATGCACATTCACTGTGTTGAAAAGATTCTTACAAGGAGAAGTGTCTGATTAATTCCATCATTTACCACATAGCCTTCTTAATCTCATTAACACTAAGCATACTGAAGTACTTTATATTACTAATAGCTCTTAAATTTTGCTCTTAAATATTCAGGTCTAACATAAAGTGAAAATAAAAGTAGAATTTATAAGGTTTATACATTTTGGAAAGATTAGTGCTAATGAGGTATTCAGTTTTTTATAAGGATTTAGCTAAAATTTAGGTAATTTGCCAGCAGAAGTTTGTGATATTTAAATAAGCAATATTTTTATTGTCCTAAACAGCTAACCACAGTAACAGTAGACTAAATGGGAGATAACATTATATATTTTTTTCACACAGAATAAACCATTATATATATTTTCACACAGGATAAAAATATCTATACATGTTAATATTTTGCGAATCAACAAATCAACATACTACTATTTATTGTTTTTAGATTTATTTTTTCTTGTACTAACTGAATTGAGAGGAAGCCCATAGAGAGTTCAAATAACATGGACAAATTAAAACATTTTTTTCTATCCTTTGTTCTAAATTTCTGCTTAGGTTAACTCTCATTTTTAATACATAAGAACAAATGTGCAGAACAGCCCATCTTATTATTTCTGCGCACTTCATTCAAATAATATATTTGCATTTGCTTTTTCCTAAAAACTTCTGGCACACACTTAAAATAGGGATGATATAAACAATCTTAAAGAGAAAGTTGATAACTTTCTTAACCATAAACAACTTGAAATCGATGTTTTGCCTCTATCTCTTTGATTAACCATGTGTTTCTTTACTATTTTGAGTACTATCTGTAGCCTGTGCTAAGTACTTTATATGCAGTCTCTGATTTAATTTTTTTTCTCATGACAATTTAGTGGTAGATACTATTGTTATCACTATGTTCTATTATCTTTATTACCTGTCTACCCATCATCCATTACTTCCGGTTTCATCATATTATGGCCAATTTTATGATTTCTATCTGTCGGTGTCTTGGATAGTAGACAAACTCATTCCTGATTGTTTTTTACCCTAGGAAGATCGGCCAATTTTGGTGAACTTTTTTATACATACATATAGCTATTGGGTGTCTGTGGCTTCTGTGTACATACGTCACTGCTATGAGGATGGGGGATATTATTGGGGTTTTCTTCAAGAGAGATTTTAGAAGGGATGTGATCAAATGTAGAGCTATAACAATAAAACAGCTGCTACTTGCATCCAGCCCCACCCTTGATCTCTGACCAAAAATGCTGAAAAGAAAAAAGACCATTATCTCACTAATTGAGCAATGGACAGGCTTGTCTCTTGTCAGCTTTTCAAAGCAGAATTTTAAGATTCCTTCCTCAATAATAGGTAACATTTGGAGAATATTTTGAAAAGTAAAACAAGAAAATAAACATCATCTGTAATTTCACCAGCCATATATTAATAACATTTAATATATTGTTTCATGTTTCCTATCTTTTAATAAATATTGATGAAAATGCTGTCATGCTTTACATATGTTTTTAGTACAATTAGAATATTTTAAATTATATTAAATAATCTTCCAAAACATCCAATTTAATGATCTTCACTATTCTATGATATGTATGTTCTGTAATTTATCGGATTCAGCATGGAAGGACAATGGAGGCTTAGCCTTTCATTCAGAAATAAAAGCAGAAGGCAGATATGTGATATGTGTGGGGAGTTGCAAGATTCTGAACATGGCAAGAATATTTTCTCATAATTTCTGTTTTTTAATTTTTTCTATTTAATTTTAAAATTTTATTTGCCAGTACTATTTTGTTTAGTGGAATGTATAGTATTGAAATGTGAGATAAAATGTTGAATCAAGTATTAGACAAAATTAAAAGTGTTTGCACAAAGTGAATGGACTGCCACGAAATTATGTTATGTGAAAAAAAGAGCAATTCTCAAAAGGTTACGTGATGTATAAGTTCACTCAAATATTCTTAAAATAATGAAATCATGGAGATGGATAAAAGAGTAATATTTACCAGAGGTAAGTATTTGGGAAGGGAGGGGTGGTTATGACTATAAGTGGGGAGCAGAGAAGACTTGTGGAAATGGAATAGTTGTGTATCTTGATTGTAGTAGTAGTTAGCCAGCACTATGTATGTGATGTAAACTTCACAGCATTATAAACATACACAAACACAAATGAGTGAATATATAATTAATAAAATTCAAATATACTGTCTGAATCAGAAAATGTTAAAGTTATTTGTTTTTTCCTGTCATTTTAAGTACTAATAATTCCTACTTAATGATTCCCTAGAAAATTATGGCATAGAAGTAATAGGAATGAACCTAAGGCTATTAGAGTCTTAAAGAACATAAAGCGAACCTCTTTAGACATGTAGATGACAGATAAAGACACATGGTCTGTGGGTGTGAGTGTGTGTGTATTTGTTTGCATGTGTATGTATGTGTGTGAAGTATGCCTCGCTCTATGTCTCAGGGCCTGGATGTCATAATTAGGGGAAGCTGTGACTGGTAGCTGCCTCTCTTCATGTTATGGCTGTTCTTCATGTAGCTGGTCTGTGAGGAACTGTGAGTTTCCAGTTCTCCACCTCAACTTATAAAGTGAGCCTGTCTGAGATGCTGGGAGCACTAGGGCTGCTGCCACTCTGGTGCCTGCACTGCTGCAATAAGCAGCCTGTTTGAGTGGGGTGTTCTCAGAAGGGGAGTCTCAGGGCGTGACCCAAACTGTATTATCTCACACAGTGATCTCATTTGGCAGAGAATTCTCCAATTGTGCATGTTAGAAATCAGACGTTTCTCTAAGGATTTGTGTTGTAGATGCGATGTGAGGCTCTAGGGAGGAGTAGGGGACCTATTGAGAGAAGTCTGTTTACTTCACCCACTGTGCTTGGCATGTGTCATGGTCTATAGGAAGCATTGGGTGAGAACACTATTTGTAAACACCTGGTGTAAAGGTGCTGACATGATAGTTCTATTTCTTTAGCATCTGGCCAGTGGTGATCTTGGCCAAAAGCCCTTCTTCATAGACTGGAGCAATTGCAGATCCGGAAACCTAACATGCTTAACTGAGGCATGTGATGCTGGGTTGATTCAGTGCTCTTGCTCTATCTGGAGGATAGCTGGTGAGTGCTCCAAAGAATTTGGGTCACTCCTCTTCCTGTTTTTCCTTTTCTTCCTCTTCCTTCTTCTTCTCCAATTATAAAACCACATTCTTGGAAAGCTTCCTGATCATTGGCCCAGATGATAAAACTCCAGCAGCATTATTTTAAATGTTTAATATACAATGTTTAGTAAGTCCCATTGATTGCAGGAAGAGTTTAAAAAGATGTGAAAGACATTCACATGAATAACATTTGTATTGAGTGAACAATGATAAAAAGGACAGATGAGAGGTATACATTGGGGTGTGAGTTGATAATCTAGCAAGTTGTGGGGCTGGAGGGCTTTGGGAAAAGACAATGGAAGAACATACAAACAAATAAAAAAATACTGTTTTTCAAACACTAAAACCTGTAGAGAAAGCAAACACATAGGATCACACTTTGTTTATATTTTCCCCTTGATTTCAGACGTCAAGTGCTTTGACCTCTATTGTGGAAAACTTCTAATTATTTACATCACATACTGTGAGTCTATGCATCTTGCTCTCTATAGGATGTTCACAGGGAAATATACAGGCATGGTTCAATACAAATATTTAAAATGAATGCTTGTAACCTTGTTTCCCTTTTCTCCATTTCCTTAAAGTGGTGAATAAGAGTACAGTTTTACAAGTGAAAAGGCTCTAGTACACGTCCTTGATGGCAGCAGTGGCAAACGTACTGGAGAGACTGGATCTCACTCTGGTATCTATCCTGGGACACAAGTGCCTTCTTGAGGGTTGTAGAAGACAACCCTCAAAGAGGAAAGGAATATAGGTAAAATCTGGGGTTCTGTGAGAGAAAGATAGAGGTGGAGCGGAAAATTTCAGGCTTGAACAGGGTCAACAGATGGCACAATGTGGTCAGTGCCTCCAAACCCAGAGGTAAATATGATGCTCCTCTGTTTACAGTTCCAGGGAGGAGAGCTGTGGTCATAAAACTTAGCAAAAAAATCTGGGGCCAGAACTCAGGCCTTTGCTAGGTCTCTCCTTCCTTCTAGCACACTGGCAAATTGTATGAAGAAAGTAGAGGTGGAGATGGGTTCATGTACAACAATATGGCGTTTAGCGAAAGTGGATCAGGGCAGGAAGTTTTATGATTTAGGGACGGTGTAAGAAAGGGAGGAATCATTGCATCCAGTCAGGAAAGAGAGCCCTTGATCACCAGTTAGAGAATCCCCCAAGTCCCTCTTTGCCGTAAGTCACTGAAATTGAGATCTAAGGCAGAGCCTCCATGAGTCAGGAGCACTTAATCCAGTGGAGAGATCCCAGAACAGGATATTTACCAATTTGAGAATCCCTGTCATGCCAGTTATGGATAAATTTGCATTTCAATTGGGACATTGCTGGACCAGCCCAGTTTTAGGTAGTTCCCCTTCCTGCTGGGTGGGGTAGCAGGCCCTATAAAGAGGTTCCCTGCTCTACAACTCCTAAACTCCTGGTACTTGAGCACCGATCTGCTTTGGAGAACCTGGTGAGTCTGCTTCCTTGAGTTCCTCTGTTCTTTGTGCCCTGAAACGTTGAATTTAATCTGAATATGTCAAGTTTGGCAGATCCAAACCTATGATCATAGGTTTGATGGTACTTAGTGAATGGAACTACAGGATTAGACTACATGATACAGTGTTTTATATTGCTTTTTAAAAAAATGCACAGTTATATGTCCATATGAACAGAGAAGTTAATAGGAAAGCCTTTGTTTGAAGAAAGGGATGAAGTATTTTTCTCTTTTCCATATTTTCCTGGTGTCCTTTTCAAAGGTTTGTGTCTTAGCAGGTGTGAGAGCCTGAACTTCTTCCTGAACGGCCCTTACTCTGTGCCCAAGTCAACCCACTGGTGCTTTACAACAGATAATGATGATAGGAATAGCTGTGAGATTGCCCAGGGAGTCTGAACTTGTGACTGCCTTTCCTGAAGATGTTATTTTCATGGAAAAACATGCTTGCTTCTTTATTACAGGGATGTTTTCTTTGGAAAAATTGTATGAGGGAAGGCAGGATTTCCTAGGGCCAATGAAACAACTTGCTAAAGTGGAAAGGAGAAGACAGGAAGTCATGAAAAGGGAGCTAAGAGGCCGGGCGCGGTGGCTCAAGCCTGTAATCCCAGCACTTTGGGAGGCCGAGACAGGCGGATCAGGAGGTCAGGAGATCGAGACCATCCTGGCTAACATGATGAAACCCCGTCTCTACTAAAAAATACAGAAAAAAAAAAAAAAAACTAGCCGGGCGAGGTGGCGGGTGCCTGTAGTCCCAGCTACTTGGGAGGCTGAGGCAGGAGAACGGCGTAAACCCGGGAGGCGGAGCTTGCAGTGAGCTGAGATCCAGCCACTACACTCCAGCCTGGGTGACAGACCGAGACTCCGTCTCAAAAAAAAAAAAAAAAAGAAAGGGAGCTAAGAGTTTAAATACATTTTTGAAGATTGGAGAAATAATATGCCATGGTATTACATAAGCTTTGGCGTCTCTCTCTGGAGGATTCCTTTCCCGTGAACACTGTCGTATCATTTCTTTCAGATTCTGATACTCCAGCAGGATGTCTTATCAACAGCAGCAGTGCAAGCAGCCCTGCCAGCCACCTCCTGTGTGCCCCACGCCAAAGTGCCCAGAGCCATGTCTACCCCCAAGTGCCCTGAGCCCTGCCCACCACCAAAGCGTCCAGAGCCCTGCCCACCTCAGCAGTGCCAGCAGAAATATCCTCCTGTGCCACCTTCCCCACCCTGCCAGCCAAAGTGTCCACCCAAGAACAAGTAACAGCTTCAGGATTCATCAGGACCATGAAAGGATAAGGATATTTGGCTCACCTCGTTCCACAGCTCCACCTGCATCTTCTCATCAAAGCCATCAAGGGATACACAGGGAACTTCTTTCCCCTTAGCCTATGATCTGCCCATGATGACCCCTGATAGCAAAATGTTTCCTTTCTGAGGCTGCCATACTGCCACTATCTAGGTGGAGACTTACAAAGGAAGTCCTCAGCAGTGCTAGTTCCCAGAGCTTTGGAAGAAAGACCAGCAGCTCTGTCCCTGAGAACCATCAGAGAATTCTGTTGATGTTTCCTGTGTCTGTTTGTCCCCTGGGCATGAGCTTCTACCACCTGTGCAGTTGTCACTTTCCTTTCACTCCCTGAATAAAGTATCTATGCATAATATTTGTGAATGGATCTTTTCTTTTCAAATCTGCTTTGTTAGTAATATTATGTAATCATTTGGGTTTATTTCCACCTTTCCCTCAACCACAGTCAATATCTTAAAATTTGGGTCATACCAAAGATTATGTCTGTATTATTTAAATCACTTTTATTTTTCCTTAATTAGTGTTTGATTGATTTGAGGAACACATTGAACTTCTCTGAATGTCAATCTCTTTACCGCAAAGTTAGCAAAATAACATATACTTAACAAACTGGTGTCGGGATAAATCTAATTACTATCTGAAATTTTGTTGGTGCAATGCCTGACACATAATTAGCTGTCTTTTTAGAAGTTTATTGGCAGTTACATATTATCATTGTTTCCACCATTACCACCACCATCACCATCATCATCATCATCATCACTCCCCTTGGCAACCACTACCATTTTTGTTCCAGCAATAGAGTGGCTTGGATGTAACTAACATAAAAAGTAAGAAGACTCTGTTATATTATTTTTTATTGGTTCCTAATACTTAGACACATTTTTAGGGTACATGTGATATTTTGTTACGTGGATCGAATGTGTAATGATAATGTCAAGATATTAGGAAATTTAGGGCATTCATCACCTTGAGCATTCATTATTTCTCTCTTTGTTGGAAATATTTTAATTCCTCTCTTCTAGGTATTTTGAAAAATACACTATGTTGTTGTACACTGTAGTCACCCTACTCTGCTATCAAATATTAAAACTTACTCCTTTTATATTTCTGTATGTTTGTACTCATTAGCCAGTGTTTCATCATTCTTCCTCCCCTGAACACCCTTCCCTGCTTCTGGTATCTATCATTCTACTCTCTACTTTTATAGATCAAATTTTGTAGCTCCCACATATGAGTGAAAACATACAATATTTGTCTTTCTCTGCTTGATTTATTTTACTTAACATAGCGACCTCCAGTTGAATCTATGTTGCTTCCAATGATGGGATTTCATTCTTTTTTTTACAATGGAATAGTATTTCATTGTGTGTATATTGTGCCTTTTCTTCATCCATTCATTTGTTAATGGATGCTTAGGTTATACATCATTGCTATTGTGAATACTGCTGCAATAACCATGGGAGTTTAGGCATCCTTTTCATAATCTGATTTCTTTTCCTTTGGATAGATACACAGTAGTTGGATTGCTGGATTGAATGATAGTTCTATTTCAGTTTTTTGGATAAATCTTAACGTTTTCCACAGCAGCTGCACTAATTTACATTCCCACCAAGAGCATATAAGACCTTTTTCTTTGCATCCTCTTTGGCATCTGCTTTTTTTAAGTTTTTGTTTTAAGTTCAGTGGTACAAATGCAGGTTTGTTATATAGTTAAACTTGTGTCACAGGGGTTTATCAGACAGCTATTTCATCACCCAGGTATTAATTCCAGTACTCATTAGTTATTTTTTGTGATCCTTTCCTTCCCCATAACCACCACCCTGTGGTAGGCTCCACTGTCTGCTGTTCCCCTCTATGTGTCCATGTGTTCTCATCATTTAACTTGCTGTTGTAGGTGAGAGCATGCCATATTTGGTTTTCTGTTTCTGCGTAAGTTTTCTAAGGATAATGGCCCCCAGCTCCATCCATGTACCTGTAAAGGACACAGTCTCATTTCTTCTTATGGCTGCATAGTATTTCATGGTGTGTATGTACCACTTTTTCTTTATCTAGTCTATCATCGATGGGCAATTAGTTTGATTCCCATCTTTGCTATTATGAAAAGGGCTGCAATGAACACAACACGTTCATGTGTCTTTACGATAAAAAGGTTTATATTCCTTTGGGTATATACCAAGTAATGGGATTCCTGGTTTTAATGGTAGTTCTTTAATTTTAGTTCTTTGAGTAATTGCCACACTGTATTCCACAATGTTCGAATAAATTTACACTCCCACCAACAGTGTATAAGCATTTATTTTTGTCTTCAACCTCTCTAGCACCTCTTATTTTTTTTTTGACTTTTCGTAATAGCCATTATTGTATCTCATTGTGGTTTTGATTTGCATTTCTCCAGTGATCCGTGAATTGAGCTTTTTTTTTCATATGACATGTATGCTTGCTGTTGAAAGTGTCTGTTCCTGTCTTTTGTGCGTTTTTCAATGGGGCTGGTTTTTTTTCTTGAAAATTTGTTCAAATTCCTTATAGATGCTGGATGTTAGACCCTTATAAGATGTGTATCTTGCAAAATTTTTCTCCCATTCTTTAGGTTGTCTGTTTACTTTTTTGATAGTTTCCTTTGCTATGCAGAAGCTCTTTACTTTAATTAGATCTCATTTGTCAATGTTCTTTCTTTCTTTCTTTTTTTTTTTGCAATTGCTTTTGGCTTCTTTGTCATGAAATCTTTGCTAGTTCCTATGTCCAGAAAGGTATCACCTGGGTTGTCTTCCAGGGTTTTTGTAGTTTTGGGTTCTACATTTAAGTCTTTAATTCATCTTGAGTTGATTTTTGTATATGGTGTAAAGAAGGTATCCAGTTTCAATCTTCTGCATATGGTTAATCAGCTATCCCAGCACCATGTACTGAACAGGAAGTCCTTTTCCCATGCTTGTTTTTGAAAAGTTTTTAAAAGGTCAGATAGTTACAGGTGTGTTGTCTTATTTCTGGGTTCCCTATTCTGTTCCATTAGTCTATGTGTCTGTTTTTTCACTAGTACCTTGCTGTTTTGTTTATGGTAGACTTGTAGTATAGTTTACAGTTGGGTAGCATGATGTCTCCAGCTTTGTACTTTTTGCTTAGAATTACCTCGGCTATTTGGGCTGATTTTTGATTCCATATGAGTTAAAAAAAATTTTTTTCTGGTTCTGTGGAGAATGTCATTGGTAGTTTGATAGGAGTCACATTGAATCTGTAAATTGGACAATATGGCCTCTTTTCTTTTCTTTCTTTTTTTTTTTTTGACACAGAGTCTTGCTCTGTCGCCCAGGCTGGAGTACAGTGGCCCAGTCTCAGCTCACTGCCAGCTCTGCCTCCCGGGTTCCCACCATTCTCCTGCTTCAACCTCCTGAGTAGTTGGGACTACAGGTGTCCGCCACCAGGCCCAGCTAATTTTTTGTATTTTTAGTAGAGATGGGGTTTCACCATGTTAGCCAGGATGGTCTCAATCTCCTGACCTTGTGATCCGCCCACCTCGGCCTCCCAAACTGTTGGGATTACAGGTGTGAGCCACTGCACCTGGCCAATATGGCCCTTTTAAGGATATTGATTCTTCCTATTCATTAGTATGGAATATTTTTCCATTTGTTTATATCACCACTGATTTATTTGAACAGTGTTCTAGAATTCTTCTTGTAGAGATTTTTCACCTCCCTGGTTAGCTGTATTCCTAGGTATTTTATTATTTTTGTGGCAATTGTGGATGGGATTGTGTTCCTGATTTGACTCTTGTGTTGGTTGTTGGTGTATAGGAGTACTAGTAATTTTTGTACATTGATTTTGAATCCTGAAAGTTTGCTGAAGTTGTTTGTCAGCTGAAAAACCCTTTTGGTCTTTGACCATAGGGTTTTCTAGATATAGTATCATATCGTGTATAAACAGAAATAGTTTGACTTATCCTCTCCCTATTTCGATGCTCTTTCTTTCCTTAGGCTCCATGATATTCTGGGCAGGACTTCCCATACTCTGTTGAGTAGGAGTGATGAGAGAGGGCATCTTTCTCTTGTGCTGGTATGCCTTCAACTTTTCCTCATTCTATATGAGGTCGGCTGTGGATCTGTCATAGATGGCTCTTATTATTTAGGTATGTTCATTTAATACCTAGTTTGAGAGTTTTTAACATGAGAGGGTGTTGAATTTTATGGATAACCTTTTCTACGTCTATTGAGATAATCTTGTGATTTTTGTCTTAGTTCTGTTTATGTAATGAATCACAGTTTTTGATTTGCATATGTTGAACCAACCTTGCATCCTAAGGGCAAAGCCAACTTGATTGTGGTAGATAAGCTTTCTGATGTGTTGCTGGATTCAGTTTGCCAGTATTTTTTTGAGGATTTTTGCATTGATGTTCATCAAGGATATTGGCCTGAAGTTTTCTTTTTTTGTTGTGTCTTTGCCAGGTTTTGGTATCAGGATGATGTTGGCCTCACAGAAAAAAGTTAGGGAGGAGTTCCCTCTCAATATTTTGGAATAGTTCCAGCAGGAATGATATAAGCTCTTGTTTGCACATCTGGTAGAATTCAGCTGTGAATTTGTTTTGTCCTGGGCTTATTTTGGTTGGTAGGCTATTTATTACTGATTCAATTTTGGAACTCATTATTGGTCCTTTCACAAACTCAAATTCTTCCTGGCTCAGGATTTGGAGGGTGTATGTGTCCAAGAATGTATGTGTTTCTTCTATATTTTCTAGCTTATGTACATAGAGGTGTTTGTAATATTCTCTGATGTTTATTTGTATTTCTATAGAGTCAGTGGTAATATTCCCTTTGTTTTTTCTAATTGTGTTTATTTGGATCTTCTCTCTTTTCTTCTTTATTAGTCTAGCTAGCAGTCTACTTATTTCATCATTTTTCTCAAGAACCACCTCCTGGATTTGTTGATCTTTTGAATGGTTTTTTATGTCTCAACGTCCTTCAGTATGCCTCTGATTTCAGTTATTTCTTATAATCTTCTTGCTTTGCAGTTAGTCTCTCTTGGTTCCCTAATTCTTTTAGTTGTGATGTTATGTTTCCACATTGAGATCTTTCTAGCTTTGTTTTTTTTTTTTGAAAATGAAGTCTCACTCTGTTGCCCAGGCTGGAGTGCAGTAGTGCGACCTCAGCTCACTGCAACCTCCACCTCCCTGTTACAAGCGATTCTCCTGCCTCAGCCTCTTGAGTACCTGTGACTACAGGTGCTCAGTACCACGTTTGGCTAATTTTTTGTATTTTTAGTAGAGATGGGGTTTCATTGTGTTATAGTGCTATAAATTTCCTTCTTAACATGGACTTAGCTGTGTCCCAGAGATTCTGGTATGTTGTAACTTAAGAACTTCTTGATTTCTTCCTTAATTTGATTATTTACCCAAAGGACATTCAGAAGCAGGCTATTGAATGTCTAAGTAATTGTATGTTTTGGAGTGAATTTCTTAGTCTTAATTTCTAATGTTATTCCAGTGTGATCTGAGGAATTGGTTGTTATGATTTCAGTCCTTTTGTATTTACTTAGGAGTGTTTTATTTCCTATCATGTGATGGATTTTAGACTATGTGTCATGTGGCAATGAGAAGAATATATACTCTGTTGTTTTTAGGTGGACACTTGTAGATTATTAGCAAGTACATTTGATCCAATGCTAAGTTTTGGTAGTGAATAACATTGTTAGTTTTCTATCTCCATGAGGTATCTAAGATTGTCTGTGTCATGAATCTTATGACTATGTGTCTTGCAGATGATGTTCTTCTATTGTATCTTACTTCTCAGTCTCCCACTATAATTATTGGGGAGTCTAAGTCTCCTTGAGGTCTCTAAAAATTTGATTTATAAATCTGAGTTCTCCTGTGCTAGGTCCACATATATTTAAGATAGTTAGGTTGTCTTGTTGCTTTGAATCTTTTACCATTATGTAATGCTCTTTTTGGTCTTTTTTTGATGTTTGTTGGTTTAATGTCTCTTTTGACTGAAATTAGGATGGCAACCCCTGCTTTTTTCTGTTTTTCATTTGTTTGGTAGATTTTTCTTCATTCTTTTACTTTGAGCCTATGTGGGTCCTTGTATGTGATATTGGTCCCTTGAAGACAGCATACCAACGGGTCTTGGTTCTTTTTCCAGTTTGCCACTCTGCATTTTAATTGGGGCATATAGCCCATTTACATTCAAGGTTAGTATTGATATATGTGGATTTGATTGTGTCATGATGTTAGCTGGTTATTCTGCAAACTTGTTTATGTGGTTGCCTATAGTGTCACTGGTCTGTGTACTAAAGTGTGTTTCCGTAGTTGCTGGTAATTGTTTTTCCTTTCTATATTTAGTGCTCCTTTTAGGAGCTCTAGTAAGATAGGTCTGGTGGTAACAAATTCCCTCAGACTTTGCTTGTCTGAAATTGAGTTTAACTTATGAAACTGAGTTTGACTAGATATGAAATTCTGGATTGGTATTTCTTTTCTCTAAGAGTGTTGTATATTGGCTCCCAATCTCTTCTGGACTACATGGTTCCTGCTGAGAGGTCTGCTGTTAGTCTGATGGGCCTCCCTATGTAGGTGACCTGACCTTTCTCTCTAGCTACCTTTAGCATTTTTTCTTTCATTTGACCTTGAAGAATCTGATGATTATGTGTCTTGCAGATAATGTTCTTCTGTAGTATCTTACTTGGGTTCTCTGCATTTTTTGAATTTGAATGTCTACCTCTCTAGCTGGGTTGGGTAAGTTCTCATGGATGACAACATGTGGAAATACATTTCAAGTTGGTTACACACTTCCCTTCTCTTTCAGCAACACCAATGTATCACTAACTTGATTTCTTTATGAAATACCATATTTTTCTGAGGCTTCATTCATTCCTTTTAATTCATGTCTATATTTTCTTGTCTGGTTGTCTTATTTCAGAAATTCAGTGTTGTAGCTCTGGGATTCTTTTCTCTTCTTGGTCTATTCAGATATTAATGCTTGTAATTGCATTAGAAGAAAACAAACAATAAATTTTGTATTGTTTTTCAGCTCTATCAGGTCAGTTATATTCTTTTCTTTACTGGCTATATTGTCAGTCATCTCTTGTGTTGTTTTATTGTGATTCTTAGCTTCCTTGGATTGGGTTTCAACATACTCCTACATCTCAATGATATTCCTTCCTATCCAAATTCAAAATTCCATTTATGCCACTTCAGCCATCCTAGCTCAGTACAGAACCCTTGCTAGAGAGGTTGTGTGGTTGTTTAGAGGAACAAAGACACCCTGGCTTTTTGAATTGTCAGAGTTCTTGTGCTGATTCTTTCTTATCTTCATGTGCTTATATTCCTTCAATTTTTGAAGTTGCTGACATTTGGATGGGTTTTAATTTCTTTTATTCCATTTGATACCCTTGAGATTTTGAATGTGGCATAACATCAATTCAGATGACTGGCTTCATTTCTGAAAGATTTTAGGGTCTCAACACTCAGTTCCCAACTCCTGCACTGCATGCTGTAACTCTGAGGGAACTGCATCAGGCTCGATTTTGTTCTTTCGCTCCCCCAGGTTAGGAATCCACTGTGCTATGGAGGCTGAGGTGTTCCCTGAGCCCTGTTCACTACAATCTGATGGGTGGTATCAGCCAAAGTGTTTTGCAGTGCAGTGGCAATGCGGTCCATTCTTGTTTGTATGTGCCAAGCAAGAGCAGTGGTTGCATGGCAGGGTCCATACTATTGGGCTGGGGGCAGTGTTCTTGCAGGTGCCAGGGTACCTGCTTCTGTGGCGACACTTACCACAGTGGTGGAGGCGATGTGACTTGAGGCATAGGGGGTTCCTGCTGGTGACTGTGTGTTGTCACACTTGTAGCATTGTTGGTATGTGGGTAGTGTGCTGATGGGTGCAGGCCTGTGTGCTTTTTCCGTTTGTCACAGTTAGGGGTGGTTGTTTGGGGTGCAAGAGTTTCCACTGTTTTCAGTACCTAGTTTCACTCCTATGGCAGTGTTGGCACAAGGGTATACATTGGCATGAGGGTTGGGGCTGGCGGGCTGTGTGATTGCAATGGCCATCACCAGGGAGAAGGAAGCTGACTGTACTCTCTCTGGAGCAGTGACAGGGCAGGATGCACACTCTCACATGTACTGGTAGGTAGAGAAAAGCAATACCCAGTCATGCACACACATGATGGCTGGCAAAGTGATATGGGGTGTTGCTCTGGGCCCAGGGGAAGCTGTAGTGTGTGGAGTGAACAGATGGGCTGGTGGGACTGCCTTGCTGGAGTTCTCCATTCGTTAGCTGTGATCTGCCAGCACAAAGGCTAAAATGTGGGTCCCAAAGTCATCTGAGTTTACCCTGCAGTTAAGTGCATCCAGGCTGGCACCCCAGGAGAGACAAGCTGACCACAGAGTGCTCAGGTCAGACTGGCCCCATCTGAAAGGCAAGATTGCCCTGCAGAATTCAGGTCCAACAGCTCCCCAAGGGCTAAAGTCTCCTATGCGAGTAAGTTGAGCCTAGGGAGATGGCCATCCCTGGCCCTGCTCCACTACAGACACTCACCTACCAAACACTTTGGGATCCACATCAGCTGGCATGCTGCCCCTGTCACTTCTTTAAACAGCTCTGCCTGACAATTGGAGTGCCCCTGGTGGTTGAGGGGGTCTCCTCCTGCTGGGATTCCAGAGGCGCATGGCAGGAGTGGGTTGCTCCCTGCCAGTTCAACTTAGCTGTCCTCTTGGATTCACTGAAGGCCAGGAACGAGTTCTGGTGTGTAGTGTCCCTGTGCAGGGATCCCAACTTTCTCTATTTTCAGCCTAGCTTCTGGGTCTTCTCTTCGTTCACTTTCAGTGCCTTCCCTCTGAATATCTGTTAGAAGTGCACCTGTCATATCAGTTCCTTAGTGGCAGCTGTTCCACCTGGCTGCATCCAGTTGGCCATCTTGCCCAGAACCACAGGAATGATCTGGTATGCTAAAGGTTTTTGAGTCTTTTTTGCATCATATTCACGAGTTCTGTAGTTTTCTTTTATAGTGTCCTTTTCTGGCTTTTGTATCAGTGTAATGGCAGGCCTTGTGAAATAAGACAGGAAGTAGTCCCTATTTTCAGCTTTCTTTTTTTGAAAGATTTTGAGAAGGATTTTTTTACATTTCTCCAGTGAATCCTTCTGGTTCAACACTTTTCTTTCTTGTCAGATATTAGTGATTCAATTTCCTTACTTATTATACATCTATTCAAATTATCTATTTTATCCATGATTTGGTTTGGTAGACAGTATATTTCTAAATAATTTGTTCATTCCAATGGGGTTATCTGATAAGCTGACATAGAATTATTTATATCTTTCTCTTCAAATTTTTTTATTCTGTAAAGTCAGTGTAACATTCCTCCTTTCTTTTAAGACTTTAACTATTTGAGACTTACATCATTTTTATCCCTACAGTTATTCTGTCTAAAAATTTGGGGGAAATGCCCAATATGGGTGAATAGGAACAGCTCCAGCCTCCAGCTCTTAGTGTGAGTGACAAAGAAGACGGGTGATTTCTGCATTTTCAACTGAGGTACCAGATTCATCTCATTGGGGAATGTCAGACAGTTGGTGCTGGTCAGCGGGTGCAGCCCAACCAGCGAGAACTGAAGCAGGGTGAGGCATCACCTCACCTGCGAAGTGCATAGGGGGAAGGTAATTCCTTTTCCTAGCCAAGGGAAACTGAGGCACACAACACCTGAAAAATCGGGTAGCTCCCACCCTAATACTGCACTTTACCAGGGGTCTTAGCAAATGGCACACCAGGAGAATATATACCATGCCTGGCCCGGAGGGTGCTACACCCACGGAGCCTCCCTCATTGCTAGCACAGTGGTCTGAGATCTAACTGCATGGTGGCAGCGAGGCTGGGGGAGGGGTGCCTGCCATTACTGAGGCTTAAGTAGGTAAACAAAGCTGCCGGGAAGCTTGAACTGGGTGGAGCCCACTGCAGCTCAAGGGGGCCTGCCTGCCTCTGTAGACTCCACCTCTGGGGGCAGGGCATAGCTAAACAAAAAGCAGCAGAAACCTCTGCAGATGTAAATGTCCTTGTCTGACAGCTTTGAAGAGAGCAGTGGTTCTCCCACCATGGAGGCTGAGATCTGAGAATGGACAGACTGCCTGCTCAAGTGGGTCCCTAACCCCTGAGTAGCCTAACTGGGAGACATACCCCACTAGGTGCAGACTGACACCTCACACCTCACACGACTGGGTACAAGTTTCATAAGTGAAGGAGAAATAAAATTCTTTACAGACAAACAAATGCTTAGAGATTTTGTCACCACCAGGCCTGCCCTACAAGAGACCCTGAAGGAAGCACTAAACATGGAAAAGAACAACCGGTACTAGCCACTGCAAAAACATGCCAAAATGTAAAATCGATGCTAGGAATAAACTGCATCAACTAACGAGCAAAATAGCCAGCTAATATCATAATGACAGGATCAAGTTCACACATAACAATATTAACCTTAAATGTTAATGGACTAAATGCTCCAATTAAAAGACACAGACTGGCAAATTGGATAGAGTCAAGACCCATCAGTTTGCTGTATTAAGGAGACCCATCTCACATGCAGAGACACACATAGGCTCAAAATAAAGGGGACCCTCAAGCAAATGGAAAACAAAAAGAGCAGGGGTTGCAGTCCTAGTCTCTGATAAAACAGACTTTAAACTGACAAAGATCAAAAGAGACAAAGAAGGCCATTACACAATGGTAAAGGGATGAATTCAACGAGAAGAGCTAACTATCCTAAATATACATGCATCCAATACAGGAGCACACAGATTCATAGAGCAAGTCCTTAGAGACTTACAAAGAGACTTAGACTCCCATACAATAATAATGGGAGACTTTAACACCCCACTGTCAACATTAGACAGATCAACGGGACAGAAAGTTAACAAGGATATCCAGGAATTGAACTCATCTCTGCACCAAGTGGACCTAATAAACATCTACAGAACTCTCCACCCCAAATCAACAGAATATACATTCTTCTCAGCACCACATTGCACTTATTCCAAAATTGACCACATAGTTGGAAGTAAAGGACTCCTCAGCAAATGTACAAGAACAGAAATTATAACAAACTATCTCTCAGACCACAGTGCAATCAAACTAGAACTTGGGACTAAGAAACTCAATTAAAACCGCTCAACTACATGGAAACTGAACAACCTACTCCTGAATGACTACTGGGTATATAACGAAATGATAGCAGAAATAAAGATGTTCTTTGAAACCAATGAGAACAAAGATACAACATACCAGAATCTCTGGTACACATTTAAAGCATTAATTTATAGCACTAAATGCCCACAAGAGAAAGCAGGAAAGACCTAAAATTGACACCCTAACATCACAATTAAAAGAGCTAGAGAAGCAAGAGCAAACACATTCAAAAGCTATCAGAAGGCAAGAAATAGCTAAGATCAGAGCAAAACTGAAGGAGATAGAGACACAAAAAGCCCTTTAAAAAAATCAATGAATCCAGGAGTTGGTTTTTTGGAAAGATCAACAAAATTGATAGACTGCTACCAAGACTAATAAAGAAGAAAAGAGAGAAGAATCAAATAGATGCAATAAAAAATGATAAAGGGGATATCACCACCAACCCACAGAAATTCAAACTACCATCAGAGAATACTATAAATACCTCTACGCAAATAAACTAGAAAACCTAGAAGAAATGGATAAATTTCTGGACACATACACTCTCCCAAGACTAAACCAGGAAGAACTTGAATCCCTGAATAGACCAATAGCAGGCTCTGAAATTGAGGCAATAATTAATAGCCTACCAACCAAAAAAAGTCCAGGACCCGATGAATTCACAGCCGAATTCTACCAGAGGTACAAGGAGGAGTTGGTACCATTTCTTCTGAAACTATTCCAATCAATGGAAAAAGAGGGAATCCTCCCCAACTGATTTTATGAGGCCAACATCACCCTGATATCAAAGCCTGGCAGAGACACAACAAAAAAAGAGAATTTTAGACTAATATCCCTGATGAACATTGATGCAAAAATCCTCAAGAAAATACTGGCAAACCAAATCCAGCAGCATGTCAAAAAGCTTATCCACCATGATCAAATGGGGTTCATCCCTAGGATGCAAGGTTGGTTCAACATACGCAAATCAATAAACGTAATCCAGCATATAAACAGAACCAAAGACAAAAACCACATGATTATCTCAATAGATGCATAAAAGGCCTTTGACAAAATTCAACAGCCCTACATGCTAAAAACTCTCAATAAATTCGGTATTGATGGAACATATCTCAAAATAATAAGAGCTATTTATGACAAACCCACAGCCAATATCATACTGAATGGACAAAAACTGGAAGCATTCCCTTTGAAAACTGGCACAAGACAGGGATGCCATCTTTCACACTTCTATTCAACATAGGGTTGGAAGTTCTGGCTAGGGAAATCAGACGAGAAAGAAATCAAGGGTATTCAGTTAGGAAAAGAAGAAGTCAAATTATCCCTGTTTGCAGATGACATGATTGTATATTTAGAAAACCCCATTGTCTCAGCCCAAAAGCTCCTTAAGCTGATAAGCAACTTCAGCAAAGTCTCAGGATACAAAATCAATGTGCAAAATTCACAAGCATTCTTATACACCAGTAACAGACAGAGAGCCAAATCATGAATGAACTCCCATTCACAATAGCTTCAAAGAGAATAAAATACCTAGGAATCCAACTTACAAGGGATGTAAAGGACCTCTTCAAGGAGAACTACAAACCACTGCTCAGTGAAATAAAAGAAGACACAAACAAATGGAAGAACATACCATGCTCATGGATAGGAAGAATCAACATTGTGAAAATGGCCATACTGTCCAAGGTAATTTATAGATTCAATGCCATCCCCATTAAGCTACCAATGACTTTTTTTACAGAATTGGGAAAAACTGCTTTAAATTTAATATGGAACCAAAAAAGAGCTCACATTGCCAAGACAATCCTAATCCAAAGGAACAAAGCTGGAGGCATCACACTACCTGACTTCAAACTATAGTACAAGGCTACAGTAACCAAAGCAGCACGGTACTGGTACCAAAGCAGAGATATAGACCAATGGAACAGAACAGAGTCCTCAGAAATAATACCACACATCTACAGCCATCTGATCTTTGACAAACCTGACAAAAACAAGAAATGGGGAAAGGATTCCATATTTAATAAAGGGTGCTTGAAAAATTGGCCAGCCATAAGTAGAAAGCTGAAATTGGATCCTTTCCTTACTCCTTATATGAAGATTAATTCAAGATGGATTAGAGACTTAAATGTTAGACCTAATACCATAAAAACCCTAGAAGAAAACCTAAGTAATATCATTCAGGACATAGGCATGGGCAAGGACTTCATGTCTAAAATACCAAAAGCAATGGCAATAAAAGCCAAAATTGACAAATGCGATCTAATTAAACTAAAGAGCTTCTGCACAGCAAAAGAAACTACCATCAGAGTGAACAGGCAACCTACAGAATGGGAGAAAATTTTTGCAATCTACTCATCTGACAAAGGGCTAATATCCAGAACCTACAAAGAACTCAAACAAATTTATAAGAAAAAAGCAACACCACCAAAAAGTGGGCAAAGGATGTGAACAGACACTTCTCAAAAGAAGACATTCACACAACCAACAGACACATGAAAAAATGCTCATCATCACTGGCCATCAGAGAAATGCAAATCAAAACCACGATCAGATACCATCTCACACCAGTTAGAATGGCAATCATTAAAAAAATCAGGAAACAACAGGTGCTGGAGAGGATGTGGAGAAATAGGAACACTTTTACACTGTTGGTGGGACTGTAAACTAGTTCAACCATTGTGGAAAACAGTGTGGCGATTCCTCAAGGATCTAGAACTAGAAATATCATTTGACCCAGCCATCCCATCACTGGAGATATACCCAAAGGATTGTAAGTCATGCCGCTATAAAGACACATGCACACCTATGTTTATTGTGGCACTATTCACAATAGCAAAGACTTGTAATCAACCCAAATGTCCTTCAGTGACAGACTGGATTAAGAAAATGTGGCACATA
The DNA here is from genome assembly GCF_009764315.1 of Trachypithecus francoisi. Classification (NCBI taxonomy): domain Eukaryota; kingdom Metazoa; phylum Chordata; class Mammalia; order Primates; family Cercopithecidae; genus Trachypithecus; species Trachypithecus francoisi. The sequence goes on along the minus strand of NW_022681470.1, from coordinate 95,176,121 downwards.
TACACCATGGAATATTATGCAGCCATAAAAAAGGATGAGTTCGTGTCCTTTGTAGGTACATGGACACAGCTGGAAACTATCATTCTCAGCAAACTATCGCAAGAACAGAAAACCAAATACAGCATGTTCTCACCCATAGGTGGGAATTGAACAATGAGATCACTTGGACACAGGAAGGGTAACATCACACACTGGGTCCTATTGTGGTGGGGCAGGGGAGCTTAGCATTAGGAGATATACGTAATGTAAATGACAAGTTAATGGGTGCAGCACACCAATTTGGCACATGTATACATATGTAACAAACCTGCACATTGTGCACATGTACCCTAGGGAAAAAAAAGGAAGAGGGAAAATACTGACCAAATTAAAAGAAAATTTCCTCGGAAAAAAACAAAACAAAACAAAAAAACCCAGACCATTACAGAAAAAGACCATTAGAATTTTTATTAGGATGCTGTTCCATTTCTCATAATTGGGGGGAAATTGACAACTTAATTATATCAAGTCTTCTAGTCCATGAACAAGGATGACTCTTCATTTTTTCAGTTTTTTCTTTGGTTTCTTACATCAGTGTTTTGTAGTTTTCATTACATATATATTGGATATATTTCTAAGAATTATACCTAAATACTTTATGGTTTGGATGCTATTATACACAGTACTTTTAATTTTAGCTTCCAATTGTTTATTGATCTTATTTGGAAATATTATTAATTCTTTTGTATGCTGAACTTATGTACTTAGATAAACTCGTTTATTAGTTCTAGTAGTTTTTGTGTGTGTTTATTACATTTCTTTGTTATTTTCTACATTGACAATTATGTCACCTGCAAATAAAGAGAGTTTTACCTTTTCCTTTCTAACCTATAGTCTCATTGTACTGATTAGGATCTCCACTATGATGTTGAGTATGAACAAGGAAATTTATGTTCCCAATCTTTTTTATTATTTTATTTTATTTCATTTTATTTTATGAGACAGGGTCTCACTCTGTTTCCCAGGCTGGAGTGTAGTGGTGCAATCATGGCTCACTGTAGCGTTGGCCCCTCTGGGGCTCAAGTGATCCTCCCACATCAGCCTCCTGAGTAGCTACAGGCACGTACCACCACACCTGGCTAATCTGTTTTTTTTTTTTTTTTTTTTTTGTAGAGGCAGGGTTTCGCTGTGTTACCCAGGCTGGTCTCAAACTCCTGACCTCAAGTGATCTCCTGCCTCAGCCTCCCAAAGTGCTGGCTACATGCATAAGCCTTTACACCTAGTCTATGCTCCTACTCGCAGAGGTAAAGCATTCAATCTTTCAACATTAGATAAGATGCTAGCTATAGGAATTTTGTCGATGCCCATTGTCAGGTTGAGAAAGTTCCCTTTAATTTCCGTTTAGCTAAGAGATTTTGTTATCACAAATGGATGTTGACATTTATCAAATGCCTTTTCTGCATCTATCAAGATGATAGTAGAGTTTGTCTTCTTTAGTTTGATATGATAATTGATGTTTATTGTTGAGTCAACCTTCCATTCCCAGGATAGACCCCATTCGTCATAACATATGTTTTTCATACATTGTTCAATGTGGTTTGCTAAAAATTTTTAATAATTTTGGTACCTATTTTCACAAGGAATATTGGTCTATAATTTTCTTATAATCTCTTTGTCTGATTTTAGCATCAGGGTAATGTTGCTCTCATGGAATGAGCTGGGAAGTATTCCTTCCTCTTCAGTTTTCTGGAAGAGTTTCTGTATAATTGGTATCATTTCTTCCTTAAATGTTTAGTAAAATTCACTGTGAAGCCATCTGGGCCTAGAGTTTTCTTTGTGAGAAAATTTTTAATTACACATTTAATTTATTTATTAGACATAAGGCTATTCAGGTTAGCTGTTTCTTTTTCAGTAAGCTTTACTAGTTGGTGTCTTTCATGGAATTTGTTCATTTCATCTAAATTGTTGAAATTACTGGCCTAAAGTTATTCACAATATTCCCTCATTATCCTTTTAATCTGCAGACTGATTTTTCCTCTCTCGTTCCTGATATCGGAAATTTGTATCATCTCTCTCTCTCTGCCTAAATGTTTTTCAATTTTTTAAAATTATACTTTAAGTTCTAGGGTACATGCGCACAACGTGCAGGTTTATTACATATGTATACATGTGCCATGTTGGTGTGCTGCACCCATTAACTTGTCATTTACATTACGTATATCTCCTAATGCTATCCCTCTCCCCTCCTCCCCACAATAGGATCCTATGTGTGATGATCCCCTTCCTGTGTCCAAGTGATCTCATTGTTCAATTACCACTTATGAGTGAGAACATGCTGTATTTGGTTTCCTGTTCTTGCGATAGTTTGCTGAGAATGATGGTTTCCAGCTGCATCCATGTCCCTACAAAGGGCATGAACTCATCCTTTTTTATGGCTGCATAGTATTGCATGGTGTATATGTGCCACATTTTCTTAAACCAATCTGTCACTGAAGGACATTTGAGTTGATTCCAAGTCTTTGCTATTGTGAACAGTGCCGCAGTAAACATACATGTGCATGTGTCTTTATAGCAGCATGACTTATAATCCTTTGGGTATATCCCCAGTAATGGAATGGCTGGGTCAAATAATGTTTTTCAATTTTATGGATCTTCTCCAAGAACCACATTCTGCCTTAATTGGTTTTCCATTATTTTTCTGTTTCCTATTTCACTGATTCGTTCTGTTATCTTTATTATCTCTTTTCTTCCTACTTTTGACAACGTTTGCTCATATTTATTCCTGGTTTTTATGACAGGAGCTTAGGTCATTGATTTAAGACTTTTCTTCTTTTCTAATATAGACATTTTAGTATATAAATTTTCCTCTAAGTATTGCTTTAGCTGCAACTCACAAATTTTGATATGTTTATCTTTTCATTTCTATTCAGTCAAAATACTTTCTAGTTTCCTCTTTCATTTTTTCTTTTGCCCATAAGTCATTTTTAGGTGTGCTTTGGTTTCCAAATATTTGAGCTTCCACATTTCCTTCTATTGTTTCTAATGTAATTTCATTGTGATCAGAGAACATACTTTGTAGGATTTGAATAATTTTAATTTATTGATATTTGTTTTGTGGTTCAGAATTTTTCTATCTTGATAAATGTTTCACGTACACTTGAAAGGAAGTATATTCCACTGTTGTTGAGTGGAGTGTTCTATAAATATCATTTAAATCAAATTAGTTGATAATGTTCTTCATGCTTTTATATAATTACTGATTTTCTGTCTCTGTTTTATCAGTTACTGAGAAATGGGTTTTAAAATCTCTGATGATAATTGACTATTTCTTCTCGTAGTTCTATCAGTTTTTCTAGAATTGTAAGGTCCTCTTGATAAGGTGTCCTTGCCTGGATTCCCTCTACTCTGCTGTGACCTGGAAACTTTCTCCAGGCTTTAAGTTGGGGAAATTGTTTTGCTTCCTTCATTTATCTTTCCTGCAATGCAGTGGGTGGGAATTTTTTTAAAATTTATTTTAAGTGACAAAAGTGGGAGGGTAAATCCAATCCGCATTACTCCATCTTGGCCAGAGAATCATGAAGGCAATAACTGAGTATAGACTTAAAAGAGATAAGGGGGCAATATCTGATACAGCACACTCCAGAAAGAGGAAAGTCTGAGATGGATATGTAACTGGCAAATTTGTGGAGCATCAAAGAGGCCAGTGTGGCTAGAGAGGATGAGCGGAATAACAAGAGATGAGATCAGAGATCGTTTAGTCTCTCTCTGGCCTATAGCTTACTCTGAGCAAGATGGAAGCCACTCTAGGGTGTTAAGCAGAGGAGTGACATGCTCAGACTCAGACTTCTGTTTTAAAATGTTCACTGTCTACTGAGTTGACAGTAGACTACAGAACAAGCTTGTCCAATCTGCAGCCCATAGGCCACACGCAGCCCAGGATGGCTTTGAATGCAGCCCAACACAAATTCGGAAACTTTCTTAAAACAATATGAGATTTTTTTTTTTTTTTTGCTATTTTTTTTTTAGCTCATCAACTATCTTTAGGGTTAGTGTATTTGATGTGTGGCCAAAGACAATTGTTCTTCAAATGTGGCCCGGGGAAACCAAAAGATTAGACACCCTGCTGTGGGGTATTAAGAGTAGAAGCAGTTGTGTCAGTCAGAAGGCTAGTACTACCAGCAACAAATGATGGCAGTTTGACCAGGATGGCAGCAGTGGAGATGATAAAGTATGCAGTGGAGATGACAAAGACTCTGATTATAATCTGAAGATAAAATTGGTAGGATTTACTAACAGTTTGCCTGTGAGGATGAGAGGAAAAAAGAACTTAAGAAAGATCTAGTGTCCTTTGAATTGTACCATACTATTTGTCTTTTGTGTTTGGCAAAAAGTTGGCGGGTTAGCCCTCCTATTATTGCTGCTACAGAATGAGCAGTTGTATATTTAATGTTTTTTCTCCTATTCCTTTCCCAATGATCCAACATACATTAGCTCCTGTGGAAACTTATTGGGTGTAAGAATTAAAGCATATGAGACTCCTTTTTCAAGTTGAAAAGTGGGTTTGGTGGAGATGTGGATCAAATGGCCAACCTCTGTGTTTCTTAGGATAGGGGCCACAGAATCTACATTTAAATTAACATCTAAAGGGCCTTCCCTTTACTACCAGTCTCAAAATAGAGATCCAGCCTGCCTTATGACCCACAATCCCATTTGACAAGCAGCTCAGCCTAGACTCCAGACTGCTGGATTGTGGAACTAATAGGTGAGGGAACCAGTTCTACAGCAAGCAAGTTCTAAACTTGGCTGGTATGTACCTGCCTCAACTTACCTCTGGCTTTACACAAAGACCTAATTTGGTTGGGCTTTGCTTCAGCTGAACTGCAGCTCCTGGTAGCCTTGAGAAGCTGGCTGGAGAAAGAAGCAGGCGAAATTAATATGTCAGCTTTACATTTAGGCAGAGGAAGGCTTTAAAGCTGCAGAACATACACTCATACAAGACCTTCAGTCAACAAATGTCTCCCTGCTACTTAGACCAAGCTGAACCATTTATTACTCCCAGTCAGAATTCTATAGGATAAGAAGGCAAGAGCCAGGAAGCAGAGAAGTCAGGAGATCTATAATCCATTAAAAACTACTGGTAATCTGGCTCCTTATAAAAGAGAAGGAACAGAAAATTTCTTCTATTTATAAAACTCCAAGAGATTCCATAGATTTAATATCTGAGACAAGTAGGTCTTCCTAGAGAGGATGAGGTGACTAAGAACCACAGACAACCAAGAGGAGGCTACAGGGGCTAGAGTGCAACCAGAGCAAATAAGATTATTTATTGGAGAACTGGATAAATATACTATAAATCCTCTGCTTCCAGAGAATCAGTCACAGACTAAATGGACTAGAAAGAAGGAGAGAATCTATGTATCCCGCAGGCAAATTCAGGGCCTATGCTTTGACCTGCTGCCCTAAAAATAAGTGGGTGTGATCTGAGGATTCTTTCTTCATCCTAGGCAGAGTTTGCATCATTATCATTAACATCATAAACAATATCAAGATTATTGGCACTATAATCATTTTTAATCAACGTGGCCCACCAGCCAACTGAGCCAGAACCAAGATATATTTCCAAGCAGAACAATCACAGGCCACTTTTATACAGTGTTAGATGCACAGAGATGTTGATTAATCCCAACACAATGTGATTGGGATTAATATACGATTTTAATTCTCAAAACAAAGCTTGTAAAAGTAATTTTTTATGATGATGATGTCATTCACTAACAGAAAATATAGTCTTTCTAACAAATGCAAAAAATAGTACTTTTTAAAAATTTGTGTAAAAACAAAAATTTCTACCGTTTATTGAATGGCTGTTCTGTTCCAGGCACTTGACTTAACTCTGTTAAGCTTTGTAACAACCCTGCAAAGAAAATTTCCACCATTCACAGAGATGTGAAGTTACATAATTAGTAAATGGCTGAAGCAGAATTCCAACCCAGATCTGTCAGATTCCAATGTCTGCACTCTTACTAGTCACTGGGCTAAACTGCTTTGCTATGAATGTTTTTGTTTTAGTTTTTAGGAAAAAGCCAAAAAAACATATTCCTTTAGGAGTCCTACCCTGTGTGTTCCCTGATTTCTTCTATGTTGACCAGATCTAGGAAACAGGTGTGAGAAAGTCCCTACTAGAAAAGTCTAGGCGTCTAGGCTAATAGCTTCTCCTCTTGCAGCAAAGGTCCCAAGCCCTACTCTCCATGAATACACCTGCTTTTCAAACCATACCCATCTCAGAAATGAGTGGGATGTAATCAATGACCACTTAAAAAGTTAAGTATTAGTTTCCCTAGGCCAAGGCCCTAGAGCCTCAGGTGTCAGATTCTGTTCCAAGTGTCTTTGGCTTGTATAAAACTCAGGGTATTGAGTGAGGCAAGTGGATTACAGAACAGTCATTCCCTGAGATCTAAGTCACCCTATAATAGCTCTGTAAAACAATTACTCTATCTGCCTTTTGTAATTATCATGCTAAGCTGGTGATCTAGCACCACTTTTTCAAGACAAGAGCCTCCAAGGAAGAAAACTTACCCCTGGAGAAAAAAATGAAACATTTGCAGATGTGTTTTTCCACAGATCCCACTTTACTGTCTTTCCTCTCACAGTCCAATGTTCAGGAGTTACTTAAAATGAGCTGTCCCAGGAAATCTAGGCACTGAAGAATAATTAGTGCCAGAGTCAAGAAATAAGCACATGAGAGGAGTGACTTTATTCACAATAGGTAAGATAAACATAATTAATTTTCAAAGGAGAACAAATGAAATTAACATAATTGCAATAATCAATAATATTGTTAGTTTAATTCATAAATTAAAGTTAAAGCCTGATGCCATAACTCATAGGTTTTATATTTATTTTTCCCTTATCGTGTTCAAGCTGTGCAAGGCAGCCCAAGATATAATTTTCGCCAATTCTTTTCTCATCCAGAAGGCATGAAATATCAGCCCTACTGAGTATTGTGGAGCAAATCTATTCCAGTTAAAACTTACGGTGATTTAAGGACAGACATATGTATATTCACAATATTTTTGTGCACAATACACCCTGCTCAATATCAAATGGCAAATCCTCAATATCTTTTCAAATAGGTGAGTGTCAAGATCATTTAAGGGTAGTGACAAATAATCCCAAACTCATAAATAATTCCAAACCAATATAATTTCATTAAGGACACTGCACTTAGCACTAGGCATTCCATGTTCTAGGTCTTCAACAATGTATAGTAAATACTATTTATTTATTGAGAGCCACTGGACAAAAGGAAGTCTAGTTACTTTAAATTCACACTTCTGCACAGCAAAAGAAACTACCATCAGAGTGAACAGGCAACCTACAGAATGGGAGAAAATTTTTGCAATCTACTCATCTGACAAAGGGCTACTATCCAGAATCTACAAAGAACTCAAACAAATTTACAAGAAAAAAACAAACAACCCCATCAAAAAGTGGGCAAAGGATATGAACAGACATTTCTCAAAAGAAGACATTCATACAGCCAACAGACACATGAAAAAATGCTCATCATCACTCGCCATCAGAGAAATGCAAATCAAAACCACAATGAGATACCATCTCACACCAGGTAGAATGGCAATCATTAAAAAGTCAGGAAACGACAGGTGCTGGAAAGGATGTGGAGAAATAGGAACACTTTTACACTGTTGGTGGGATTGTAAACTAGTTCAACCATTATGGAAAACAGTATGGCAATTCCTAAAGGATCTAGAACTAGATGTACCATATGACCCAGCCATCCCACTACTGGGTATATACCCAAAGGATTATAAATCATGCTGCTATAAAGACACATGCATACGTATGTTTATTGCGGCACTATTCACAATAGCAAAGACTTGGAATCAACCCAAATGTTCATCAGTGACAGACTGGATTAAGAAAATGTGGCACATATACACCATGGAATATTATGCAGCCATAAAAAAGGATGAGTTTGCGTCCTTTGTAGGGACATGGATGCAGCTGGAAACCATCATTCTTAGCAAACTATCACAAGAACAGAAAACCAAACACCGCATGTTCTCACTCATAGGTGGGAACTGAACAATGAGATCACTTGGACTTGGGAAGGGGAACATCACACATCAGGGCCTATCATGGGGGGGGAGGGGGAGGAATTGCATTGGGAGTTATACCTGATATAAATGAATTGATGGGTGCTGACGAGTTGATGGGTGCAGCACACCAACATGGCACAAGTATACATATGTAACAAACCTGCATGTTATGCACATGTACCCTACAACTTAAAGTATAAAAAAAAAAAAAAGAATTACAGAAGCAATATTCAGCTGATAAAGGCAAATAAGAAAGAAAAAATACGCTAAAAAAAAGAACAGGTTTAAATGTTTGAAAAAGAATGTTAAAATTAAAAAGGCAGTATTTGAGCTATATGTATTTTCAATTGTATATGATTATAAATATGTAAGACAACACACACAAAAGGGATCAAAAATTTCTTATGGAAAATATAAAAATTGTCATTGGGCAATAGGACTCTGGATTTCTCTTTGCTGCTTTTTAGTTTTCTGAATTTTCTGAATTTTAATTAAAATAGTATGTAACTATTACAATAAAACATTTTAAAACAATTTAAAAAAATAAATTCACACTCAGCAATGAACTCCCTCTTTTTTTTTTTTTCTCATTAAACTTTTTTAATGGGTCTCAAAATTCTGTGACAAATTTTTGGTCAAGTTGTTTCCATTAAAAAGTACTGGTTTTAAAAACTAATAACTTAAAACTGCCACACGCAAAAAAGAAAACCAAAGTGGTCCACAAAACATTCTCCTTTCCTTCTGAAGGTTTTACGATGCATTGTTATCATTAACCCGTCTTTTACTGCTAAACTTAAATGGCCAATTGAAACAAACAGTTCTGAGACCGTTCTTCCACCACTGATTAAGAGTGGGGTGGCCGGTATTAGGGATAATATTCATTTAGCCTTCTGAGCTTTCTGGGCAGACTTGGTGACCTTGCCAGCTCCAGCAGCCTTCTTGTCCACTGCTTTGATGACACCCACCGCAACTGTCTGCCTCATATCACGAACAGCAAAGTGACTCAAAGGTGGATAGTCTGAGAAGCTCTCAACACACATAGGCTTGCCAGGAACCATATCAACAATGGCAGCATCACCAGACTTCAAGAATTTAGGGCCATTTTCCAGTTTTTTACCAGAACGGTGATCAATCTTTTCCTTCAGCTCAGCAAACTTGCATGCAATGTGAGCCGTGTGGCAATCCAACACAGGGGCATAGCCAGCACTTATTTGGCCTGGATGGTTCAGGATAATCACCTGAGCAGTGAAGCCAGCTGCTTCCATTGGTGGGTCATTTTTGCTGTCACCAGCAACGTTGCCACGACGAACTTCCTTAACAGACACATTCTTGACATTAAAGCCCACATTGTCCCCAGGAAGAGCTTCACTCAAAGCTTCATGGTGCATTTTGACAGATTTTACTTCAGTTGTTACGTTGACTGGAGCAAAGGTGACCACCATACCGGGTTTGAGAACACCAGTCTCCACTCGGCCAACAGGAACAGTACCAATACCACCAATTTTGTAGACATCCTGGAGAGGCAGGCGCAAGGGCTTGTCAGTTGGACAAGTTGGTGGTAGGATGCAGTCCAGAGCCTCAAGCAGCGTGGTTTCTCTGGCATTGCCATCCTTACGGGTGACCTTCCATCCCTTGAACCAAGGCATGTTAGCACTTGGCTCCAGCATGTTGTCACCATTCCAACCAGAAATTGGCACAAAAGCTACTGTGTTGGGGTTGTAGCCAATTTTCTTAATGTAAGTGCTGACTTCCTTAACAATTTCCTCATATCTCTTCTGGCTGTAGGGTGGCTCAGTGGAATCCATTTTGTTAACACCAACAATTAGTTGTTTCACACCCAGTGTGTAAGCCAGAAGAGCATGCTCTCGGGTCTGCCCATTCTTGGAGATACCAGCTTCAAATTCACCAACACCAGCAGCAACAATCAGGACAGCACAGTCAGCCTGAGATGTCCCATGTTTTTGATGAAGTCTCTGTGTCCTGGGGCGTCAATGATAGTCACATAATACTTGCTGGTCTCAAATTTCCATAAGGAGATATCAATGGTGATACCACGTTCCTGCTCAGCTTTCAGTTTATCCAAGACCCAGGCATACTTGAAGGAGCCCTTTCCCATCTCAGCAGCCTCCTTCTCAAATTTTTCAATGGTTCTTTTGTCGATGCTACCGCATTTGTAGATCAGATGGCCAGTAGTGGTGGACTTGCCCGAATCTACGTGTCTAGTGACCACAGTGTTGATACGAGTCTTTTCCTTTCCCATTTTGGCTTTTAGGGGTAGTTTTCACGACACCTGTGTTCTGGCGGCAAACCCGTTGCAAAAAAGCCCTCTTTTTTTTTTTTTTTACCTTATCAGTTACTCACTTGACTTACAAACTCTAAATGCATATTAATGTTTGAAACATTCAAACATATGACTTAAAAGTTGGTATTTTCACCTACCAATATTCAAAAAAATGTAATGTTCCAAATGCTCTGAATGCCCCAACATTTTAAGTGTATACTTGCAGCCTTTTTAGAGAAATTATTTTGATTATACAGATTCTAGATTGCTTGTTTTAAGGGAAAAAAATCAGTTGCATTACTTAATAGGCATAACTTGCAATTTGTCAAAATACAAATTCCAGCTCATCTAGTGAAACTAGAGTTCCAAAGCTATCCACATTCCTTCCCATTCAGTCAGGTTTAGCTAGCCAGTAAGTTTCCAAATCCATCATGGAGCAACCTTCTCTCTGTCATCACAGGTTGTTGATATCGTAGCTCCAAGGAACATCTGAGCTTCTGATATCCAGCTTCTGAGATCCAGTAAAGTTCAACAAGCATTAGTAGGTCCCAGACGACACATTTCAGCTGAAACTGGACAAGTCACTAAAGCCCTATAGTGCATTCTGAAAGCCTGGGTGTGTCACCAGGTATCCTCTTTGTGAGACCCCGCTGCTCCAGTGCATTGATCTTAAGATACCAACAATGATGTGGTAAAATAAAAATGAAATCCTGGAGTGTGGGCATTCTCAGCTAGTGTAGCTACTGGATCCAGTTTCCTCAGGGACTCTTCATAATGGAAATTTTAAGTTCCTTGGAAGGCTGAGTTCCCAAAGCTGGCCTTCAATTTCACCTAAGAATAGAGACCACAAGGAGGGAACGGAGTTAAGAATCATTTGTATGAACCATCATGCCCAAAACTTATTGATAATTTTCTAAGTCAGATTAAACTTGACGGTATGAAGAAAAGAAAGGAAAATATATTGAAGTCTTATTATGTGCTAAGCATTATCCTAATGTTATCGAATTCTGAAGTGTCTGTAATTGTCCGTATTTCACAGGTGTGAAAACAGAGACAGACTTAGAAATGTTCCCAAGATATTATAGGCAGTGTGTGTTGGAGCTGTAATACAAATTGATCTATCTGTCTTACTGCAAAGTCAATGTTTTTTCTACTATATCATACTGCAAGCCAAGAACATCTCCCTAAACTGTTCTTACAGAAAACAGACATTTAATACACATCAGTGTCCCTGAATCAATTCTCAGGTATCAGCTCTAAGTTGAGTTCACTGAAAACCCCCCAAACAGGAGTTCCAAATAGTTACAACACAGAGAAAATGTTTGGTTCTTATGATAGACAAAGACCCACTTGGGCCCTAGGGCAAGTTCTTAATTTGAACATGACAGGAAGTAAAACAGATTATTTTAACTTGGAGAACCTCCACCACCTTAAATATGATGAAAAAAAAAATTAACACGCATGGTGGCACATATCTATAGTCCTAGCTACTTGGGAGGCTGAGGCAGAGGGATCACTTGAGCCTGGGAAATTGAGGCTGTGTTGAGTCACGATCACACAACTGCACTCCAGCCTGGGTGACAAAGTGAAAAGCTGTCTCAAAATAAATAAATAAATAAATATTAAAAAAAAAATAAAATTAAAAAAACAGATGAGATGTAGAAACAAGATTCATGTGGCATGCAGTGGAAAAGCCAAAAACTGGAACTTTCGTAGGTCCAATTAAAGTTACTTTTAACATTCTAAGGTATAGCTTCCTCTTCAAGAATCCAGTGGCCAACAGTGCATAAGCTTCACCAAATGGGCCTCAAATCAAAGAGTCTGGTAGTGCCTAGAGCTTGAGCAATGTAGACATGGAATGAGCAGAAGGTGTTGAGATGAGTAGAATAAGGCAGGAAGAAGGCCCAGACACAGAGAAATGGTGTAACTGACTGTGCCCTTCCTCTGGACTTCAGGCCTCTGCTTTGTTGAACTAAATAATCTTTCAGAACCCAGGAGGGCAAAAGTTTCTGCAGGTATCAACTCAATACTTAAAACCAGCACTTGGATTTATTTCCGAAGAGTGCATAGGCTTCTGTGAAATGGGGACAATAATCATTCTCCAAAATTGCTGCTGAAATGACCTGCTATCAGTCCAGTTGGACCCTGACACTAATAACACTTATGATTATTACAGAGGGAAAACTAAGGCATTGAGAAGTGAGGAAACTCACTTAAGGACATAGACATCATAAGAACAATAGCTCAATTGCACATACTCTGTATAAACACACACACACACACACACACACACACACACACACACAATGAACTGTATACTTTAACCCATTTCCCAATTAGGGAAAAAAAGTGCAGCTCACTGCCAGCACAGTATTCTGGGGGCAAACAGAAAACAGATTAAAAGGTTGACATTTATGATATGTGAATTATATCCCAAAAAAGGTGGTTTATTTTGTTTTTCTTTTCATTATACTTTATGTTCTAAGGTACATGTCCAAAACCATGACTTATCTTCTAGGCAACACTTTTGACAGAGATGTAGTATTTCTACCTTTAAAAGACCACTAGTGGCTTCTAACTCATTTTTATCAAACATTATCAAGTACTTTCTTTGTGTAAAATGCTGTGATAGATTATATGAAATATTTAGCAAAATAAGTTTGCAGTAATTACATAGTGTACTAAGAATGTATTATATGCCAGGCAGGTACTCTAAGCAATTTCATATGTTAAGTAATTGCCACCTGTTAGGCAAGTGTTATTGTTCCCATTCTATAATTTAGGAGACTGAAGCTGGAAAGATTAGATAATTGTACAAGAAACACAGTAAGAGGCAAAACTGAGATTAGAACTTAGGTCTTTCTGACTATAATTTTATCCATTATGCTAAGCAAGTGAGAAGAGGAAGAGAGACCTAAATGCAAAGAATACAAAAGAGTGAATAATGGAGTTCTGAACTATGGAGGAGTTTCAGAGTTCTCTACTATAATGCTGGAATGACAGTGCAAAAATGGCTTTAAAATTCTGTCTCAGTGTGGAATCTGGGGCCTGAAAGTCTTTCTGACACAGCAGTCATCTTAACAAAAACGCACTTCCAAAAGATGCATATGATTGAAAATGACCATAATATCCAACAGCAAACATAACTTTCTGTGTGGTTGTTTTGGTCTAGGATTCCTTGGCTATGTGAGCAATTGACATATTTCAACGGCATATTCATTAACATTTTGTGAGCAGACACTCATTCTTAGTGTTTACCAAGCTCTAGGTGCTTCCTAGATGATAGAATGAATAAGATACGATGACTGCCCCAAAGGAATGCCCAGATAGGAGTTTATTGACTCCATATATGTAGAATATATATGCTTAAGTGCTAGGCTTTAGCATCAGATAACATGGGTATCTGTTCTAGTGCTGCTACTGACTAGCTGTGATCTGTAACAAATGTTTACATTACTCTAGGCTTTCATTTCCTTATCTATAAAGTGGGGTTATTTTGAGGAATAAATAGATAAGCATGTAAACCTACCATGTATAGAAGATAGTGAGCAAGTAGCACTTCATGGTAGCTGCTATCCTCCTCATCATCATCACCATTGTCACCTGGTAGCAAAGTACAGAAGAATTGGCTCTCCATACTTAAGACTTGCAACTCTCTGATTATTTTTGTTGCTCTCAAGTATATTTGATATACTTTCCGTTTATAACTGAACATTTTCCCAAGGGTCCAGGCCCTAAAGATGCCAAACTACTAGTGGATAGCAGACTGCTGGAAGAAAGCCCACTCTAAATTCACCCTGAACACATCTGAAAACATTATTTTTATATATAGCCAATTACAGTTTTCTAGCCTAGAAACGAGCCTTCACAAGGTCAGAGAATGTTTCCCCTCTTCCTAACAGCACTCTGTATGTTACTTTTTTATGTTATTTGTGTTTGAGTGGGCCTTACACTCCTAAAATGGTGCCTAATTTTTGCATGATAGTTTTATGTGATAAATACACACAGGTAAGCTGGTATGATGGTAAAGAGCAATGGCATTGCAATAAGGTAGATTCAGGTTCAAATTCTGTTTTCTCTGCCTACTAGCTATGACCTTGGAGAAGACCCTTATGCTTCCACAACCTATCTCTGTAAAATGGGATAATAAATACATATCTCGCATGAAGGTTGTTAAGATTAAATGAGGTGATAAGATCTAGTGTTTGGTAACGTAATAGGGTAACTATAGTTAACTATTTATTGTATATTTTAAAATAAGTAAAATAGTAGAATTAGAATGTTCCTAACACAAAGAAATGACAAATGCTCGAGATGCTGGAGACCCCAATTACTCTACTCTGATTTGATCGTTACACATGGTATGCCCATATCAAAACATCACATGTACCCAACAATTATATGCAACTATGCACCCGTAATTAAAAGTGCAGATATTGTAAAGATTGAGAGGGTTTGTTTAAAGTATTCAGCACACTATCTAGCACATAGTACATTCTCAATAAATGTCACTTTTTGTTATTACAAAAAAGACATGAATTAGGTGAACCTAGTGACTCAGGTTCATTTTCAATTAAATAAGCATTTATTGTGCACCTTGCAAACATCTTATGCTTTGCTACTTTCTGTGGGTACTAGATAAAAGAAATGTATAACATGAGTCCTCTAAAACAAAGTCTGTGCTTTTCACATGTATATGACCCTGAAAGAAAGGTATCTTGCAACCATGTCCTCATACTGGAAGGTGGGGCTGGTACTAGCCTTTATGCAATTATCTGCAGATGAGAATGTGAAGGAGCAAGGTAAATATGTAGAGGTGGAGTTAGGTTTAATGAGTCACCTCACTCAGTATAATCACTACAAGCTATATAAGGGCCATTATCCCAATCCATCGTCATCCTGCAAGCTGCATCAGGCTTTATCCTACTTGTTCCTTTGGTGAACCAGGTGAGAGATAATTCATCCAGCTACATCTATGAATATATGGTGCTGTCCATAGGAGAAGTCTAGGGATACAAACTAAGGCAGAGTTCATGTATATTTTGCCTTTCTTTTCTTTTTTGTTTCTTTCTTTCATTTTCTTTTCTTTTTGTTTGCTTATTTGTTTGGTTAGTTTAGTTTATTCTGGGGCCTTTTTGGAATAAGTTCATTTTTATGGACAAGAATAATGCAAGTAGAAGTTTGCCTTCCTCTAGGCCATTCCACACTCTGTTCCCAGTCTTTTTCCATGCCCTCTTTTCTGGATTGTCCAGCTCAAACTGGGAGGCAGCTGGGACTGTTGCAGAGTCTCTTCCTTGTTCAGTGTTGGTTCCCAGAGCTCCAAGATCTACTTATCCACTAGTTAAACTGCTGCTTGCATTGCTGAGCTCTTCTTCTTGATTAATTAAAGAGAAGGGTGTTTGGTCAAGTGCTTGACATTAAGAGAGTTCCTAAGCTCTACTGAGGGCTATCTCATGCCTCTAAAACACCAAGCTACTTTGAGCCCCTTCACCCATTTTTAATTTGCTGAAGGCCTTAAGGGTCCAGTTTAGCTTCTGGTGCCCATGGGATAAACAGATGTGCATGGTGGAAAGTCTGTCACTTTTGACTCAAGGAAAGCAGTGAAACTAGAAAGAGAGATTGAGGCAATGGTGTCTGGCTGGTTCTGGAAACTTTGGAAGCCTTAGAACAACACACTCAAAGTGTAGAGATACTATGTAGAGACTATACTTGCCCATGACAAGAAATATAGAGACCTGAGGTCTATACTCAGTTGAACCAGTAACATGCCAAGAGTTGATCATAGAAAAGTAACTCAAAGTTAACAAAGTTAATTTTCATTGTGTTCAACAGTGTTGTATCATTCCTGGCCCATTCTTACTTTTTGAGATTTAAAAGAAACAAGAGACATGGCACATGTATACATATTTAACAAACCTGCACGTTGGGCACATGTACTCTAGAACTTAAAGTATAATTAAAAAAAAAAAAAGAAACAAGAAGTTTAAAAAAATCGTGATGGTTATTATTAAAATGAAAATTGCTGATAAGTTAAAAGGGGAGAATATGAATAATAGGGTTCTTTGTTTCTCTGTGTCCAGGTTCACTTAAACTTGCAAAAAGATGACCAACCTTTTGAGAAGTGTTGTCACTGTAATTGATGTTTTCTACAAGTACACCAAGCAAGATGAGGAGTGTGGCACACTGAGCAAGGATGAACTAAAGGAACTTCTGGAGAAAGAGTTTCATCCAGTTCTGAAGGTGAGAAACATGTGCCAGAACTGAAGGCTCCTGGAGTCCTGTACATGCTCTGTTATATGACCCAGATCAGCTAAAATGTGCACAGCCCCAGTAAACTCTAAGCAACCTCTATGAGCAGTATTTTGGGGATGCCAGAAAGTCTGTTAAAGCAGCACATATTTTAAAGAAAGTGAATGTTTCGTCCTCACTTTTCCACCTATGCACTCCTACCTTATAGACTCTCAGACTTTCTTATATACCCAGGATTTTCCTTAGAAAAAGCAGAAAATAAATTTGTGCTAGGACACGAATGAATAAATTATCTTATCAAATGGGAAAAAAAAAGTATAGAAAGGGAAATCATCTACATGGCAAACTGA